>NW_008824053.1:685567-696246 GCF_000699105.1 Pygoscelis adeliae
AGCAGCCTGAGCCCTCGCTTCGGTCTCGCTTGCCGTAAGCGCGGTGGCGGGCTGCCCGGGAGCCCTTCTTCCAGGGCCACGTCTCAGCCAGGTGGTGCCTTAGACAGATGAGGTACAAAATCTGCCTCAGTCAAATCTGAAACAATGCTCCAGAGGGAGAGGTGACCCTTGCCCTCTTCCCCTCCCTTAACAGTTAAGAGCTTGCCTCAGGCTAAGTTGTAAGAAGTCGTATTGCTTTCAGAATACCGTTCTCACTAGCCTTTAGCTGAAGAGACTTGGCTTTTCCTCCTGCCGCTTTACCTGAACGGCGAGGTATTAAGATCTTTCTGGCATAGACGTTAATATGCTGCTTCGCGGTAGCAGCTGTGGAGCGTCTGGCAAAGGCAAGCGGCATGGCTGAAGCACAGCCATAATTACAACCTGTAATTGCGGGCATGAGGGACTCCGCAGCGTGAGCAGCGAGTACAGGGGCAGTTACCAGCCAGCTCCTACTGAAACCAGACAGACTGATCCAGAGCCAGCCTTCTTCTCTGAGGCCAGGGCCCTGACCTCAAAAAATCCCCAAACCTGACGGATGAAATCTCAGGTCTTGCCATATCTAATTAGCTGCATGCTGGCTGGCAAAAGCAGCGCCTGCCTAGACGGCTGTTGCCGCTGGCTCTGGGTCCGACAGAGCCGTAGCGCCTGATGCCACTGTGCAGAGCCTGAAGGACTTGCCCTGCCACCGGGCAGCAAGAGCGCCGAGGGAGACCCAGGCCCTGGGACTGGTGTCCAGGGTGCGCTGAAGCCGGCCACAGAGAAAAGATGCGTTGTAGGCTGTGCGGTGTACCTGGTGAATAGGGAGTGATCGCTTATTGCATCTTTCAAGAGAACAAATGAGGCCTTCAGTCCATAAAGTCCTCAAGGCCGCTTCTTTTCCTTGAAGAGTCATGGTGGACCTGGCGCCGTATGTGCAGTACACCAGAAGGGTCTTGGGCCATGCTCATTTCGTGACTGAACGCGGACTATTTGGGGAAAGATCTGGCCGTTGTGGGTGGTCACAGCGGTCGCACTGGGTAGATCAGATGACAATCCAAGTTCATCCAGATGGGTTTGGGAAGGAGTTCGGGAAAAAAGACTGGGGAAGCACAGGTTGCTCAAAAGGGATCTAGGAGAAAAGCAGAAGTTTAGCAGCAATTTCTTACATGATCCATCACTACATTTTTGTTGCTGTCATTAGTATAAGCTAGGAAATATCTATGAACTCGGAAACAGGTGGAAGAATTGGCACAGTATGCAAATACGGCCGTGTACTTTCTCTCTTGGTGATACCAGCAGTACTGTATTTTCTGAGGCTGTTGAAACTTCAAAAGTAACGCTGGCCGGCCTGGTAAGTTCCGTGTGTGGCCTGTGGTTTGTATAAAGTCCAGACGACTTTCTGGGGTGTGCTGGTCAGCGTGCAATTGTAGCAGATGGGAGCGTCAGGATTGCAAAAGCAAGTCTGTGGTGGCTGTGCTGCTGCATCCTGTTTAAATTGGCCTGACTTTTAGTTCACTCCTGGGTAATGACATAGGAGAACTTTTTATGCAGCAGGTCTGTGAAACTTGCAGGCAACCCAAACTTCCCCGTTTCCCTTGTAGCTCTATAGCACATTCCAATTATTAATCTGCACATCAGTCACCAGATGGTAAAATAATGAGATAACTTCAAATACGTTTTCCCCTCAGAACTAAGAAACATTGTTCTCAGTTCCGGTCAGGGTAGGCTGAGAAAAATATGTATTTTCTAGTGACGTTGAACAGTAATGTGACAAGAACAATTTCACTGGAAACAACTCTAGTATCTCATGATTGTTCAGCCCACCTGTCCCTCTCAGCACAGAATTCCCCTCAAAGAAAGAGAAAAACTTTTTTAAAGTCTGTTCACTCTGGTGGGCCAGGCCCCTGTAGCTGAACATCTCTAGAGCAGAGGTTTAACAGAGTATCATTAAGTCAAGGGGATAAAAATGTGCAGGTGTTTTTTTTTTCTAAGATGCAGAAAGCAAAAAAAATTAATCTTTTCTTTCCCCCTCATCCCCACATTCAAAATAGATGACTAATGTGTGATTTTTTTTTTTTTTTTACTTTCCAAGATGTTAAATTTGTAGATACTTGAACAATAGGGTTCCTCACCACAAATGCATCATGGTTTTGTGTTGAAATTCTAGGTTTAGGAATTCTTTGCTTATAGAGAAATTTCAATGCAAGTGCAAGTGTTCTAGTAATACCAGTATGAGTCAGAACTACAGACTCATTCAGGTCAAAGAGAAAGGAAATCCTTTTGTGGAGATCTCTAGTCCAGCCTCCTACTCAAAGCAGGGTCAACACTGACTTCCAACCACATCACTTGGGGCTTTCTGCAGCCTGGTCTCACAAGGACCTGAGGGTGAAGATTCTACAGCCTCCACAGACAAGCTTTTCTACTCCTTAATTAACCTCCCAGTGATTTTTTTTCCTCCCCTTTTATCCAGTTGGAAGTGACTGTGTTTGTATAAATGTGTGGTAACTTCATAAAGACAAAATTTCAAATTCCCAATTAAAATTTATTGAGTTAGTAAACACAAGTTTGGGGAAAAAAAAAATCAAGAAAGCTAGCTTTGCAGAATACCCTGATGTTTTGCACACCATTCATCACCCACCCTATAAAGTTGTCCATTAGTGACATCAAATCAGCAGTGGCCAGGGGCAGATACAGCTGTCCAACGTAATAGAAGTCCAACTCAGTGTGTCCTTTACGGTTATTTATGAAAGCAGCAAATCAGTGACACATTGAATGATAAACTGATTTATTTAAATTTATAAAAAAATAGTATGTAAGGGTCCACTTGAAATAGATGGGTACTTTTGGATGGTATGAGTTAGCAGGCTCACGATTTATCTGCATCCTTAAACAGGGAAAGGTGAGCATTATTATGAAAGCAGCAATGCTTCTGTTTCTTGGAGCAATTAAGACACACAAAGACGCTGGTAGATCATCATCCTGATAAAGTGAGACCAGAAAGAGGCTAAATGTTGAGGAAAAGCTGCGGTGTGGGGTTTCTAGACCCTGCTGTTACCATTATTGATTATGTCTTTTTTTTTTAATGTGTGTCCAGGTATTTTCTGTTGTCTCCAGTAGATGTTCCAGTTGGCTGGACACAAGCAAGCTCTGAGTGAGGAGGCAAGTAGCTGTGTTAGCATGAAGATAAGCCCAAGGTAGTATGGCTTGTTTTACTTTGTCTACAAAATACTGTATACCCATGTATGTAAATGAACCTTTCTTGTATGGCTAGGACCAGAAAGGCCACAAGAAGCAGAGTTTTAAATGGCCCCCAAAACTGGTTGCACAATCCACAGAATAAATAACACTGTGTAATGGGGTCACATTCTTTCATTAATGAAATTGCGTGTTAGAGTTAGCACTACCGAAAGACTGTACAATTGAATTTACTGACTCTTCTGGTTTTGCATTCATCCTTTACTGGCACAAGAAAAACACCTTCAGACTACAACAGCAGCAACTCCAAATAACCTTAATTCAAGTTCCTTCCCCCAGAAAGAACAGTCAGAACTTTGCTGTCAGAAAAGGCTTTTTTAAAGAAAACAATCTCTTCACTAAATGGAAGAAAAAAATGCTTTCCTCAGTTTTTTTTTTTTTTTTTTTTTTTTTTATGATACAGTTGTTTTTCTTGGGGGGGGGTGTTCTGCCTTTAATGAAACATGAAAGACTTCTGGTACTCTCTATATTCTGTACATTATTCAGACTGTGGCAACTGGAATTCCAGTATCAGAATAAGGAAAGAGTTGTCCCTGCACACTGAGAAGCCTCAGCCGCAAGTTCTAATAATTTATTTACTTTTTAAACAAATTTCACAGAGGTGCCTTTTGCCTTTCCCTATGCAGTCGTGTTCTGGTCGCTTTTCCTCCAAGCCTTTGTTCACATAAAAATTTTTGTATTTGTTTATACATACCTTGCAGCACAGGAGTAAGAAACCATTTAGTGTAACACTTTCTCTTTATAATGAAGTGCTACATTTTAAGAGTGAAGTGTCAATCAAAACAAATTACCTTTCACTCAATATGTTGAGGGGAAGAACTACACGCTGCATTTCACCAGTTTTCAAAGTCAGTTCTCAGGTTACATGCCTAATGCTAAGGTGATGTGTTTCATATCCTAAAGCAAGTGTCAACAACCTTTCAGGTGAAAGCATAAAATACACCTCCACGTAAGCTGAGTGCCTGGGGTTTTTTATCCACAGGGGATCAGGTTCAGGACCAATGCCTTACTGTGCGTTATACTTCCAGGTAGGACACTTAGTGTCTTTTTCCACCAAATACAATCAATACTTTATATGCAAGTACAACTTCATTCTAGATCATTGGGCTATGAGTTTTCACACACGCTGCCTTATATTGAAAAGAGCAGCCCGTACACTCAGTTATACACTGCCATTCCAGAAGTAATTGACGTTTTGCTTTCAGCAAGCTGTTTGACACTGCAAGATCTGGCAATTGCAATCTGCAGTTTCCTCTCTTTCTGTCCCTCCTGCCTTGTGGAATGATATCTATAGCTATGTGAGAAATAATTATAGGTGGCAAAAAACAGCTGGGGGAGGGGGAATCTTTGTTTTCCTTCAGAAAGAGGAATGTATAGCAAGCAAATAGCTTTTAGAATTATAACATCCACAGGAATATCATTTTAGTTCTCCAGAGTTGCAAATTTGGCACTTGTCAAAATTAATTCTTTCACTTTTATCCAGTTTTTTTAATTCATATATTTTCTACCTTATTTCAGAAGTCATCAGAAGAGACTTGGTTTAATCAACGACTGTCTAGTATAGGGCATTTATTACCTGTGAATCAGAGTTAATTCATCATATAGGATTTGGTGACATCATTACTCTGGCTTCAGTGTTAAAAGTGTCTAGTTACTTTAATATTTGTATACCAAGTGTTTGGCACAAGAAACCAGAGACATTCAAAGCTATACATAAATTGCATTGCATTCCAATTGTATGGTGATACGTGGATTTTCTCAAAATACCAAAAATGTTGACCTGTTCAGCATTCGCTGTTCTTCAGGATGGTATCAGTGCTGACTTTGCTGTTTCTGCAATTGCATCCTTTAAAGCAGAACTTCTCAATTTGTGGATCATGGTGCAGAGTAGATTCATTCAATTGGCTGACAAGTAAATATATTTCCTCTGCGGAAGAGCAGGAGTACCTCATGGGAGAATAAACTATATAGTTCTCAAATATGCTTTCATCACAAGTAGAAGTCTGTATCAAACCATATCCAACACTAGGGTACTCAGCCTTCTTCTTGGGGCAAGCGTCAAAGAAAGACTCGTATCGTTTCAAAGTACAGGTTCCATCTTAGCTCTCAAACTCCACGTGAAACAGCTGATCTGTGACTAAACAGGCAGTGACTTGCAGAACTGTAGAATGCGCAGCCAGGACTGTTTGACTGGTTCTCTGAGTGAAGTCTGCTTTTACTTTTCCTTGAGAGATTCAGAATACAGGTTACAAATACTGTGTAGCGCTCCAGTTTCTACAAAGCTTCTACAACCATTCTTGTATGTCTGCATACAATTACAGACAAATCGAGAGGTTGGTAAGAATGTCTCCATACACCTCATTGATTTCAAGGCCTCTGCTATCATACTAGGCCTGTATTTCTGCATTAGATTAGAGTCATAAATATTTCATTCTATACAGAATCACTCCTTGTTACTACAGTTTATATCAAATCTATTTTTCAGTACAGAGGTAAACAAAAGTAAATGAAATTAGGCATAGCTGCCTGATAAGAAAAATTGATGTTACGTCTAAACAAGTTAAGACGAAGCTCCAGACAGGTCTAGATGAATTCAAGCAAAGCAAGTCTGACATGCCTCAGTCCTGAGGCTTCGCAAACGCAGTGAAAGCCTGTGGCTCATTATTAGTAATGGCAATACTGCATTTACTGGCCTACAGGGTAACATCCTATATTACCAGGTCATTTTTGCAACAACGACTCTGTAGATCAAAAGTATAGGAGGTGTAGGTGGTATTACATGTTGTTCAAATTCAGTTCCCAAAAGATATTTTTTCTGCCTCATTGCTTGTGAGCTCGACAAGGCTAGCAAGGCGTTTGTTAAGAGTTTTAGAAGCCTCAGGACAAAATGTTTTAATTACTAAGGAAAAAAAGAAAACCACAAGAGCAGCTTTGAGACAGAAATGGCAAAACTGCTGGGGAAAATTTGATTTTCGTGGTGGCAGTTCTGTAACTTTCTTCATATCAATGTGAATAGCATAGTGTAACGTAAAGTAGCCTTAGAAATAAGGTCACAGAAGGACCAGAATATCACTGACAAGATAGTATCTATTACTGCTAGCATCATGTATACATGTTACAGAAGCCTCTGGCATGGACAAGAGCTGTATTTTGTTAGGTACTATGTAAGCATACATATAACCTCAAAGAGACTGCAAAATGATTGCTAAATGTCATTTCACTTGACTTGTACATTTTGTGGAGGATTTTATTTCCAGTTGGAGTATATCTGAATACAGTTAGAGAAAAAGCGAGTAAGAGTACATGATGTCTCCTATTACTGTGCTCTGTTAAATTTCTTTTCTGTGAAAAGAAAAGAGAAAGTAGTATCTAAAAAAGCCTTCAGTCAGGTAATTGCTTTCCTGGGTTTTACCTACAGTGCTCCCTGAAGTGTAAGTAGCCATTTTCTTTATGCTTTTAATTTTTATGTCTGAATAAAGTACCAAAACAATGGATAATTCACTTGGAATTCTGCTTTTCATCTTTGACCACTAGATGATGCTGTGACTCTTAATTGCAAATGATACTGTACTGTTAACATGTTGTTATTCTTTCATTTTATAGAACTCTGCAGCATTTTCATATATTAAAAAATGGTATTTTCTTTCTTGTTCTTACATGCATTGTAGCTGTTACCATATATAGGCTAGTTATATTTTATGCAAATCCATGTAGATCACAGATCTTAGCTGTAGATCTTTCTGCTAATACTGAGAATATCACATGATTCTGGAAGCTGTGCATATATATATTCTCCACAGATGCAGATGTAGACTGCTTTGAGTAAAGATTTCTGCAAAAAGTGGGAAGTATACTGAGAAGAGATTTGATATATTTAATTCAGATTTACATTTATATTTCATTCTGTTTATCTGTCCTACATAATTAGTTAGAATGGTGTTTTTAGTTTCAGATTTAGAATTTATTTTTCTATGCTGTAACTGCATCTAGAATGAAGGGTGACATTTCTATTTTGCAACAATTGGTAAAAAATGAGATGATCTTACTTATTTCTGTAGGCATCATTTCTGCTTTCTGTTGCCATAAGTCATTTCCCCTTTTTATATTAAGTGCAGTGGTTTGATCCACACTGTTGGGTCTCTTAGCCAAGAGCTCCATTAGACTTTCAAAGATGACACCATTTTACTGACGATCTTCTCAGTGATTTCAAAAGAGCAGCATTCTTTCACGTGAGCTAATTGTTTTTCACCATTTGCCATTTCTATGAACTCCTACAAACACATTTTAATTTCTGCAGTAATTCTTCCACCTTCTTATGGGAAATGTGAACTACAATAAGGTTAAATTGATTGCAGCAGACAAAGCATACGTACTCAACTAGCCACCTCCTGTACAGGAGTGTTAGAGGCATGGCTCCATTCAGGTGATCCCCATATGTCAAAAACAGCGCAGGAATGAAAACAGGTTATACAATTCAGGACAGCCTGTAAGCTAGGTCAGTGCCTGTCAGTTCCAGCATAAAAGAGGTTTGGAACTAGCTTAATATCAATCAGCCTTTCCTACTTCTAGACATGCATGTGGTACACTTCCACCAGTCAGAGATCTGGATCCTATTTTCAATATATAAGCAAGGAAACTACAGTCTTTGAGAGATAAGTAGTACATAAAGCCTGTCTTGCCCTCACTGAAATAGCATCTGCTAGTCACACTGGGGTCTAACCGGGAAATGGCTACACTGCACTACAACGCCAGCTTCACCGTGACATTGTTATAGCCACAGCAGGCTCTGAGTTGAGGTATAATTCAACATTCATTTTAAAAGTGAGCTTCCTTTTTGCAAACTCATTAACAATTATACTGAAACTGAGCTCCTGTCACGTAAGCCAGCTAACTCTTGTTTTGGTGTATGTCTTCACTAATTTACTTTGAAGTAGGCTTATATAAAGAACACCAAGTTGCAGCAGTTATGTTAAATATATAGGATATTACTCATTTTACTTCCAGGTATAAGCTTACTGGCACCTTCAAAGACATCTAAACCTGCCTTCCAAAAAAAGTCATTATATGCTTATATAGACCATGAACTTCATGTACTTCATAAGTACATGAATTGAAAGTCCTTAAGTGAAATATCCGCCATTAAAGCTTGTTGAAAATCCTGTGCCACTAGAATGACAGTGTTAGGGACCTCAAATCTACAGAGCATGCTTACACAGTTGCAGTGTGCATGCAGTACAACATTCTAACGAGGCAGCACGACAGAGAATCATAAGGCTTTCTTCAGGCTTAACCAGAGGTCAGCCTTAGGTTCTGAGACCTAGAGCGAAGACTGAAAGCCACTTGTTTTTCTTCTGCCCCATGACCGGGCAATTTAGACCCTTGCTTCACTAATGGTCCCACTGATATCCAGGTACTTCATGAAGTATTTATTCAGTATTAGTAAGGATATCAGCGTTCTACCTGGACTTTATCTGGCCTTAAAACTACTGGTATGCAACCATAAGGACTAAAATTGATACAAGAGGCTTCATCACCAGAATTTCCATTTAAATAAATCTATATATTTCCCAAACCCTGAAGAGTCTTGGGTTGTAACAGACTCCTATTTTGAGTGATTTTTTTTTTTTTTTAAACTTTTTTCTGTGTCTCTCAACTCTGTTTTTAGAAGCTAGTAGGTATATCCATTTCTACTCTGGCAGAACTTCATTGGTCAGAAGAAGCTTCCCTGCTGCAAAAAGAATTTTCTTTGATAACTTTTAAAAGTTACCTGGACATTTATTGACTTGAATTGCAGGAGCTCACATATCACTAAGGCTTTGTGTAAATCACAGAAGAGGATGACAAATTCCATGTGGCAATATAGTGGATTTCGCCCATTGTCACTGATAAATAGAAGAGCTCAAACAGTTATTAATATTAGATGTTTACATCTACTTTATGTATCAGTGCCAAAGTCAGCCTGAGATTGGAGTCAGGTCGTATTTATAAGGAGGTACAGAGAAGAATGAGAGAACACTATCTTAAGCCAAACTGCAAGACATAAGGAATATTCACTAGTGGTTAAATTCTTTCCAGTGCAGTGTCTATAAAAGTTCTTTTGCAGCTCTACTTCATTTAAGACACAGCTATAAAAGGCTGTATTTCCCCCTAGGTTCTTCTCCTTGTTGTACCCTAATTAGAGTTTTTATCTAGTGTGTTATTATTCTGATTCTACTGAATAAGAGCATGGCTGTTTTGGAAGGCTTTCAAGTGCACACTCATAAGTCCACTTGTTTTTTTCTGGCTTTTATAAAGCAAATGACTTTTATACTTATATGATGATATTTAAGTA
The DNA here is from genome assembly GCF_000699105.1 of Pygoscelis adeliae. Classification (NCBI taxonomy): domain Eukaryota; kingdom Metazoa; phylum Chordata; class Aves; order Sphenisciformes; family Spheniscidae; genus Pygoscelis; species Pygoscelis adeliae. The sequence continues at coordinate 695,172 of NW_008824053.1, forward strand.
TTAATTCTCCCCTTGAGACAAACTTCTTGCACACTAGTAAAAAAGCTGTGGGGCTAACAAAGCATTTTATATATTTAGAACAATATTTTTTGTAGTCTAACTTTGATAAAATCTATGCAGTGAAGCATCACAATGCCTTCATCCGTATGCTTTCAGAATGATCTGGCAGAGGTCTTCAAGTGAAAGATCATCATCTTATTAACCTTATAGGAGAAAAGGTCTAGTACTTTTCAGACCAGGCTACCTCAGCCCAAGACCATTCCATGCAGTTTCACTGAATCCTAGTAGTTGCAATAAGTGTTACACATGGGTTGCTCACTTTGCCAAAAGCTTCTACGTGCATGGTGCTGAGCACTCCACCTGAAATAAAGTACTTCAAGCACAAGCGGTAAGTGCGTGTCCCATTAATTACTGGCTGGACTGAGGTCTAAGTGTTCAGACTTGAAACCCACTGGGAAAACAGTTTAAATTTACTATACATTGAAGGAGAACGTGCACATGGCATATCCTCGTCTAGGGAACCACTGGAATTTCCTACTCTTAGTTCCTTACCTTAGGCGGAAGGAAGGACATACTGCCTTTTTTAATACTGAAGTAGCCTTTGTGTCTGCTATAGGGAGACAGCAGCAAAATGAAGTGGTGGAAGAAATGGGAGCAAGGCACTGTTGAACACAGCCTTGGGAGCATGGCAGTCAGGAGGTCATGAAAATAGCTATTTTGATGATCAGAATGATAGTGGAAAGAGATTTGGAACTGTAAAGACATTGGCCGCTGTGATTTGATTCCTGTCATTGTCATAGAAAAAGAATTTGTGCTGAAGTAATACCTAGCACCCTCAATCTCTTCACCTAGTGGAAGAAAACTACATGATCTCATGTTCAGCAAAACACTTGGATCAGAAAGATGATAAAATTAACACTGGGAGTAAAAAAAAAAAAAAAAAAGTTATTTTCTTCAATGAGGGCCTGCCACTGTGACCAGAGTAATAGGAGGAAGCTTCTTTGGTGGTCAGAGCCACTGCTTCCAGGGCTGGGCTGAAGCAAAGCCCCACACTGTCCCTGTATGGCCACAGTCA
>NW_008824053.1:696280-703519 GCF_000699105.1 Pygoscelis adeliae
TTTTTTTTTTTTTTGGTGTTGTTTTGTTTTTTTGTTTTTTTTTGGGGGGGGGGGGGGGGGCGGTTGTGTTTAAGCCTTTTGTTTGCAAGTCAGTTCATCAATGTGGAAAATATACCACGGTACTTGACAAACAAGGCCTGCATGACTTTCATAAAATCTACTAGTAATGTTTCTGGTTCTGTAGCCCCTGATGGAAGGAGCAAAGCAGCAGATCCTTATTTACACTTCACATAAGCTTCAGTTAGTGGAGGAAGCGTCTTGTCTGCTCTGACAGAAGCACGTCTGTCAAGCAGGACACTTACTGCAGAACATTATTCCAGCTCATTACTCATTCCAGAGTCTTGGCCCAGAAAAAAACCATGTTGGCATTTTCCTTGCTGTTCATTCAGCATTAAGTTTGCTGAGACAAAGTTTACATACAAATTTTAAGAGGAAGAGCTTGGAGTTTTTACACCTAAGGTTCTATTTAAGAGAGAGCTTAGCATTTTAGGTTCCCCCCGCCAAGTGCAGTGGCCTTTCTTGGATGTCACTAAGAGTTTAGACTAAATTATTACTTATCTTCTAACTACCAAGGTTTTTCTCTCCCTTTTTCACTTATTCTGTAAAATGATTCTGACGTATTTTGTGAGAAAGTCACCTTTATTGATTTAGGGACAGATCAAGTCATGAAACCATTTTCATCAGGATAGGCATGAAGTAGTTCTGCTGAAAACAACTGGCAGGGATTTCCTAGTGGAAGGGGACAGAGGGATTTGAGAAAGGAGTGAGATCCACAGCTAGGAGACCTAGCAAGAACCTGAGAAGGGTGTGAAAGGAAGGGCAAACCAAAAGTCAGTTGGAAACCTGAAGAGAAAAAGGCACAGGAAACCTAAGAAGGAAAGATACAGATAAGACATAAGAAAAATTATTTACCACTGCATAATGAGAAAGTATACTCAAGACTACAGATCAGCAGCACAAAAGTAGGCATCAGGGAACAGCGCTGGCCAGTATCTCTCCGAGGGAAAGCAAGCCAGGATGACAGCAAGCACAACAGAGCCAGCCTCAGCAGCCAGGGCCCAGCCCCATGGTACCTGAGCAGGGTAAGCAGGGCATGTCCAGAGGCCATCACCACATCCAACCAAGAGTCCAGATCACAAGACAACTTCATTGTGATGATACAGATCTGAGATCAAGGGAGAGAGTCAAACCGTACACATCAGGATCAGTTCCAGTGGTTGTCAAGCAGGTCCACAGCAGCATATGATAGTCCAAGGTGAAGCCAGGAAGTCAGTTTGTAGGTCAAGGCCTGAATCAAGGGGCTCAATAGCCCAGCATAGGCATGACTAGCACTAAACTGACACCAGCACTCCTCCAGCAGCGTGGCTCAGGCCACTGAAGGACCAAGGCTGAGCTTAAATAGAGCTTCTGGGCCCATGGGCAAAGGATGCGAGTGGAGGCTCCAGCTGAAGCTGGTCAGGGCCGTTAAAACCTATTAGTGCCTTGAGGGCTCTGGCTAAGAGTAGGCAAGTCCTTTCTTCTCTAAAGAGAGTGTGGTGACAGCGTGAAGAGTGAGGCTGACTGGTGGATGTGACTAGTTGGAACTCAGTGCAATAATGGAAGGCTTAATAGAGGCTAGAGAGTATTATTGACTATGAACTGCTGCCTGCGTATTTTCTACATGCCCTTTCATGAACTGCAGGTGAATTCGGTGCAAACATCATCTATGAAGTTTTGGAAGGAAATTTCATGAAGGGAAAACTTCACAAAATGCAGTCATTTTAGTTTTTACTTATTAACTTCTGTTTTTTCTGATAAGTTTTGAAAAAATATTGTCAAAGAGGGAAGTGGAAGAGCCACGGTAAGGAAGGAAGGAATGGCAAAAAAAGGTCTTTGATGTTGTTCTTATATGGCTTGCTCAGATGGAATCTTTCCCTTGCTTTTGTTTCTCTATTCTAGTAATAAGTTATATCCACTTTTTCTTTAGATGACATTTTTTTAAGCTACTCAGTTTTGAGATAGCTTATTTCCCTAAAACTGCATGTGCTGGGATTATGCTGGTTTTATTTTTCCTTGTGGTGGTTCATGCCACTTCCTCATGATGACGACTGAGAAATGCATAATCCTAAATTTCCTGTAGTATTTTCTTCTTCTTCGGGATCTTCCTTGTAGTAAATCTACTTTCTGTTAAATATCTTTATTTTGTGGTGTAAGAGACAGATTATTAGGCTTTTCATTTTGTGTCAAACTGTGTTAACCAAGAGCTCACATGGTTAATGTTTTCAGTGATCATTGGTGAATAGTTGCGTGTTGCTAACTTCTTCAAGCTTCTCATTATATTTGTGTACCCTCTCAAAAGCCAATACCAAGACCAATACCATATGTGCAAATCAGATTTTTAAATGGATGGAAGGTTTGACAGCTGTTAAACATTCCTGTTGTTTGGTGTCTGCAATGATTAGAATTGTAAACCATAGCCATCTTGGAGGCGTATTTTGAGCCTTGAACTGTAACTCTCAAACCATTTATTGTGAGATAAATGGATGTGAGATAAAATACATGTCCCTTCACATTCTTAAATGCAGCACTGGTCTGTCTGCCTAAATGCACCTGGTGGAGGCAAGAATAGGTAGAACTGAGGAATGGCCTGGACTCATCTGCATAAATTGGTGTTGGGCAGGCGGCTTTAAAGAGATGTTTTCTGTGCAAGGGAAATTTTTCTGATTCAGAAGAAGATATTTTCTACTTGAGTACTGAAATCAGCATGTTCAAGTATTTCAAGGATGCTTGAAGTGGACCAACCGAAAAAAGTTGCAATTTACAGTAGGGAAATGGAACTGGTATTGCGTTGTTCGGTTATATAATATGCTTATACTTGAATGCTGTACAAATAACTCTTTGCCACTTAATGATAATAGATTCAAAAATGATATGACCCTTAGTTAATTATGGAATATGTCAGTTTTTCTAAAGATTATCCTATTTGATTTTTTAAAAATCTGTGCTTTAAATTTCAAGCAATATTCCTGCTAAGAAAGATTAATTTAAACTGACGTAGCATAGCCAAGCTCCTGAGTCACGCCTCTGTTGTTAAGAAGTAAACTTATTTTCTTTTCCTTTCTATTTTATAGAATCTTGTAACATCAAAGGTAAATTTCTACTCAAAAAATCTGTCACAAAAAGCTGTAACACCTCCAGGAAAACACGTTCACTTCCCAAACTGACTTTGATAAATGAAAAGCTACAGGGACCTTGACACTTGTAAATCCTTTAAAATGTACCATCTACCCTCAGGATATGAAAATCCATTTTAGAACTAATTTTTACATTAGGCACTAATAGGTACCACTCTAGCCAATTTAAAATGAATTTGGTGTGCAGCAAGAATGCTTCAAAGCATCCTAAAAAATGGAGCACATATCAAATGGCATTGAAATGAAGATATTAGTAACTGAAACCACATACAAGTGCAAGTTTTAGTCATCTGTTTTCTTTTGTGTCTTCTTTGTGTACATGACAAGCATATCATTGAAAGCTGAAGACTTCAGTTCTTACTCAGGCAGTATTCCCACTGAGGTCACATAATGACAGTGGAACTGGACCTGAAATGTGTAAATCTAGGGCAAACATATTTCTTAATGTTTTTTGAGTCTGTATGGTAAAACCAGATTACTTAATTCTAAGTGGTCAGGTCAGGACTAGATGATTGTTGTAGGTCCCTTCCAATTGAAATTTTTTTTCTCCTCTCCTCTCCTCTCCTCTCCTCTCCTCTCCTCTCCTCTCCTCTCCTCTTTAAAACAGTAGCAGACATAACTTGAACACATTAATTGTTGCAGAAGGGAAACAACAGAGGCTTCTCTCTCCTGAAAGCAGAGTACTCCAATGCAGTCACTTACTCTCACAGCCTCGCTCCTTGGTGAAATTGTGTCTTCACTGAGGACAATTACACCTGCATCTACATGAATAGGAACTATTGTCTTCTGATTCTGATCAGCTTTCCATTTCACCCCAAATACTTTTTCTCTTTCTCTTTCTCTTTCTCTTTCTCTTTCTCTTTCTCTTTCTCCTTCTCTTTCTCTTTCTCTTTCTCCTTCTCTTTCTCTTTCTCTTTCTCCTTCTCTTTCTCTTCCCTCTCCTCTTCAATCTTTATAAGCAGAAAGAATCTAAAAGTCATGGCACAACCCAGGTGTCTGGCCTGTGCTACATGCTGTTCTTCCAGAACTAAGGACTGCCACAAACCCCAGATGGTCTCCCTGGGGAAAGTAGAAGACACTTTGATTTTACATCCTGTGTATTTGACAAATAGCAATAAAAACCAAAACCAGAACCAAAACAAATCCTTCATCCAGATCCTAGAAAGCAGATCACTGCACTTTACACAAAAGGATAAACTGAGAAACTGCCTCATGTGCCTGAAATCCTGTAGCCCCTTTTATAAAGGCAGATAAAGAACACTAAATTTGTATGACTAAAAGCACCTTAGCAGCCACTGTAATTCAAAAATTGCGTTAAATAAATCATTTCAAACCCAAAATAGGACTAAGACTGGTTTAGAATTAAAAAGTGTTGAAAGCCCTAAGACTTTTTCTCCAAGGCTCTGGGAGTGCCCGGCTGAGATTCAGCCCACCTGGCTTTTGTAGTCAAGGAAGGCACTGCATTACAGTGCAGACATATCTTTAAACCAGCACGCTACTCGCAGTAAGAAGTTACGTCACTTGAAATGATGTTACAGCGGTCTCCTAATAAGTGCTTTTCTGAGCAGTTGTAGAAGACTGAGGTAGTCTACGGTGTGCAGAATAACAAACTGTGAAAACCGGTAGTAGAATCAGACTTGGAAATCACTTACAATCCACCTTTTTCATTCTTTAAATATTTTTTCTAACCTACAGAGTCACCATACACTTTTGGTTTTGTGAATGAAATATTCTACACAAATTAGTGACACACAACCGCCAGGAGAGAAGTATAAACTTCCTATGCAATCCAAAGTGGAGTAAAGGAAAAGTTATAGCAAAGAGTCTGGCTGGATCTCTGATGTTGAAAGGAGAGTTCCAGTGTAATATCTGGAAGTACTCTAGTGCAATTTGGATTATTGTTTTGGCAGGTTGGCAAAAAAGGGTTATAGTGTCATAATCGGCTTAAGGTAACTAACGCTGCTGTCAGAAGTGGCATTCCCTCCACCCTAGGCCACATGTTCTGCCGTCTTCCCTGCGCTGGCAGAGTGCTGATACGGTCGTACTACTGGATGTTTCTGCCTGCTGATCTGGCTGATAGCTAACCCAGCAAGAGCAGAACTGTTTAACTTTAGGCATGTGCCTGAGATGCTTCTGCTACAAAACAAGCTTCCCTGTCTGAGAAGAGATGTATAACCCCGCCGGGGGTAATGCAGAGCACTTTTAAGTTAGTAGCTTTTTTCTATGTTGGCTTTAGGGATCATAATGTTAGACTTTGCGAATAACTCCTCAAATAGATAACTATGAACATTAATATTTATTTGCATTTTGAATATAGTGTTTGCAGAGTGCCTAAATGAGGTGTCTGCATGTTAAAAAGCTGACAGAGCTGCTCGGAGATAAAATTATTCCACGCTAATGTCATTTGTCCCTTGGTAGTTGATTCAGTTTTCCATCAAAGTTGAGCAGACAAATCATATGCCCTGCTCATGCTGTAAGCTTCTGCTTCTGCTCATGAAGGAGGATGATTCTTCGGCTATTAATTGATAGAAATAACAGGTCATTGTGTGTCAGAACCCCAAATGGCTTGCATGGCTTTCAGAGATATAATTGGATAACTATGGGCAGGCACTCAGAGTATGTGAAAGATGATGTATTTTGTTTCCAATTCATAAGTTTTCTACAATCCATTTAATCCATCTGTTTTGAGCAGATCTCATGCTATGATATTTATGAGGGTTTTTTACATCGAGTAGGCCTCAGGAATAGCAAACTAAAAGTTTCACTAATAATTTTACCAAAAAGTTTGCTATTCTAAGTATGTTAAACATTTTTTCTTTCTTTTTTTAACTTTGGGTAGGCCTTAGGAATGCCAAACTAAACGTTCCACTGATATTTTTACCAAAAGTTTTCTATTCTAAGTATGTAAACTTTTTCTCTTGTTTTTCCTTAAACATTAATAAAGGTCATATTGCTGCACGGTGAATCAACTATAAATATTTCCTGTGAGTTGGATTTTATTTCCAAAGTTGCTGACCTGACTTCTGTGTATGACTTTGTATCAGATGACCATCTGGGAGACATCTGTTAAGCTGTAATATCTTCCAGACGGGGAACGTATCCTACAGTACAAATGTAAAAAGCTGAGGTAACCTTCCACCTCTAGACAAATATTCTTTAATAAATAGCAAACAGTAAATAATAAAACACTGATCAAGTTGCTTGGATTCTGTCCATAACTGTGGATAAGATCCACTTATGAATTTGGTGACCTCGTATTTGATTACAATAAACAATAGTTCAACATTTTTGTTGCATATCTATCTGACTTTCTTATAGCACTATGTCCCCTTATCTTAGAAAAAACTAAAAACATAGTTCATGTTGCAAACTGAGTTGTCTCATTGCTTTCAGCTATCCCAACAGGCTTTAAGAGATTAATATTTCAGAAAGCGACCGTACAGCTTTTACCATATATATTCAAATGTGTTTGCTGGTTCTCCAGCTGTATTTTTACAAGTTATATTAGTCTTAGTTTAAAAAAAAATAAATCTCTCAGAGCAATGCATACACAATATAAGCAAAGAAGACATGTCAGTGGAGACAGAGGCTCCACATCCATAAATGTTGAGTTTCAGAAAACTATCCAGTGGAAAAAAAAAGTCTTTGTTAGCTATATTTTTACTTTATGCCAGCACTCTCCATAGACAAACTCATGCCTTCCCGTTATGGATCCATTGATCTGACTTGTTTTATTCTAGCATTATAAAAGTGATCTAGTTGGAAAAGCAGAAAAAGCTCACTACACCGCAGACATTGTAAAGCTTAGAATAAGTTGTATCTTTTAAATTCAACAGAAGGTTTCAAATTAAGAAAATGTATCTTTTCCTTGAGGAGTATATTGGTATAGCACATCTTATGACATTAGCTGGTTAGTACCAGCCTTATCTTGTTCATTAACATGGCATAATACGTTGTCTTAATCCTTCACCACTGAAGAAGAGTAATTCCCAGTGAATGTCACTGAACTAGAGTAATTCCCCGGTGTATTATACTGTGAAATAAATCTGTCATAGGCACTTAACAC
>NW_008824053.1:703551-718980 GCF_000699105.1 Pygoscelis adeliae
TGACTATAGATGTTACCACTGAACACATAATTTTAGTAAGTATAATATGACATGTTTGCTTGGCTTGCTAAGAAGATATGGAAATGAGTCACAGGAATATTTTCTTTAGCAATTGTACTTCCATATAATTATGTTTAAATAAAAGTAAATCTGAAATTAAGATCTCTCAAATAGTTTGATATAAAAGAAGTACTTATTTTATTACTTACAGTGTACACACTGCAAATTCATGCAGTGATGAGAGAAATAAAAGTAATTCACAGAAGCCTAATAGTCAGTGAAGTAAAAATGGTGTAGTTCCCTATTATTTTATAGAGTGAGAGCTGGTATTTCAGGAAATGAGAGAAAAGCGGGGGTCTAGAAAGCATTATGTCTTATGTTGGTGCTATATTACTAGAAAACAGGGGAACAGACATAATGTGATTTCCAACTTTCTAATAATCTCCTCTGCTTCCTGGTTACTATTTAGCTGGGAAGTGTGAGGACAAGAGTGCGAACACGATCAACCTTCAGACGCAGTACTGCAATGTCCTGACCATACACTAGACTGGCCGTGCTGCAGATCTGCTAGGGTTTTCTTACATTATCTTGGACAGCTGTGCTTTCCATGATCATTAGATTGTGCTGAGCTCTTCTCCTGTACAGTGTCTAGTACAGTCTGTACTTTTAGTTTTAAAACACTCAGGAAACAGTCTCCGTTTCCGTTCTTCAGCAAAATCATGCTACAGCTAACATGTCACCAGAAGTAAAGTCTATAATAGGTCTTCATCTTGCTTTAATGTAGGACTGAATCGTCACTGAACTTTGCTGCTTTTGCATCAAAAATACAATTAAACAATATTTTCTAGTCCATCCAGGAAAAAAGCTGGTTTTCCCTTCCTTTATGCTGCAGGCATCCAGAAATTACAGGATATTGAGGCTGTGGGCTTGCCTAAACTAACGTCACATCTAAGAGCTGAGGAAGGCATCAGGAAGCAGTTATCTGAGTGAAACCAGACATAACAGATATCATTTTCTAAAATGTAGCATCAGCTAAAAAGTCTGCTAAGAAAGTTGTGTGCTCCTGATGCTTCTCTTTTGCTGATCAGGTGCATAGCAACAAAGATCAAAGACGTCTCGGCAATCTGGAAAGAGCTACTGCAAATAAAGCTCATCCATCAAATCCAATACAGTTTAAGCCAGTTGGCACTGGGACAAGTATCTACACAAGGTATGAGACAGCAGGGAATCGGTGCCTTACGGATGCAAGACAAGTGCACTCATAACAGGTCCAGTGAGTTTGTGACAGGCACGCTCACTAAGTGTGAGCAAATGCCATGGGCAGGTAGCTAAGTCTGGTGCTATCACTAATTTACCTTATTTACATAAAAACATAAAAACACCTCTGACCTTTGTTTATTATTCATACCTAGTCCTTGTGTCTTTACTTTCTTATCAGACCTTCTCTTCTCTGACATGCTTACCTTGCCAGTTTGTGATACCAAGTCTGAAATTAAGCCGTAGTCCTACCGTCAGAATGGCACAGAGGTAGAGGACCATTTATGGATCGTGAGGCTGAAGCTACTCAGCCTCATCTGCTGTCCGTTGAAGTATAAAAAGTTCCTTCCATTAATTTTAATAAATTTTGGAAAAGTTGTATGTATTTTAAATATGCTGAAGCAAGACTTTCTTTTACACTATGTTTCCATAGAATCTGTCACAGGTAGTTACAGTCTGCAGGTATTGCTTTGAGACAATGTAAAGGAAGCTTAAACTCGAGGCTGTCAATATTGAATATTCACAGTCCAGTCTAATCCAAAGATCAAGATAGTATGAATACATTGCATAAAAGTTCTAAAAAAAAAAAAAATTAGTTTATTATGAACATTTTTTACAATTTTTTCTAAGAAAATGTTAGCTTATCTTTAATAAATCTACCAATGTGCAGTATGGTTTCTTGTCTCTTTGAAATTAATTATGTATTGATGAGATATTATATATGCTTAATGGGAATGTATATGTGTGTATTCACTTGTCTTTGGTTCAGAATAGAGCATATAATTCCACTCTGTAAAGTGATAAAGTTTCTGCTTTAATCTTTACTTTGATGGCTTTTCACCATTTGAGCCAACAGCTGATGGAAAATGAAATGAATTCTCTTCTGGGACACCCAGTTTAACTGCTAAAAAACCCGCTCTATTTAGCAATATTTCAATATCGATTGAATGAATCTCATTAACCGTCATTTAAAACTGTTCTACCATTGAACATGACACAGAAATAACTGTTATTTCCCATTACGAAGTCTTTCACTCCTCTATAGAGAAACATACAGAAATGTATGTTATAATTTATATATTCCAACTCCCTTTTATTAAGGGTCATATCACATACGTATGATAGCAGGAGAACAATCAGTCCTGTTAGGGAAAAGTGTAATAATCTTCACATTTTATGCTATTCAACTCAGTAGAGTAGGACTGAGAACAGAAAATCATTTTCCTGTCAAAATGACAGAAGAGAAATTAAATTTCTTTACCTAAAGTATTTGGACTGACAAGCTGTCAGAACTGGTTTTCCCGATCCAAAAATGAGAGGCTTATAGACCACAGAATAAGAAAATCATCTTTGAATTTTTGGACCTTGAATGTCCTCCTTATCAGTGATTTTTGGTAGTATCAAATCAGGAAATAAACAATTGCATTCATTATGAGGAACCAAAACTTTTTATTTCGCACTTTAACATTTCCTAGCAAATTTATTAGAGTCCTAATCTTCCTATAATTGGCATGACTTTACTACATCTGATGATATTCATATCAAAGTTGGTAAATTTCCAAGTAACACGGTGTATAGATAGATTTACAGAGATAAAATGTTCTTCTTATTGGTAAATGAGCTTCCCCTTTCTTCCATGTACAAGATGTCATCACATTGGAAATATGCTTGGACGTAGGCATTTTTCCACTGAAATATATTCTTTATTTTTTTATGCCTGCCTAACTGCAGGCATTACATGAAAAAGAGGACCAAGGACTTCAGTTATGTAAACAACAAAGACTTGATTTGCATCCAAAAACCTTGTATTTTCCCAGTTTACTTGGCAAAATTACCTCATTAGGCAGGAAATTATAAAGAATGTATTGTTGGGACTTTCCTCAAATGTTTGTCCATTTAAGGTATTACAAAAACCTAACACATAATTTGCAAAATGTAAATGCAATTTCCAAGCGGCATTTTGGCAAGCTACCAGTGGCATCTATTGGCAAAGCAGAATGTGCAAGAGGAGGCAAATAAAAGCAGAATACAGGAGGTAGGTTGATGGGTATGTGAGGAGATCACAAGCCAGTTATGAGCCAACAGTAAGCTTTTATTTTAATTAGGGCTTTGTACACAACAGGATTATGATGCTCATAAAGGCTTCATAATTATTATATGGAAAAAAAAGTAATCATTGTGCATATTGGGATATGAATTCTCAGCCCTGAAGTTCCCTCCGTAGTGTACAGCAAGTGGAAAGTAAATGTGGAGGAGCACATCAGGATTCCCTGTGTTGCAGGGTTTGCCCCAAGCATGTCGAGTTGAGGCATACCACCAAGATACGCCAGTCAGAACACGCAGACAAAAAGCATGACACAACTAGGAGGTTCAGTCCCACTGTTTAGTTACGGACAGTTTAATAAAGCCTGCAGAGGATGTGCAGAATGGAAAACATCTGTGTCTACTGATATATTTAGACTGCTCTGGTGTTTAAAATAAGTATCTCAGACTATGAAAACCCCAGGGAATTCTGTGAAGAAAGATTCTCACTAAGGAATAGCTTCCATTATTAGAGGCAGTCTTTGGGATCATTATCACCTACATTTATGTATCCATCTCAGGTACTTACATTGGGAGCTTAGGACTCTTTGTAGGCAACAAAATAAAAAGTAACTTTTACAGGACAGGTAAGACCGTCATTTCATAGGGAAACTAGCATCTGAAACGGCATCTAAGCAAGGTGATTAAAACAAGCTGGTATGAATATGCCTGATGTTGGGCACATTGGCCACAGCCAGAAGTCTGCTCCGTATAAATATAGGGAGCAATGAATTTCCACAGGATTTCTAAGTAGACTAATTTACGACATGTACGTGTGCTGCAATATGTAAGGTGCACTAGTCCAGTATGTATAAGGAATATGTAATCCATACATATTCCAATCCATAAAACCAGCTCTTGAGAGTCAGGCTAGGCAAGGCACGTAACTTTTTTTTGAGAGTTAGGGTCTCCCACTTTTTAAAAGTAAAACTTGATTATCAATTCCAGCACGTACTGTAGAGAGGCAAGAGTCTTCTGACAAAGCTGTGCTTATAAATAGCAGATGTTGAGAGCCTCCAGGACACAGGATAATCTTCTTTCTTTATGTTAAGTTTATGTAGTCCTAAGACTGGAACTAAGCCCTATGTGTTAATATTTTACTGAATATGAACATTTACTCAACATAAAGTTGTAACAGAAGAAATAGCAGCAATCACTAACTGTAAACTATTGCAGTAGAGAAAGAAATTACATTTGTCACATGCCATTTCCTCTTTTTGATTGTTTTTTGACTGTGGATTATATTAGACCACTGGCCAGGCACGGTAAATGAGGACTAAGATTTCTCCGAGACACTGAATTGGAGAAATATGCCCAGATGCTGTGAGCAAGCTGTGCTGGTGCAGTAAGCTGTGCTGATTCACTGGAACTCTTATCCCCTAAAGGTACTTTGCAAAAGTAACTAAAATCCATGCAGACCACTGTATGAGAAACTGTCACTCCCAACAACACGGTGAAATCCCCCCTTATTCTCCTAAGTGCCTGACATCGAAGATAATCCATTTAGGTCAGCTCAGAAAGTCCTGCGGCTGTCACCAGGAGCCGGATCAGGCTCAGTGCCCAGCTAAGGAACTTGATGCAGAGATTAGTAAAAGATATTCTTTAGCCTGTGTCATATTTGTAGTTGTGAGCATAATCTTCTTTTCTGACCCCAGACCAGAAGTCCACTCGCATGGAATTTCAGCAGTCTCAGGGCAAAGCTATGCCCTAGCTTTCCTGTTTTGCCAGGCTGGCACTACAGTTCAGTGACGGGCAGTGCTCCGGCTACAGTGCTAGTACAGCACATTTAAAGGATTGCCACACATTATACTAATTTAATGCATGCCCGTGTTACTGCCTGGATCAGAAGTGGGAGTGAGGAAATTCTTGTTGCTGTAGCTCTCTTCATGCTCAATTCTGGTTGAACAACAGCAAGTCACACAGGGTTGCTCCATTCCTGACAGGATTTAAGAGGGAGGACATCAGTGCTTCATTAAAACAATGGGTTTTTTTAAGTTCTCCTCACAAATTTATCCATTTCTTATGAAGCAGCTCACACTCCACACCGTATCGTATCGCTTTGTAAGCGCGATAGCTTCTCAGCCTTGCTTGTTGGAATGGGAGACCTAGATGCCCAAAGGGTTTGCAGCACATGTTTGAACAAGTTCTCTTACTGCAAAAGACAGAGAAACTGAATGGCAAAAAAACCCAAACAAACCAGTCATTGACTTTATATGACTATAAAAACTGTTCCCCGCAGTCTGTGACAGGAACTGGCTTTCTATCAACCAACCATTGAAACATAACTAATGAAAAATATTTATTGAGCACCATCACTTTGCACATTGCTGGGCAAATTGGAGGATGCTGTCTGTGTTCCAGGACACCCACGGTCTATAAAAGACAGAACTATTCCTACCTTTATCACCTTTCCTGTTATTTAAGCACCTAACAACAAGAAGATCCAGCTTTTATAAAAGACTAGCATAAATATGGATTAAATAAGTTTTAGCTCATTTCTAATAGAATTAAATAACTTGGGAGACTTACCTAAAGAAAGTTAATCTTTACTCTCTGGCAGATTTAAGACACTATCTTAGAAACTTTATCAGAGCTTTTGTGAAATACAGTTTTACTTCAAGTATGCAAAAGTGCTGACAGGGAAAATAAGTCTTCCTGTCTTTTTTTTCTCAGTTCATCAGTTTTCTCAACTGACAGACCTCTTGTTATCGCTAGTCTTTGATCATATCTTTCGTGTTCTATCCAGGCTCCCACATTCTGCTTTAAACCTGGCTTTAAAAAAACCACGTATCTAGAACAACAGGTCAAGCAGATACATACATTTGACAGAGAAATATAAAAGACTTGTTTTCTTCAGTGTCATCAACTATGATGGCAGAGGACAAGTAACCATACCTTCTGCAAGGCTCTTTTGTGTATCATCTGAAAACTTACACAGAGAACTGTACAGGTTATTTAATATGCTGGACTTGAAGCAAGCCCATGCTGTTAGATTTGAATCCAAAATAGCCTCATTATTCAAGATATTCTTTGAATCGACATCTTCATCAGACAACTACGACATATTCTTAGAACAAAATGTGTGACTTTATGGTAGATGAGTTCTGTAACATTTTTCACTGCTTATTTACCACTAACAGTCTAATCTATACCACCATTCTACTATACTTACATGCTCTGCATTTTTGCTTCAGAAGGATTTTTGATCTTTTTAAAAACACTGATTTCTCTTTGTTTACCTCCCCATCTTTTGGGTAATTTCTCTGCTTGAGGAGATGACTCTTTTGTCTGATTACGTAGCTGAGGATGTGCATGGCAAACCCATTTATTTCCGCATGTCCGAAGGGCAAGCCTATAGCCTTCTCTGCATTCGGGATGTAATTCTGCATTTGGGGCTAGAGCTTCCTGCTCGTCTATACCCTCTTATGCAAACAGTAGAAGTCTTATGGCCTTGATTTGAGCATTGGGAGTTCTTGCTTTAGGAGCTTTAGGAAGAAAGAATATGTCCGTATTCAACTTTTTTGCCTTCAGGTGATTGCTAGGTTGGCTATTTTGAAGTTGCATCTTGGCATTTTCACAGGACTGTTCATAGGATTTGAAAACCTAATGAACTGTGATTAAAATTTTCCTATGTCATTGTTTTCTAGCGAGTTAGAGTAAAATGTAGTTGTATTAATCATTTCACAAGTTGAACTGCTGACTGCAAATGTTGTGTAATCACCAGATCAAATGATATAAAACTAGTGCCAATCTAGCAAATTGAATTATTTCACAATGTGCAAACCAAATTCAATCATCCTGTAACACGTAAAGTTTCCTGCTTTATCTGTTTCCACTCTGTGTAACCTATAAAGCTGTATAACAGATTTCTAATGATAATGATAAAAGTGTACTAGCAGTCTGGAAGAAAAATGACATGAATTTTATGCACAGCAGCTATCAATTAAACATACAATATATAAAGTATGTTGCCAGTCAATATTTCTGCTGTGCTTCAGGAGTATTAGTTTTATAATGTTTGTTAATCATAGCAAACTAGAAAAGGGTTATACGTTGAAACACAATTGTATTATGTTTGATAGGCTTTACTTTAAAATCTTAGTTAGTCGGCTGATTTACAATGCTGTTAGGTATCGACATTGTTTTGTCAATGGATCTGTGCCAATTTAATACGGCCAGAAGATCTGGCTCCACTATACTTATGGTATATTTTTGTCTTTCATCTTTTTCCTTTTAGGAAATTCAAACATCAGGTGCACTCAAGATCTAAAGCTGCATTGAAAATGAAGTACTGCGTAAGTACATAATTGCTGAATATGTTCTGATTTGTTGGTTTTGAATTGAGACTAACTTAGACATATACCCAAAGTTATAGCGTTATTTTTAATATATTTAGGATATTGCTTTTGTTAAGCCAAGAAGCTCGATCTGTCACAAATAAATTTTGATTAGTCATATCCTTCTAACTGAGATCACAGCAAGTATTCAGATTTCACTAGTTCTTACGCATTTTTTAGTGACAAACCTATTTGTATATACTATTAAGGCCGTGTTTGGTAGAGCCAAATTAAAAGTTGAAGGTCCCTCAAAGATTAAATATAAGTTACTGTAATACAAGTATGTTGCGGTAAAGTGAGCCTTTTAAGATTGTTGACACCCCGAGTTTAAAATTCCTAAAATTTAGCAGGATCTGGGATATTTTTTCAATAAGTATGTTGAAAATTCAACCTTTAAAATTAAATTTCTTGGCATTGCATCTGACCTTTAGTTTTTAATTTAATTTTCTAATTCTAAAATCTACTGTACTTGTAGAAGAAATAAGTTGTCAGACAGGGTATATCTGTATACGCTGTATAAACTTGTACGTTATATATACTCAGATACAGTATTTCTTTATGAAATGTTTTGAGGTTCTGAGAGGACTTAGGACTTACTGAGCTATTTCACAGTCTTCACTGTGTCCACTGTCCAGATCATCAGCTAGTTTTTCACCGATGTTAGGTCCTCACTATTTTTCTTGTCTAAAATTTTTACATTACAGTGATAGTAGCGGAAAGATACGGTTCAGTTATAAATGATTGTCAATTATATGGTAATCTGATTTCATTTAGAAGAAGAAAGGTAAAGTCATGATTACACAAGAAACCATACATGAGTGTCTTTACAAGTTGTACATTTATTCAGTGTAGACTAGAGCATGTATGTTGCTTCAGAGTACCCAAAAGCAAAGAGGTTCTATTTTGCTTTAAGGATGAATAAATTTGTTAACTGCAATGCTTGGCACATAAAAGTTGCTAAGCAGGCATTTACAGATAAAACCAGCCAAAGGAATTAAGAATAACACTCAAAGGAGGGGAGGGAAGGGAAGGGAAGGGAAGGGAAGGGAAGGGAAGGGAAGGGAAGGGAAGGAAAGGAAAGGAAAGGAAAGGAAAGGAAAGGAAAGGAACGGAAAGGAAAGGAAAGGAAAGGAAAGGAAAGGAAAGGAAAGGAAAGGAAAGGAAAGGAAAGGAAAGGAAAGGAAAGGAAAGGAAAGGAAAGGAAAGGAAAGGAAAGGAAAGGAAAGGAAAGGAAAGGAAAGGAAAGGAAAGGAAAGGAAAGGAAAGGAAAGGAAAGGAAAGGAAAGGAAAGGAAAGGAAAGGAAAGGAAAGGAAAGGAAAGGAAAGGAAAGGAAAGGAAAGGAAAGGAAAGGAAAGGAAAGGAAAGGAAAGGAAAGGAAAGGAAAGGAAAGGAAAGGAAAGGAAAGGAAAGGAAAGGAAAGGAAAGGAAAGGAAAGGAAAGGAAAGGAAAGGAAAGGAAAGGAAAGGAAAGGAAAGGAAAGGAAAGGAAAGGAAAGGAAAGGAAAGGAAAGGAAAGGAAAGGAAAGGAAAGGAAAGGAAAGGAAAGGAAAGGAAAGGAAAGGAAAGGAAAGGAAAGGAAAGGAAAGGAAAGGAAAGGAAAGGAAAGGAAAGGAAAGGAAAGGAAAGGAAAGGAAAGGAAAGGAAAGGAAAGGAAAGGAAAGGAAAGGAAAGGAAAGGAAAGGAAAGGAAAGGAAAGGAAAGGAAAGGAAAGGAAAGGAAAGGAAAGGAAAGGAAAGGAAAGGAAAGGAAAGGAAAGGAAAGGAAAGGAAAGGAAAGGAAAGGAAAGGAAAGGAAAGGAAAGGAAAGGAAAGGAAAGGAAAGGAAAGGAAAGGAAAGGAAAGGAAAGGAAAGGAAAGGAAAGGAAAGGAAAGGAAAGGAAAGGAAAGGAAAGGAAAGGAAAGGAAAGGAAAGGAAAGGAAAGGAAAGGAAAGGGGAAAAAATATTCAGCAGAGTAAGAAATGAGAAATAAGTAGCAAGGATTAAACAAAAAATACCAGAACACAATCATCAAACATATTATCACTACATACAGTGTCAGATCAGAGCCCTTAAACTACTTATGACTGATTAAATTTGCTATGAATATACATCATTACAATTTCATGAAGTACGTAAAAATGCTAACCATATATAAATGTACCTCCAATAATCAATATTTCGCAATTAAGTCCAGGGTGGGATAGAAAGACCTGTTTGAACGTACAGAATGCTGATTATTTTCACTTGCTAATTATTAAAGATGTGTGAGCTAGAGTAACTAAATACAGAGGAGATGAAGGGCAGATCTTACTACTTTTCCAAGCATTAATTTGTGATATGCTGGTAGCTGTACTAATCACCTGAAACTGTTGTCATGCCTTCAACAATGCAGTAAGTAAAGGCAAAGTAATTGTGATTACTAGCTATTTTTTATTCAAAGAAAGAACAAAAAGAAAATAAAAATGAAACAATGAGAATGGAAGCAGGCATAAAGAAGGATATCCACCATTTTTGCTGTATCTCTTCATTCAGACACTTTTCAGAGAGGTCTGCTGTGAGAACATTTATTTGATACTGTATCTTCAAGTCAAGAAAGTACCGAACCATCTTATTCTCCAACCAGAATGAGTCCTGTGTCACAGTACCAACCGATGTATGGGTAGGAAAACAAGTTTAGTAGTAGGCTGGTTTTTCTAACATAACTACACTAGGTATGTTACAGGTGGGCAAAGACAAAAATATTAATAATGCTATGAAATCAAAGGAAATAGTTTTATCTCTTGTTTATAAGAGGCTGTTGAAGCAGCCACCTTGAAGCAAGCAAATTAATAAAATTCTTTGTATTTTCTGTAATTACCAAGATCAATTTATGCCTCATTTCCAAGAATACATTGATTAATCAAAAAAGAGGTATCAATACTTGTCGTGGATGGAGTGAGACTGCAGTTCACTCATAAGAGAGAAGCAACAATACACTTTATTGATAGAAAACTGAGTTAACGAAGTTCAGTGGTAAATGTGACAGTGATTTAACAAGATTTGATGGCAAGGTACACTTGATTATTTACTGCATAGAGGACAGGGTCAGACAAAACTGTCAGGAAGACCCTCCCGTTGAGCCATGAGGTTCAGAAAGGACCCCCTTGCTTTCTAGACTCCTTCTCAGAGAGGAGGAGTACAGCAATTACCTTGCTGTATTTATACATAAACAAGTGACTATCTACAAAATACTGGTCTCAATCAGATATTTTATGAGACTTGCAATAAAAAAACTAAATATTAAAAAAAAAACAACTCGGTGAAAGCATTTAAGGAAAACAAGGAATATAAGAAATACCCTGCTGGGTCAAACGAATATTCCATCTAGTCCAAAGTCTGCTCTTAACAGTAGCAGTAGAATCATAGAATCATAGAATCATTAAGGTTGGAAAAGACCTCTAAGATCATCGAGTCCAAACGTCGACCCAACACCACCATGCCCACTAAACCATGTCCCTAAGCGCCTCATCTACATGTCTTAAATACCTCCAGGGATGGTGGCTCAACCACTTCCCTGGGCAGCCTGTTCCAATGTTTAACCATCTCAGTAGGAGATGTTCTTTAGGGAGAACATTCAAGTCTGGCCACTAACTGCAATTTGTCCCTTTCATAACCCTTCAGCATCCATAAGGTCTGTACTGGGAACAGGTACTAGTGGATACATAATCCTTTTAGTGTCCATTTACAATCTTATCACCCTTGAACTTGTCTAGCCCCTTTTTGAACCTGCTCATGCTGTCTGCCTCCGTGAATGCCTGTGGTAGCAAGTTCCAGAAGTTGCTACCTGCTACATTACGAAGTGTTTTCTTTAGTCTGCTGTATCTTTTACCATGTATCATGGCATTTGGTAAAAACCAGTTCTTCATTCACCTTATTCAGCAGTTTCATAGTTTTGCAAACCTTGTTAATGCCCCCTCAGCTTTATATTCTGCACACTGAGGAACTGCAGCTTTGTTAGCCTTTCCCATAAAATATCTGCTGACCTGTTCTTGATCACCTTAGATGCCTTTCTCTGTACCTTCTTAGCTCCCTTACGCCTCTCTGCAGTAGATCTAGCATCCACTGAAATTATTTGAAGCACTCATAAGAGTTTCATTGCATTTTAAAACAGGCCCCAGGCAATTCATCAATGCTTCTTGACTGCACTTACAGTCTTTTCTAATGGCAAAAGAGTGTAAGGAATGTCTAACAAGAGCACACTAATTGTTCCATCTTGTTCACCACTTTGTATCCAGCTAATGACAGGTTTGGAAGGAAAAATAGCAAGCATTAGATTGTGTAACACTGTAATAAACACTCTTGTTTCTGTGCAAGGGAAGAAATATATTCCTTAAAGCCTCACGACCGATGGATCTTATTAGAAGTTTTGACCTAGCTACTGCTACTGCAAGTGTTATCCCTATTGAGCTTGATTTTTAATCGGCTTTTGCGTCTGTCAGAATAGTAGCCTGTGCCAGTCAGTTTCATAGGTTAATTATATGTTGGGCACGAGAATTTATTAGCTTTTTCAATGTTTAAAAATAAAAGGCCAGATTCCCTTTCTGGGCTATTAACTACACTGATCATAAGCAAAGGCATAGCAAAGGCAACTTTATTTGTTCAGAGACAGAAACTGAGCTAAAGCAATTCATCGTTAGCCAAACTGATGTTAACGGAGCCACACTAACTCACACGCTCAGGATCAAGCTCCTAAACTCACATATATGTTTCGTTTACTGATTTTTCCAGTCTACCAGGATGTACTGTGTTGATTGGAGGGTTAATCCCACTTTTCTTGGGTTGACTCCTGGATGGGATGAACATTTGCAAGAGCAAATGTTGCATATAGTTATTTTTGAATTTCTGAATGTCTTTGCACTGGGAACTGACAACTTCGACATTTCCAGTGGCTTAGAGAAGGAGCATGTATTCATAGCTCTGTGAGTTTGCACAAGATGTATTGTTTCTGTCACAAATTTCTTGCATGAACATGTACTCTGTATGAGGCTGCAGTAAGACTATTGCTTGAGTGATAACGTTCGCTTTTGGCCTTCCCATATATATTGAACATGTCTGTGTTTTTATCAGCGTCAGGTGATCTTCCAAAAGTGGCAACTGGAACTGTTTTACAAAAAAGACATCTTTTCAGTATTCCGGGTTCATATAAGTAGTTCTATTCTTTGTTGAGTCTTCAGAAAAAGATATGCAAGTACAGTCTCAGAAGTGAGATAGGAAGCATGATTTCCTTGTAAAAGATTCAGCTGAATTAACGGAGGATGAAAGAGAAAAATAAGGTTCCATTCTTGAGCAGACTCAGAAGAGTCATGTGAATCCAGGGTTGTGCAGGGACTGTTCCCATTTGCTTTCTTGACACTGCAGTTAAAGAGGTAGGAAGGCATTATAGCCACACGTTGCTCATGTAGTGCATTAATGACATAGTTGAGAAGTGAGCTGAAACCTATATTCACGTGTCAGTTTTACAGCCCTACTATAAGCTTTGTAAGTAATGCTTCCTCATTTGACCTTTCTGGGTGACCTTGTTCTCTTCTGAATACAAAGGGAGCTTAAGGAGATTAGGATCTGAAAACTAAGGGTATTGTTTATGAATTATTCATTATGTCACTAAATTATTTATTATGTTGTCACTAACAACATTTACTTCATAGTTTCAAATTGCTTCCTCGTGCACCTAGGTTGGCAGTTCACGCAATGCTTGATCTCATCGGGGCAGGTTGTCCTGGCAAAAGCAGCTACGGCTCTTCTCCTGTTGCAGTGACAAGTGCTCACAAGCACTCCATCCTTCTCAGAACACCTTCAGCCAAGTGTTGTATAGGCACAGACTGAAGAGACTTTGGCCTCCTGCTGCCTTCTTTGTCTTTAGGTAGCTTTTCCGATGCGTTTTCTCCCTTTCCTATTTATCATCATGTTCTCCAGTAAAGTGAAGTCCGTTTAGTAGGAGAGAGTACATCCGTCATTAGACCTTGAATTGATGGTGTTGCGTGGAGTTAAGTTTTCTTTCAAACGCTTCATGCAAAGTGTTTTGGCTGTTGCAGGTATTTTCTAATACTCGCTTCAAGTCAGCTGCCTCCGTGAATACCAAGCAAACTCATCTTCTGTTACAGAACGTCGATGCAGAATGGCTGAGAGCACAGTCAAAGAGAATTTGCTGTGAAATGTGAATGAATAACTTTTCAGATACTTCATTTTTTTTAAAGCTCTAGTTAATAAGAAATAGAAACACTTTCATAAATACTTGACCCAATTCTGGAAAACGAAAAGTAATCCTGAAAAAGTCATTGTTAATAACTGCCCTGTAAAACCAGAATAATTTAACAGATATGAGAAGATTTGCTCTGAATTTGCACTGTAACAAGAGAAAGAACTTCCTGTCCCTGTGTCCCCACCCCTTTCTTCTTACTGCTCATTTTGGGAACGGGCTCTTTCCTGATACTCTTACGATGGAGATATTACTATTCCCTAAAAGATTGTTAAATTGTGCTGGTAGCATATTTCAGCATGACAATATAAGCAGGCAGCATGATGAATAATCCAGCGGCAAGTCAAGCCTCAGAATCTGGAAAAGACAAATCTCGCTAAAAAGCATCACGACAACATGTTTTCCAATCAAGAGGCATTCAGTGCAATCATAGCTTAGAAGATACTTGGCAGGGATATTCATACCCCCTGAGTCTTCTTTAGGATATTTTGATATTGTTCATATCCACCTGATTTATTCATGTCTGTGTTTCTGGAATGCTGTCATTTGCTTGACAGCTCTCTCCTGACACTTAAAATCATATAGGTGAAAGAAAGAATCCATTTTAAGTATCTTTTGTATTAAATCAAATACATAGAATCATAGAATCACAGAATAGTTTGGGTTGGAAGGGACCTCTAAAGGCCATCTAGTCCAACCCCCCTGCCGTGGGCAGGGACATCTTCAACTAGATCAGGTTGCTCAGAGCCCCGTCCAACCTGACCTGGAACGTTTCCAGGGATGGGGCATCCACCACCTCTCTGGGCAACCTGGGCCAGTGCTTCACCACCCTCAGCGTAAAACATTCCTTCCTTCTATCTAGTCTGAATCCACCCCCCTTTAGTTTAAAGCCATTCCCCCTTGTCCTGTCCCAACAGGCCCTGATAAAAAGTCTGCCACCACCTTTCTTATAGGCCCCCACTTTTACAGCATCAGATGAGACAGCATTAACAATGCCGTCCAAATAAATAGTAACCGCACAGCATCATCTCTAATGTTTTTTTGTCTGGGCTTACTTCGAGCATCAACTAATTCAGCTGCGTCAGAAACAAAAGAAAGTCTGTTTTAAATTGGTCTCTCCCCTTTATGAAGGGGGAAGAAGCCAAGCGTGTGAACTCCACAGCTCAGCAGTAGAATCATTCTCGGTCAAATTAATCTGAGACTCTAGCAGTTAACAAGTCCTAGTTTCAAGCGATTTTAAAATATCAGAAAAAAAAATATTTAAAATTTTAGAATATTTTTTAAAACGTCAGAAAAGCAGAGATGACATCTTTCTCGAGGCCTGGAAGTCGTGATAAGGCTTTAAACAGTTTTGCAGCTCTGAAACTGAACATCTGCCTTGAAGCTGAGCCCCGCGTTTAGGAAAGCGGGGTCGTCTCCCGCACCGGGCGAACGCCGGCTCCTCTCTCCGCGGTTGAAAGACCCCGGGACAGCCAAGGACGCGGCCGTTAGAGGTCACTGTTAACAGGGAAATGCGGGACCCCTCCGGAGCAAGGGGGG
>NW_008824053.1:719091-722669 GCF_000699105.1 Pygoscelis adeliae
TGCCAGTGCCTGCGCTGCCAGCACCCGCGGGGGCGCGGGGGGGCTCGGAGCCACAGCCACCCGCGGCAGCGTGGGCTTGTGAGGCGGGAGCTTATTTCAATAGAAATAGAAAAAAAGGAACTTAACTCCCACCGCTTGATTTGGATTAACCTTTTGACTGTACTCTCAAACACTGCCTTTGTGATTATCTGAGCAAATTGACACAGGCAGGGGTGCAGCAAGGATGAGTTCCTGTAGGTTTGTATTGTTTATTCTTCTACTTTCTCATATTTAAAATTCGAATCTGCGATTTTGGAGGATTTTAACTTTGCAAGAGTCGGGCCGTTGCTATTTTCTATGTAAATTTGCACGGCTCGTGCAATCCGTGAGCTTAGGAATATCACCGCTTTGAAAGAACGAAAAAAGTGGGGAGGGGAGGAGGGAAAGAAAAAAGCAATTGGAGGCTGGAGTAACAAAGAACTCATCTTTAGGACTTCATGCAGCTGAAGAGGAGGTAGCGGGGACCTCCTTTACCATTAACATTACTAAACTATTTTAACACTAAAGGCAATCTGTCATTTTGAGTAAATTCTCTTCTGCTTCTATAAACACAGCCGTAATCAATTAAAGACCTACTTGTGAAGGAGCTATTGTGTGCAGTCCCATTCAGACATTGCTGAGTTGTCTTTTAGCCAGCCTGTGGGGAAACACTGGTAAGGTGATGGGAAAGTTCAAAGTGCCTAACTTTTCAATGTGGATTTTGTTATTGAGACTTTTTTCCTCTCTCTTTTTTTCCATATTGCTTATCATAGCCAGGGTGAAAAATGGGTGATATCTCTCTATGTGTTTAACATTTATAACGTGTTCTGCTTGGGAGGTTCTGCAAGTATTTTAAATGATTCTCTAATGTAATTCCTTGGGGGACTGACGCATGGCAGCAAATCAACTACTAATTTGAAAGTACCGAAAGAACAAACAAACCCTATAGAAACTATACATACATACATATATTCATATTTATAATTGTGCACATGGGCTTAGTTCCTAACACGTTAGACGCCAGTCCAATGCAATTTTGTGCAGTGAAATATAACCTGATTTACAGTAGTGTGAAGATCAGAATTAATTTCTGACACAAGCCCTTCAAAAAGTCAGAGTTCAATTTCATATTGAAAGAAACAGTCAAATAGATCAGTCCAATGACCCAAATTAGTTTATTTATTATCTTTCTATTGCACGTGATCACCTGTGCCTTCAGAGTCCATGAATGTTACCAATCTTTGCCGAAGCAACCAAAATAAACAAGGAAACTTGAACTTAACCTTGGTTATTTCATTCTCTTTCGTTTTTTTCAATGAAGGAAAAGGTAAGGTTAAACAGAAAAGTGTGTATAAAGAGACCAAATTCTTACTCTTGTTTTATTAGCTTTTTTCCCCCTGAACATTGGCATGGATTTTAGGGACATGAGTGAGGACAGAAAAACTGAAATACAAATGGAGTTAAAAATTTTCCCCATTTCTTTGTGTTTGAGTTAAAAATAAATGTAATGAAATTTTAAGAATAGGCCCTGTTAAAAAAATAAGAGTAGACATTTAGAAGTACTCATGGAAAGAAAATAAAAGAACAGGCAGATCATACCTGTAGAATCTGGATTTCATTGGGCTTTCTGATGTGTTTACTTTTGGATCCGTTGTCAGTCTTCACTGCATAGTCAGGTAGGGGTAAGAGCCTCACAGAAGTGTGTATTTGTATCACTCTGGAAATTCATAAACACACTGCCTGGGGACTCAAGAATGACAGCGCCTTATTCCAAGGAAAGTCACTTAAAATTATCATTAGGCCAAGCAGTCTTTTGGTGTGGTGTGAATTATTTTGAAGGGATGGTGAAAAAAAGAAGGAAAGTGTGAAGATAATAAAGAAATTATCTTCCTTAAAAATGTAGTGAAAAATCATAGATTATGACAGACGTACTTCTCTTATAGCGCCTTAGCATCTACCAGTTAAAAGGAAAATGAACAGTAGCTTTTTCTAGGGCACTCAGGGCAGACTGAAACCCGGTCGTGTGCTATACTAGTGCTAGCCAGCAAACTTTCTAAACTTCATTTTTCTTTGAATGACAGCTTTTTGGAAGTTGTACAGGAGAGCCTTCGTGCATATACCAGGCACTTTGTAGATGAGTCAGGACACCTTAACTAAATCCATTCATTACCCGGTCCCCATTGGGACAGGCAAAAGCTGCCAATTTGATGTTGGTAATGTGGATGCTGCATTAGGGAATTGGCTAAGCCTGCCAGAATTCATTCCTGAACTTTAGCAGCCACAAAAGAGTATTTCTCTGTCGTCTGTAATTGATTCAGAGCCAGGTCCCAAAAGGACAAGCTTCCTTTTGTGTGCCATCTATACCAGGGTCTGAGGACATACAGTGCTACAACTTCTTTTTTTTTTTAGCTAGATCACAGGAAACATCTTTAAAAAGAAAAGACATAAAATCCAAAATGTCATAAATTATACTCCTGAGCTTTCTAAGATACATTATTTATTAACTTTATTATTACATTCTGGTCCATACTTTCAGAAAACAGTCGCAGTCAGTTTATTATAATCTGAGTATTTAATGTCAACAGAGTGTTACCGTTTGGAGATTAAATGAGGTCTGAAACCAAAACAGAGAAGAAATGTATTTGTACAAAAAATAAAATTTCCAGTGCTTCGGCTCACTGAGCACAGTACTTATTATCATCAGTTCATATTCAGGTCAGATTCCTCCTTTCTTTGAAAAACAGGTTGAAAAACCCTTTGAAGACTTCTCCCGTCTTCCCCTTATCCATCTGGTTACAAATTTACTAATATTATTCATCATTACTTTTGTTTCATATTTGCATGTTCTGCATCTACTGTGCAATGCATTAAAGATTTCATGACAGTAGATCAAATACTCCTAATAAGGATTATGAAAAGTTATACACCTTATCAGCATCATCAGTCCATCCTGGCAACGTTCTCAACTCATTCTGTAGAAAATATCCCAGAAATTTAACAAGTAGGACTCTTAGATAGCAAAACTGTTGGCCAGTCCCAGTATGTTCTTGTAAAAGTGGTTTGCCTATGGGCTTGTGTTTCAAACGGTCTTAAAAATACCAGAGTGTTCTCACAGCTTCTATTCCCGGTTTTCACCCTGGAAGTGACTTTTAATTTGTTGAAGCAGGCATCATCTCTCTGAACTTGAATACATTCACTGTATCTTTTCCTTGTATTCAAGTACAAGTATATTCTATTAGAAATGTTTTTCAAAATTCTCATTAAACATACAGGCTTATTCACATGAAAGCACACAAGTGCTATAAATGCTTAGGATAGAGCCAAGAACAGAGAAACCTGTGTGTGGAGGGCTAATCATAGTTCAAACCCAATGGTTTTAGTGGCGAAGCCTTCCTTCTCCTTCCCACCCACTCAGCAGGGGTAAGCAAAAGAACCCAGAAAGGGTGAGGCCCAGTCACTATAAATGTTCAGATGTTTAATGAATGTGCCATAGCTTTCACCTACTAACTGCAAGGCCTTCTCAAGCAGACTCCAAATTTCTGCTGAAATGAAGACTTTCT
>NW_008824053.1:722688-736335 GCF_000699105.1 Pygoscelis adeliae
CATTCCTGGGAAACAATGGCCCTTTTCAAGTCGTCTCTGAAATTTCACAGGTGAAGGGAACAGGGCAGTCATTTGATCCCATCCACAAGGAGCCTGTTAGCATTTTAAAAAGTGAAGACAGAGTCTATCATGGAAGCACTGGCAAAACTGGTTAGTGACAGAAAAAGGCAACCTAGACCCACAGATCAGGAGATCCCTGTGAAGCATAAATCAGTTCGTCTTTTATCTCACGCTACAATTTCTTTCTCAATTTTTTTCAAGCATGGGCTACACAGCCCACAGAGCTCAGGAGACAGGTCTCCAGGTTGTATCACGTGCTTTGGAACAGCAGCTTTTATGCTTCCTTTAGCCAGAGCTTCGCTTTGAGAAAGTACAAATTAAAGGAAGCCATTGCCGGGATATAGTATTGTGCGTGGAGAACACTTACAAGCAATACATGAACTCAGGCTTTTGAATCGTTCTTTAGTGGCCTTATTTCAGAAAGACGAGCATATCACAGTAATCCCAGTTGACCGGTTATAACATCATTATCAAATTCATTAGAAAACATTCAGAAGTATATTCAGAAAACTTAGGAATGGGATGCTACGAGTGCTACCTGTGCATTGATAGCACAACGCACTCAGAGCATAAAAAGACTGGATTTGCAGATCCCCCTTACTCCAAACATCCAAATACGATATGCTGAAAGGACACAAGGGCTCTCAGTTCTGTGAAGAGAACTGCAGAATGACAGAAGCCTCCCAGGTGATTTGAGGCATAGGAGGTAAATATTCAGAATTAGCAGTTCTTAAGCTGGAATGTATCACCAATTCATGTTATAGGAGATTATTTTCTTCCCATAGGTTAAAAAAAAAAAAAAAACAAACCAAAAAAACCAACTCACTTTCATTTCAAAATTGTTATATTGAGAAGTATTTTGCCTCTAAAGTTCAGAGAACTTATATGCATTCTGCCTACAGCATGTTACAGGGAATATTATGCTTTTTGATCTTCTTTAGAACTTGAAAGTTACTTGAATACGGAAACTCATTAAAGAGTTCTAATTTGAACTACTTTCTGAGAGCAGACCTGGGTGAGTTAACCAGGTCATTTGATAAGCAAAAATACCAGCAAGGGAGCAATATACATGCTTGAGACAAGCTAAATAATGACTGACTAGTAAGGAAGAGACCAGTATTTCATACATGCCTCTGACCTAACTCATCCAGGGCGAAGTTGCCTTGGTTTTATTCAATGTTTATTTTGAAACAGCCATTTCCTAGTATTACAAGGGGAAACTTGCTTCAGTGTTTCCTTCACTTTCTGTCTTTGTACCATAATGAAGACTAGTGTTTGATTGCTTTTCTCCCATAAAAAATCCAACTTACTGCCAGGGAACAGATTCTTGTTTAACTTATTTTTGTGAGAATCAATGGAGAAACCCATTTTCTCAAGTGTAAAGAAAAGTGAAAAACAATTGCCTTAACTAAAAGCCATTTTAACACTACGGCCAACCTGCATTTCCATCTTGAGTCCAAATTTTGCTCTTCCACAAAAAGAAGGTCTACCTTTTCATTTTTCCGTTCCACATCATTAACAGAATAATTCCCTTTTCTCCTCAGGAAAAAGTCAAGTTCATAGGTAAGCTGATCAAGGAATAGTTAAAGAGAAAATTTGAGGCGGTTCATGTGACTAAGATGAGAAGCCATTTCCTTGTGTAACCTATAGGAATTAGGAGCAGGTTTGTACTTAACTTTAAGTCCATCTTGGTATAATTATTTATAGCCATTTCACTGAGATGCTCAAGCCAAAGTGGACTGTAACCACCGAGAAGAATTTCTGAAGCAAAACTTCTGTAACTTACTCTTTCCTATTTCCATCCTTCATTTCCTCTTCTCTCACGGCATACATGCATATGGCCTTTTTTGATTCTGTTAGGCAAAATCACTGGGGCAGAGATGTTCATTGCTGCTCATTGCTATGTAAAGAATATACTTTTCAGTAAACATGGGATGGGCATACTGCCCTACCTCAGGCCTGATAGTACAGGTTAGAATATTGCTAGGCCTATGCTGCAAATTCTCAGCAGTTAGTTTTGCTGTTGTGAGGATACCGGCAACATCATCAGTGGTGCCTGCGTTACCGTTGACGAATACCTGGACAATTATTATATTTGGTCTTGTATTCCTTGAGCTCTTCCCAGCATACTTTGCCATTACTGGAAAAATATATCTAGCTTCCTGCCTAATGTCTCGGACACCAAAAAGCCGAAAATCACACCCCTGGGTTTCTTTCCCCGTTATTGGCAGCTGCCTCCACATCACGAGGCTTAGCAGCAGCGTACTCGGAAGGAGGCCCTGAGAGAGACAGCCGGTGCGGGCAGGGTGAAGCACAGGGGGAAGCTGCCAAGGAATTGCTTCTTGGGTGAACAGGGAACAAGGGAGCTCTGGAATGTGCTCACAGGACTTGTGCTGAGGTGCTTTCCAAAGAAAGTGGGTCAGTCATGCCACCCTCACAAAGACTGGTACAGTCTCCCGCAGGGAGAAGATTATTTTACACGGGCGCTCCACCCATACTGGCAGAGAAACAGGGCTTATTGGCACAGGGAAGGACTAGTTGGTGGTCAGCTCTCCATGGGGCAAGTCTGACTGAAAAGGCTGGAAGCACTTGCAGAGGTATGTGAGGCAAAGAGTGGTGTTAGAATACTAATTTTTTTTTTTTGTTGTTATAGAATTGAATTTCATAACTACGATACTGGGTAACACAAAGGGCTTTAGAATGACCTGAATAGCTCTTTTGGCAGCCTTGGTCTTGCTTTACCGCAAGAAATCCTCCAGATCTTTCCATCATTGTCACACCTTGGAGTTCCCTTTCAGTTTTTCTGCAAGTCTCCCTTTTAGTGCTGAGTTGATGGCTTGTGACTCTGAAGAAAGCAGAAGGAGGAGTACCTTGCTATTTGGGGTATCATTAGTCCCATTCAGTTCCTTTATTTGTACGTGTGGAAGTTGGTTTTTGCTCGTTTACTGGAACTCTGTTTCACCACACTGCTGTTTGAGTTGGCAGCATTATACTTTTTATTAGAACAAATGTAGGTCCAGAAACTGATGAAACAGAAATAGAAGGTTCACTGTAGTCTACTCTTTTCAGGGAAAATAAACATCAGAGGATGCTTAAAAAACAATCCCATGATATATCTTCCTGATTAGCAGCTAAAATCTAAACGGCTCCTTCTTACAGGCAAGACTAATCAGAAAGATTATACTGAGCTTTGCTTAAAGGAACCTATTTATATCTCTGTTTCTATTGTTTTCACAAATTCCCACTACTTCAAAAGCATGGAATTGATTCTATATCTTGCTTTAATGCTATGTGTTTCTGTAAGGCTCATCAATTAGAGAATGAAATCCTCAGGATTTTAGAAAGCAGCTACTGCAAGCAGGTTTCCTTTTCCTTTTCCTTCCTTTAATGTAATGGAAAAGAGGGGGGGAGTGTCCCTCAAAAGAAGGAAAATAGGTTTAAACACTGAAAAGGCTATGTTCAAGGTTTTGTAGGAATTACAACTGGGAAGAGTAAGACAAATGTCATCGATGATATCAGTACTAACTTTGGGAGAATGTACTGTGTATTAGGGTTCTTGGTGAGACAGACAATGTCTGTCTGTTAGCAGATACTCTGGATATTTTCCTTCACTGGGCTACCCAAAAGCAGCTATGCTCACTTTTGAGTGCCAACCACTGGTGATGGGCTAAATTTGTAGTACCCATTACCTGTAAAGAGTACCAAAATAGCCGTGTGAAACCTGACCCACACGGAACCTCAAAACACCAGGGCTGAGTGTTTGCTGCTCAGACCTGAAATGTGCCCTCTCTTCCCCACCTCCCGCCCCAGCTCTCCCCAACTCTTGGAGGAGTAAATAGGGCCATTCATACAACAGAGACAGAGAAAGAATTTTGAAACTTATAAAAAACTCCCAGTATGTAATGATACCTCCTACAGTGCTAACCACCATACTAATGATGAAAAAGCTACACCCTGCATGTGCAAACTGGCATCCTTTTTACTGTATATTGCTTTTTATCCTTCCATGAGGCTTAAAGTCAGTGGTAAAACTCCCATTGGATCCAGTTGCCATTAGATTTCTCCAACATGCATTATAGCTAAACGTACGTAGGCATTTTTCAAACATAGCACTATATATTCCATCAATACACTGCACTTTAATTGTCCCTCGCCCTTTGTGTATTATTTAATGTGTTACTCTAAAGGCTCTTTGGATCATGGGATAGCGTCTGCCTGCATGTGTATGTAGGCAGAGCTAGGCTTAATGTGAACAACATTAAAAATATTAGTAACACTGTCCTGCAGAAGCGTCTAGTCTAAGATTATATCAGCCAAAGCCCAAATATTATATTCAACTCACATGTGGGTTTGTTGGGGCTGGTATAACGTTTTGGCCATAAGCGAACAGAAAAGGGTTCTGCTCACAAGACCTGCTCTCTTCCTACTGAGATGCTTTAAAGCTTAAAATACCTTTCTATTTTTTCCTTACTTTTCCTCTCCCCATTCTTTCCTTCCTTTCCTCACTGGAAGCCATGCAAGAAATCAATGCTGATGATAGGGCAGGGAGCACAGTAATTATGGTCCTATTAACGTTTGCCAATTTTGCTGGATATCTTCAGCTCTTACAAGACTGGATTCTAGATGATCTGCAGCAGAAAACACAGGATTGGAGGTTTTCTTTCAGAGTCGTTGGCAAGAATAATTGCTCTGGTTCAGAAAATATTTTGCGGGGCAAGTAATATTAGTACCCTCCTCAGCAGATTCTATAATTGTAACTCCACATGGTAGCGGGTGGGAGAGGTAAGAAAATGTATGGTGTCTCCTTGAGTGAGTGCTAAGGGAGTCAAGTGAAGTGCTCATTAGCACGGAAGGGAGAAGAAGGGAAGGGTAATCCTTCCTTCCTGTCACACCCTCAGCACAGAACCAGGGTAGATGTTATCTAGCACATATAAGTTTGCTTTTAATGACAGCATTTCATCAGGAGTGAGTATTTTTGCTTTGTTGACTAATTCCCTTTCAGATTTGCACTGCTACCTAACAAGTGGATACCTGTCTCATAGGTCAGGGTTAGGTATGAAGCCTTGCAAAAACACCCCCCCTCAGAATACAACAAAATGGAAAGAAAAGAAGGAAAAAAAAAAAGCATTTGTCACTTCTGAGCTGTTGGTAACCCAAGGAGATCTTTTAGAGCGTGTACATTGCAATTACACCCTGCCCAGACAATAGGCCTAGAAAGAACCAGCAGGATGCAGCTGATCCACAGGGCAATTTTCATCACTTCCAAGCAAACAACATCAGACTAAAATCTTCTTATCCCTCTGCAGGAATGAAATACATAAACAATCTCTGAATCAATTTAAGATGTAAAACAGTCTCACTGTATTAGAAAAGCCCAAGGACGTTTTGACTGAACTTCATTCTTTGTCAACAGCAGAAACTGCCTCATAATTAGTTAAGTATTGAAGCCTCTCTCTTTTCAAAATAGCTAGTATAAAAATTAATCGTAATGAAACTACAAGGAAAGTTGCATTACTGTCCAAGAAAATAACAATTTAGAATTCTTATTATACCGTCAGTCATGTTTTTGTAGGAATATACTGAGAGTGGCTTAGCAAATGACAATCAAATACTACATTTCTTGCTAGCTTCACAGAACAAGTAGTATATTTTCCAAAGAATTACAAAGGTACATCATTGTACAGTATTAATGGGATCTCACATTATAAGCAGTCCAGCACTGAATTATAGAGATCTGTAACTTCCATCATACTAATAGTCAAATACGATCCTAACATCAATCATTTTGTTTGTTTTCAACAAACAAGTAATCCTTTGTTAAAGCTAAAGTATTTCAAGGTTGAACAGTAAAGAATTAAGAAACGTGCAAACATATTTTAATTGCTATAGAAGGCATCTCCTTCATTTATGCTTTGGAAAATAGAAGTAATTCCACAGAAGTTAGAAGAGTTATTCCTAACTCAAATTTGTGCAAAGTCATTATGCAAGTCATATGTTACGGAGTTTATAATGTTTCTTTAAATAAATTTGTGATGTGGGTTAAATGGAGTCCATGTAGCATCCCAGATTAATAATTTTGGAGCGTGAAGACTCATTAAAAAGGAGTGACAAATATTCACAAACCAAAATTTTTATCCAATGTTCTCATTTAATTTTATGGTTAAATAACAACTCTGTACTGCGATAAGGTTTTATGATGCTTTAGTAAGGTAATGGGGGTGGCAATTGTTTTTGATCTTCTTCTGAAAATGAACCAAATGTAATCAGAATGTTCAGATAAGGATTTTTCCATGTAGTATATTTGTTCCCTGAGTTTTCTACAATTATTATTCTTTTCATGGAATTTCAGCTATGTTTTATATGACACAGGGTGTGAAATTTAGGACATCAGCTATGAATGAACAATTAACACTGCTTTTGACTAGTTATTATTACGTTAATACTATATTGGAAGGTTGCTGTAATTATCTAGTCATGAATGACACCTTTTAAAGGAAACGTGTTGAGGGGTGGACACGTAGTGCGACATTCTGCAGATCAGGAATGGAAAATAAGGCTTGGAGTTTCTTCTGACTCACATCAGTCCCATTTTGATTACATTATCTCTCAACGTGCATCATCTGTATTAATGAAATATGGTAACTGGTTTCCGATGATGTGTGTACAAAGCAAGTTTTTAGAAAGATCCTAATCCAAAATTTGCTATGCCATTGGGGCCCTTGTTTTGACTCAAGTCAAGAAGTCCATACAGGATGGATTACATGCACTACCAGATAATTCCAACTATGAGAGTGGCAAAGAACTGAATATCCTAGTGCACAGCAAGTGAAAACCGAAGTGATGCATACCTTTTAACAAAAAGGAAAGAGAGAGGCTTCAACATAACACATTTGAAAGAAAACACATCATCATTCTAACCTTATGACCACATTTATGTCCACTATCACTGGTAAAAAACTGTAATCACCCTATTGAAAACGTGCTGTCAGTAGAACTGGGACTAAACAGCTAGTGCAGAACCAAACTGGAAATGGGAATAATGCCCTTTATTGCTATTTTCCTGTGTTATTCTTTTAACTATCCTATGTTATTCTCTGGAAGAGGTATTTTAAGCATCCATCTCACTTTCGTACCTCAGAAAACATGGTATTTTAATCTTAGAGTAATGGGACTTTTCACATCGTGTTTTGGCATCACCTTAAGAGCCGTTGAAAACTGCAGAACATCATATGCCCAAAAGCTTTGATCTCATTCACTTCGAAAAGTCACAAAGGCAATAATGTCCAACTTAAAAAAAGAAAAATAGGAGTGGGCAAAGGGAAGCAACTAGAAGTCTGTTTGACCTCTGAAACAAGGGCGATTGTTGGCTCAAATCCTTTGAAGTATGAAGTTAAGCAACAAATGCCAGGCAATAGGTTTTAATTGAGTGAGGACTACAGGAATTTGGGTAGCCTGTTACTCATTCCCTTTCTCTCCTCTTCTTCATAGGTGTATAGCAGCCTCCCATCCCAGGAGGGGAAGCTAAAACCTACTTTTCTAGAATTGTAGCATGATTCCCCCAGCCTACCCAGGTCTTGCAAAGCGCCTTCAGGAACCTTTCTCAAAGGTCCACTGAAATGGGAAATTAAATAAGCTTCTCTAGATTCACTCTTCTCCAGACTTGTAGGGGAAAATAGAGCAAATGCCCTGGGAAGTATTACTTTATGATGTATCCCGTTCATTATGGAATTCCCTTCAGGGAGTACTCTGTGGGCAGCTCATGTTGTAGAAGAATTTAGACTCCTTTTCCTCTATCAAGTTCACAGCTGGGCTTTTAGAGGATTCTGTCATAACACTGCAGCAAAGCTACACCAAGTTCTGGTACCTGGGAGACAGGAGTGTTGATTGACACAGATGGAATCAGAACACTCCCTTAAAATACATTTTAAAATGTCATAGGCTCCCTTCCACCTTTGTCCCCCCCTCCACTCAACTTGGTTTATGAAAGTCATAGGCCTAAATTAAAGAAACCACAGATTTTGCTATGGAGTGTAATAAATGGCTTAATTGAGCAAAAGCCTTACTTTTATTCTCACAGTGCTGCGAATGCATTGCTGATGATCTACTTGTCTCTGCACAAAGTCGGGAGATGGAAATGCAACTTCACTAACAGAGATGGTAAATCTGTAACTCAGCCTTGTAGATTCACCTAGGTTAAAAAGCGAAATTGGTACACTTCTTTTACTAAGCTTTCAAGAGAAAAAGTTCAGAGAATATCGCGGTAAAAAGGAATGTCTGAAAGGAAAGCAATTCGTCAGAAGTAGTTGTACAGTAGAAGACACTGCACGGACCTTTTCCCTCTGTGCTCTGGGTCTGTGTGGGCCCATTATGGGAATGGTATGGATGCCTGATCCAAGCTTACTTTGACGCGGCCAGTCGAAAGACTCCAGTTCATTTCAAGGGGCATTTTTGAAGAAGCCTCAATAACCGTTAAAATCTCTAATGTCTGATGAGCTGTTTTCAGTCTGCTTCCTAGCTGAAAGATAGGCATGTCTCATCAACCTCGATCTGCATGCTCGTTAAGTTACTTCTATTACAATTTCCATGCCTTATCAATCTTTTTTATTTTAAAGACTGAGCAAACCTCTTTCTCTCATTTTGTTAGCAATATTTCCAGATAAATATTGAAACAAACACCATATAGATGAGGCCCGCCCTTCTGTCCAAAGAATATGTGGGGGCATACTGTGGGTGTCACTCTTTGTTCACCTGTGAACTCTCCAGATTATTTTTCTAAATAAATTTTTCATGAGGTAAAAATACAGCGACACTAAAAGGCTTCAACAAAAGTTCGTTTGTACAGCTTACTAGCCCACTACACCTTTGTAAAGGCTATATATGTTTGTAAACCATAAATGCTGGAAGAGAATATATATTACTGGGTCTCTGAACAAGATTCAGAATGAAAATAGGTTAATTTAAGGTCCTTGTACTCTGTCTTCAGCTATGTCTGTTTTGATTTTCCTCTTTATAAGATAACACACATTTGTCAGTGCACATGCACACACATGCATAAACACACACGACGTGAGTGGATGCTAAATAAACAGCCCTATAGAGAGGGAGTACAATATTTCACTGACTGTAGAATGAAGCCCAATTTTATTGGCAGACTTCAATGATGCTAGACAATAAAACATTTGTAAGTTTTGCTGCAGACAGTCTGGCTGGCAGTTTCAGCAGCTCTAATTTATTGTGAATAAATAATTTCCTGGAATCTCTGCGGAGTCATTTTAATGCTCCGAAAAAAATTAAAATCTGGCACGCCATTAAATTTGTTTTCCGTTGTTTTGAACCAAAAATACTTAAAATGAAAGAATTAAAATGACCCACCCTGATTTCAAAGATAGTACTTTGTAAATGTCAGATCTCCCAGTTTCACACTGGTTTTACACATGAATAATTTGTGTTTACTTCATCTTTATATTTAAAGGCATGCCAAATACCATCTGTTTGCAGTTTCTTTTTTGTGTGTTATTTCTCAGTTCCAGGCAGAGAAACTGTCCAGGTTAAAGAACTCCCGTATTTCTGCAGAGTATATTTAGACTCTGTTTGTGTTTCTATCCTACCGTAAATTGATTATTACTTGTAGCACGACGGTGATCAGACCGTTTTCAAAGGCAGTGCATTCTTGAAGCAGAAACAGAAATTCAAAAAGGCAGTGTAAAAACCAACTTCAGAATATGTTAGAAGCCAACTGTAAAAATATAGACGGAGTCAATTAGTTGATTCAGTTTTGCTGCCATCAGCAAAAAAAAGAAGCTTTAGTTTCCACAGTTGCTGAGTACATTTTTTCCATGAGGCACCTCACAGTTCCTGCCAGTGGACTAATATATAAGTACCTATTGCACTTTTATTCAATTCTTATTACCTTGACGTATCCAAAAGATTCCGAAGAAGAAACTGAACCCATAAAAGGGATCAACTTTTATCACCAATAGCATCACTTAGATATCTAACGTCATTCCAAGAGACTGTACCACTTTTAGTTTTGTTGAAATACAATATATTGCTCTCTACTAGGGCACAGGCAAAAGCCTGTTACTGTTTATTGTCCACTTTCATCCAAATGTGTTGAAGGCTTTCACCCTGGCTGAGCATTGATGATAGTGATGCTGGTTTCACACTTGAACTAGAAAATAGTTCCCTGTAAAGACAGGCAACAAATAGGAAATAGTGACTACATGGGAACAGAGGGCCATGCGACTTCTCTACAAAGAGAGGGTTCTCTTTTTCTTTGAACTAGTGTTCAAATCCGCAGTTAGCTTTCTGATGCTATCCCGTCACACAAAATGTATGTGTTGCCTTTTTCCGCTTCTCAAATTTACTTGCAGTTTTTCAGGTTGTTTCCCCACAGCGATACTAGTCTGTAGAAAACATTTTGGACAATACAGGCAGAGAGACCTACAATTAAAATTACCCAATGTTTTCCATTACAATTCCCTGTTACCAGTACAGATTTTAGCTTTATTATATTTCTGTGGATTGTATTTCTGTTCCCATGTAGTCACTATTTCCTATTTGTTGCCTGTCTTTACAGGGAACTATTTTCTAGTTCAAGTGTGAAACCAGCATCACTATCATCAATGCTCAGCCAGGGTGAAAGCCTTCAACACATTTGGATGAAAGTGGACAATAAACAGTAACAGGCTTTTGCCTGTGCCCTAGTAGAGAGCAATATACCTGCCATTAGCTACTGCCACATCTATTTCTTCCAGCTGGCACTAAGAGTGCAAAAACTATTACCAATAGCAAAAGGTCCTTCCCTCTGACTGCGGAGGATCAATCTCAGCCCCTGCCAGTAGTATCACTCACAGTCCACTGAACAACTGGGCTACAAGCAGTACAAGCCACAAATTTCTGATTCCTTTTGTCTACGTCCGCTCAAGTCGTTGAATACTCTGTGAGTTCAGTGAGACAGAGATGGCAAAATTTTCTTATAGAAATATTTCATTCAAGTTTATTAAAGTTCAGTCTCAGTCCTGCTGTTTTTTGGTTGCTCAAGCCTACACACGGCATCTTTCCTCTGCTTCCCTTGTGGCTGAAATGAGATAATACTTTCTCTCTTGATATTTGCTTAGCAGTTTAGTATCTAGAAATGCAGAGTATACTCTAGCCTTCTAAGAATGACGCAGGATACATTTCCTAACTTACGGGGACTTTGAGAGTCAGCACGTGTACTGCAAAATCCATATAGGCTACCTGATCCCTTATTTTAGCGTGTAAGGCAGGAATAACACACTTCAATGTGGAATACACATTGGCATTTACAAACGCTACCATCTGTTGCTTTCCAATAGTATGGTCTTCCATTGATTTCAGCACAGCTTGAAGAATGGTGTAGTGGGGTATAGTAGCACTCAATAATTTTCACCCTTAAGAACAGACAGTTTTCTGGACACAGTGAAGTAAATCTTCGTTATAAATGGCATCTAATTTAAATTAAAACCAGGATAAAAACACATATGACTCCAAGTATTCGTAATCCAAGTATTCATACCGATGACCAACACCCTTTACAGATAAACAGAGATTCCAGGTAATTTTGTGGTATCTGAACTATTTCTAGGTCATGAAACACTATGATGTTCAGATGCGCAGTCCATGAATCTAACCCATCGCAGATAGTTAATTTTCCTGAATTAGTCTAAAATTTGGTACTAGTTAATTTTGTCAGTTTGTGGGTCATCATTTTTATGTTTTATAGTGTCATGCAAAAAACTGGATGTAATACAAATTGTACAAATAGGTCAACAGGACCAGGTAAATCTTTGCGCTGATAAATTCAGAGGTCAGTCTTATAATACAGTACTTTGGCACTGTGCTGTTGCCAGTTCTAGATACTTTACAGTCACTGACTGTTAACTTGATATTAACTTCATATTAAATGTTATTTGCATAACACGCTTGTAGGACACCTGTACTTCTATTAGGTTACGATTTATAATTTACTGTACTTAAGTCCAAGCAAATCCCATAGTTACTCATCTGAGTTCCCGAGACAGCCAGAGTCTTGAAGTGGAATTTCCCTCTCCCCACCCTCAAAGTGATCACCTCAAAAAGCACCCAAGTAGCCTGTTGCAGCAGCTTTCAGAGTCAGTCAGAAGATGTTTGCCAAAGAAATTTGGTACTCAGAATTTATCCTCACATTTGACCCGTCCCTATTAGCATTTTCCTTTGCTTCACATTGCTCCTTTTTTTGACTTTCTCACCCCAAATTCACATATCTAAGGATGCCTTTTTAGCACTCCTGCAAAACCATAGTAGATCTTCCGGTTCAGAGATGATTCTATCAAAATATTTTCTTCTTCTCATAATGTCTTTTGTCTCAGAGATGTTAGTGTCCCTTAAGATTTTAAGTTTAGACAAGTTCCTTGGGATGGAGAGTTGTTCAATCATGGAACAATAACATAAAGTTTTGGTGCCCTTTCTAACATGCATTGTTTTATTGTTTTATAATAAAACAAATATTTGTTAGGAAGAGAAGAAAAATTAAACGGTCTTCATGATAAAGGCCTCCAAAGATGAAAGACCTCAGAGAACTCCGCACAGTCTCTGACTGGGCAACAAACATACTTTTGAACCTGAAAAGACAGCTGCCTGACAGGTCACAGATTAAATGCGTATTCTCAGTTGCCAGAATCAACATTTCCATCTTTTTTTTTCCTGTTCTGCGAGAAGAGCTTCTATTATAGCTGTGCACAAAGGCTTTTACTACAGTCTATAGGTTTGTATTAAGAAAACAAAAAGTGCAGTGCTCTTAAAAAAATGGGACTTGAAAAAAGCAACTCCTCGATTTACTTAGTCTTTAGACTCACTGATTTATTATTTAGTAAAAAGTTGGAATGAAGTTAGTCTGAATTCAGGAATTAGTAAGCCCACTTTCCAGTTCAGAATGAATCTTTTTTTCCCCCTCAGTTCACTGCTGTGTTATTTTTTTTCTTTTTTGCTTCTTTATTCTATAAAAGATACAATATAATGCATATGTAAGTCTATGTATTCTTTATTTTGTACGAGTGATTCTTTCATAAAGAATATCTGTTTATCCCACATTGTTAGAAGGAAACTGTGCTGCCCAGTAGTCTTTTTAACAAATGTTTTGAAAGTCAGCTATGTTCAGGATACATTAATATGAGGAGCTTTTAACTGGCAAGGATGAATGAGAGCCTGGAGAAGGCGCAAAAGTTAACCTCTAGATCTCTCATGCATTGAAGCTTCGCTCTAACCTTACAATGAATAGAACAGTGCAGGTGGAGGGTGGAATAAGAAGCAAGGAGATAACAGAAAGGTGGATTTACATCTATGCTTACACAGGTATTGGAAATATTCATCAAGGAAAAAAATACAAAAAGGACTACAGTGCATTGCTTCCAATATTTCTCACAAAGGGAGAAATAATTATTTCATGTAGGTGCCTTGTCCAGATATGTCTTGCCATAACTCCTATGACTCCTAATTACTGGACATTTTTCTAAACGTTTGTGTTTTGTTCCGTGTTCCCCCCCCCCCCAAGGCATGAATGAAACACATGGCACCCAGCTATCAAGT
>NW_008824053.1:736423-757528 GCF_000699105.1 Pygoscelis adeliae
GGACATGTTTCTAAACGTTTGTGTTTTTTTCCGTGTTCCCCCCCCCCACAAGGCATGAATGAAACACATGGCACACAGCTATCAAGTTTAGGGTTATATTAGACTTCCTATGTCAATGGAAGGAAAGAGACTCATCAAAAGGGTATTCAAAAGAACTGAATAGATATCTAACAGGCAATATGAATATCTTTCATAAGGATACAGACTCACATATTCATACTCATAATCCATATTCAATTACTACCGCAGTAGTGACAGGAATTTCTCAAGGACAACATTTGTAAATTAAAAAAGAAAAATTGATATTGATTCTACTGAATGTGTTCCTTATAAGGAAACGTAACAGACAATGAATCTAATTTCAGAGAAGTGTAATTTGTATGTTCTGAGACCTAACAATAGTAACCTATCTGTTGTATCCATTAGATTATATTCTGCTCTTCTGAGGAAAAGATACTGTTTTATTACCCAAAAATTAAGAAATTAGTGAAGAGAAATTGGTTAGAATGCTACTATGAAATAGTCTATTAAAAAGAATCTGAGTTTCTTAGAAAAAATCTTGATATATAGTTCTACTTGTAAGTTAATATATATGTGTATTTAATATTTCTCTTTCCAGTTGGAAGCAATTCTTTTGCATTTACAACACAGTTCTGAGCACATGGAATTCAATAAAAACATTCTCATCAGCTTTAAGTAGATTTTGGATTAGGCCTTTAAAACCAAAAAGAAATACTATGTAAGTCTCTAGCAGTACTGTTTTGCTAAGTATGAAATCTTTTAGAAATAATTTTCAGAGCAATTTTTGTTTGCCTGAATGTGCATAATTTTTTTTTCATGTTCCATGAAAAAGTGCAGAGATGGCTAAGGCCAAAAGTTTGAAAAATTCAAGACTAAATACCTGGATATAATTATCATATATGCTCACTGGTTGGTTTGCAATTTCATCATATATTAACAATATATTTAAAACATGTGACTGTTCTTATGGGTTCTTTTTAGACTCCTACTATATAGGTTGATGTTTAATATGTTTAATAGTAAATCTAAGACTTTTTAAAATGCACTGCAGTATGCTCTAACAAGGTGTTAAAACTTTATTTTCTGGACACCACGTATGAAGTTCTGACATCTTGCATTCTATTTTATGTTCCAAGCATTCATTTGTAGAATAATGCAAAGATACTCCGTAAGTAACGACTAGAAAGGCTATGTATGGCAAAGGTACCTGCTGTACTTTTTATGAGACAACGAATGTTCTTTGAGACTCAATATCTCCTTGAGATTGCCTAGAGGGAGAAAAAGTCCTCTCCTGTTCATTCCCAGCCTTTTGGAAACAGTCAAGTAATTGATATACAGTGAAGTATATTTTATATGTCACTTTGTTGCCGATTGGGTAGAACAAAATTTCCTTGATTTCTATAAGCACAAAATCTATCACTGCTGTGATATAAAGTAACCTAGAAGATGGTATTAATGAGAAGTGGAATGGTGTTTTTTAGCATACATCATGCAAGAGATGACACTGAAACGACAAAAAGATATAGTTCTAGGCTGGATCTTTGATATTTAATACCTCTTCTGAAAGATGTATGTCTGTTTACCAGAAACGCAAAAATAGTCAATAGAATTTACCTACTCAGGAAGGCAATAGGTTCTTACTAAACTAGGTAATGCTATCTGCTAAGATACCAGTTCCTGATGTGTGTTAAACACTTTTACCAGAAATGAACAAAAAGGTAGATAATGACTGATTGGTTTCAATGCGCAGAAAGGAAGATTTTGGTTAGGCATTGGGGAAACGCACTCAAATCATGAGAACTTGGAGAAGTATCATATTTCCACCATAAGGAATCAGTCAGATGGGCATTCTTCAGCAATGAAATAAATACATATTAAATCTCTTTTGGATTCTTCCAGCCATACGGTAAACTTTCACATTGAGACTAGAGGGACAGCAAATCTTGAGAATAATGAAAGGGCCAGTCATTAGCACAGAATGTTCTTCCCTACTTCTTCTTCTTCGTGTAGGTGCTTATAAAATTTTTAAAAAATAAAATGTTTTTCTTGCAGGAATTAATTCAGGGAGCTCTTTTGGCCTTTTTCTGTGGCAAGACAGACTAGATAAATGAAAGACTCCCTTGTGGCTTTATAGAATGTTACATCCTCTCGAGTGGCAAAAAGGCCCCAGGCAGAAATGAGTTTAGCAAAAGAGTTTCTCAGTCATTTAACTGAGAAGGGTGATGTACCTATAAACTGTGGTTAGGAATCTCTGGCAGATCTCTGAACTGAACCCCCACTTCCTAATTTTCTAACGAATGCCTTAACTGGAGATTTTCTGTCCTCTTTCCAAAATGCATAGTAAACAAACCCAAAGGGAAAATAAGCTAGCTAATATACCTTTGCAAGTGTAAGACGTATAAATTAGCTAGCAGACCAGAGTAGTCACTTCGTTTGGTTATTATAGTTACCGAAATACATTGTTTTGGACCGGCCAAATGGAGACGGTGTCCAGTTTGTTTAGCAGCACTGATACTTGTCGCTCAGGAACAGAAACTGGGATCATAGTAAGATCTGACCCGAACTGGATTTTATTGCAATGACGTACAGAGCTGACGGAGATATTTCTGAAACTGGAAATTACAACCCACAGGAATTAAAGGATTTAAAAAACCCTGGTGAGATGTAACATTTCTTAAGAACAATAGATTACAACATTTTTATTCTGTAGTGCTTTGGATAATAAGTTTAGTAAGTCAGTTTGTTTGTCTGCATATAATAAATAAATATGCATATAATAAATTAATATGCATGTTGTTTCCTTATTCATTAAGTCTTTACATTCAGCAGATGAAAATCGCTTTCCTCCAGAAAATACACTTGCTTATAGATGACTGCCAATGAAAAGTAAACAGCCAGCTCCAATGAAGAAATGTGCTGAAAGCAAATACCTTTTGAACTCTGAATCTTTATTTCCACTCTTTATGGAAATAAACACATTTATGGTTTGTTTATTGCCTGCAGAAAGCAAGCTTGTTCATCCTCCTCCCCTCCACCCCTTTCATTTGCCGGTCTAGCCACCGAGCGGAGCCTAATCAGAAGATGTCTGTGTATATCAAGCAGATGTTCATGGCAGCAGAAAATCAGTGTCTGGCATGCAGTTATATTATGTTTTTAGGCTGCACTGAGCACACTTACTTGGAAAGCCATGTTTTGTGTCACTATATCTGTATTTCATAATAAAGAACAAGTGCCCATGTCAAGTTATGGATCACCTCTATTGTCATTCCACAGCAATGTGTTTTACAGATGTCTGCAAATGAATTTTAGGCTGAACTCCCCTTGCTTCTGAACCATAAGGAAGTATGATATGCTATCTGTCTGGTATTTAGATATTAAATTTTGTTTGAAGAGCAGTTAGAATCCCCTTGAATTAATTTAAAAACTCCTGTATAAAACAAGACCTCTGGCAGTTGAAGTCTGACTGATGGGTCTGACAGGTTTTCAGCGCGTTACCTTTAGCTGGTGGTGATGTAGTAACAGCACTTTATTTCCTGTGAAGCCAACAACTAACTCTTAGCTCCATGTGAAAACTTAGACGGGGCTTATCAGCTCCTCCATGGCACCTCATGGCACTCCGCCCCTCTTGGGATCGTGGTCTCTAGCTGTTATTATTGAGAGGGACAGCAATGAAACAGCGGCAGCACCGGGAGCCGTCCTTTCAGACTACG
Source organism: Pygoscelis adeliae (assembly GCF_000699105.1). Lineage (NCBI taxonomy): Eukaryota > Metazoa > Chordata > Aves > Sphenisciformes > Spheniscidae > Pygoscelis > Pygoscelis adeliae. The sequence goes on from NW_008824053.1 coordinate 740,155, forward strand.
TCTGACACAAGCACTGCGTGTTACATTATCTGCTTCAGTGAAGCAGAAAGAGGAGACCATCAGGGAGCTGGCTGTGCTCCCTACTTTTCTGTTCTTAGTTTTGGACACGCTAGTGCAACTTGTGGACCGCTCTAACCTCTGCCAGCTGGCAAGAGTTCCCAGAAGACAGTCCGTCAGTGAGGGTAACTATGAAACAGCCTGGTATCTCCGCTTTTCTCTCTGCCGTGATGTGTCTGCGCTGCCTTTGATGGGAGGGCTGGTAGCAGGAGGCACTTTCACACTGACACCGCGAAGGAGTCTTTCCCGATACTGGGCTAACCATCAGCATGGGGAAACGGGGCCTGCATCACCTCTCTGTTCACCACTCCAACTGGTGTCAAAGCTGAAGTACACACACCAAGTTTCATTCCGTCTTTCTGGAGAAACTTTAGAAAAGAAGTTTAAATCCAGGCATTTTTTTCATAGAAGTTCTTTACCACATTTGTTGCAAACAGAAACACTGTGTTCTGCCACACTAATTCCAATGAGCTACCCTTTCAAACCACAGACATCGCCTCCATTTTATCTTGTACATTAGAACAGAATACTTTGTCAACCACAAAAAAACAACTCAGAGAGGGATCAGCAGACACGTGGAAGAGCAATATATGGAAATAAAAATCTCTGAAATTCTGCATTAACAAGTAACATGTTGAATTCGTATTTTAAAACCCATGTTGCTGGGCTATCTACCCGATGGCAGACACTGCAAAATCCACTCATACTAGAGATGTTTAAGAAACAGCCTGCTGGAAGATGTCTAGCACAGTTATGCACAAGTGCACGTAGGATCTTCAACTGAAATGACCCGACTGAAGTTGCCAATTTACACATGTAATCTTAGACATAGGTTTTGTATGTGAGTGGATAACAAGGTATGGATACTTGGGCTATGAATATGCACTCCTTCCTACCACAAAATGTCACAGAAAATACATTTCAGACATACCTTGGCAACTGGAAATAGAAATGCCATATGCCAAATATCTAAGTAATTGCCAGGCTAGTTCCTTATTGAGTACTGGTCTTCCCTATTACTGTCCAGAACCTGGGCTTCAAGCTCAGCTCTCCCAAGCTCTTATTCAGCACAGCGAAGTGGTAGCGCAGACAACGGCTGTTCAGGGCTGCCGTACGCTGGATCAGCTTGAACTCTTTCAGTAACGCGATATATATTCTGGCCTGAATCTTTTCTCCCCTTTCAATCTAAGCTCCCAAATGCCATTTGCAGTGGGTAGGGTAAGCAATGAGAATAACGGCTGGCATAAACTAAGTTCGTGCTGTCTACAGTTTACCCTAGGGAATCCTCAATTTCCCTGTTAGGAATATGTTAGGCTGAACGTATTAATGAAAAAGGATTCCACCTTGAGCCAAGGGACTTGTTTTAGTACAACCGCTGTATTATACTTATTGAGGCAGTATGGTAGACACTGGATCTGTTTACTCACATCAAGTATCAAGGGATAATATTAATTCTTTGTGCAAATGTTGTAAAACAGTAGCAATGTTATATATTGATGAGTCTTGAACAATAGCTGTTACCTTCTTATTCTTCTAAACAGAGATTTTAAAAGACTTGGGGGAAATGACCATCCTAGCCTAGACTTTATTTCACTTAGTCAAACTGTAGAAGGATAAACTGTCATCTACTTTGTATTGTGATGCTCCAGTCTTACTTAAGCCCTCAAGTTATACCAACAGCCGGATTTATTCCTCAAACTCTCTTGTCTTGATAATGACAACTCCTTCTCTCCCTTTTTTCCTTTGGACAAATCAGGAAAAAAGTTCTCAGATCGACTCAGAACAAACACAGCTTTCTTCTTTTAACAACAAAAAGAAAAAGAAAGCCTGTAAAGAAATATAACCCCTAAATAAGCCTCCTCTTCTGGACAAAGCAAAAGTGCAGGAAATAGACGTAGCCTTTGGATTCCATTCCCCTCCAGGGCAGAGACAAAGTAAAGCTTTTAATAAGGTAAGCAGGAGAGTCTAGAAACAAGTGTTTCTATATTCAAGTGGAGTTTGAAGTGTTTCATCAGTTAAGGGTAGATTTCATCCAATTAGTCTGTTCAGCCACTCCCCAGACCTCATTTTAACTTTTGCTTCTAATTCTACGTGCTCCAGATAGGCTTTCTGCAGAGCTAATGGGCACCATCGAGTTATGGTCCTGCTTTTTAACTCTTGTCTTACTTCACAAAAGCATTGCCAGAAGTCATAGACTCATAGAACAGTTTGGGTTGGAAGGGACCTCTAAAGGCCATCTAGTCCAACCCCCCTGCCGTGGGCAGGGACGTCTTCAACTAGATCAGGTTGCTCAGAGCCCCGGCCAACCTGACCTGGAATGTTTCCAGGGATAGGGCAAGTCCTGGCCACATGTTCTCTAGCATGTCCTTTCTGGACTCCATATGAAGAGGATACTGAAGAGCCTGTCTCAAGGGTAAACCTAGACCCAGATCAACTGTACGGATTGCTGATTCACACGAAATTCCTGGATCAGCTTGAGACAGGTTTCATCAAGTAGCAGGCACTTTCAAGTAGCAGGCACTCCAAGTTAGCTATCATGCTTATTACTGGAACTAATGGAGGTTACAGAGCCATCGTATGGATTAATGACTGAACCCATGCAGAGATGAGTTGGTCGGTAGGCTCGACGTGTGTGGAATATGCTAGTTATCTATTCCAGTGGTTTATAGCAATGGCTCATTACAGGAAGGGATAGCATAAAATACAATGTGCATTTTCATAATCAGTTCTGTGTTTAGCACTATACAGAAATAACAATTATTAAGAAAGGAATGGAGAATGAAACAGACGCATTACAATGACAGTGTTTAATCCATGAGGCACACGTGTCTTGAATAACATGCATAGTTCTGGTTCCTCATCACAGAATAAACATGTACAGACAAAGGTATAGAGGACAGCAAGGATGCTGATACAGGACTGTCTCCACACAGGGAAGGAGTTAGAACTACACCCTGAAAAGAGGAAAATGAGAAGGATTAAAATAAGTCATAAAATGAATAATGACATGGAGAAGGTGAATAAGAAATTTATATTCTCAGTCTCTCCTAGTACAAGATACAAGGAGCATCAAACAAGGCAATAGGATCAGACCAAATGAAAAAAACAATTCTTCCCAAAACCCATAACTAAACAGTGGAACTCAGTGCCTCGGAGTGGTGTGGATAAAAAATACTTTATAGCTCACTCATCTCTGTTAAAGAGCGCAAAGAAAACCAAGTCACGTAAAAAAGATTATTATCATGCAGCTATTTCCTCAGAGCAAACCCCACATTATCCTTCTGTAGCCTCTCCCTATGGCCCTTATTTTGGTGTTTTGGCTACTGTTTTTTGTTCTTCCCATCTGGTGACCGGATTCATTTGTGCCACCAGAAGACCTTGGGTAATTTGCCTCTTCGACTCTTCAGCTGCCTGACAAACAGGCAAGTGTTTCCTTTCTCCCTACCTGTCCTTCTTCTTGAAAGGATCGAAAGTGGGGCAGTTAAGTACAGTGGTGAACAAGAAGAAACTAAAGAAAAACATGCTACTCCTTAGTCTTCATTCAAGTCTTTTTCAGTCACGTGGAGTTTCGGAGAAGTAAGAACTGAATCTCAAAAGGAAAAAAAATTACGAGGGAGAGCATCTAAAAGTTTCCTGAAGTACTTCATACAGAATTACTAATGTTAAAACAGCAAACTGTAATTGGATAGCGTGAAAAAGCCCACTGTAAAATTAAATAGCTGTCCTTTTTCCCCATATTCCTTTTCTGCCTTGGCTGTCCATCCAAATTGGAGCGCTTCAGGGTGTTTGTTTTATACCTGGCACATTTTAGGAAGACTATAGGCATAAACAGAATTATTGCTGTTAGAGTGTAAGACACCCTTGACTTCTCTCTGACGAAACAACAGCTCTGTGACTCTGTCACTACCTCATGGCTGGCCTATGACGGGATCAGAAGGTTCTCCTTTGGCTTAAGTGATGAAGATCTTGGGAGAGCTTAAGTGGAAAGTTTGCTTTACCATTTTGCAGTTACACATAGGAAATCTCTGCCAGGCTGGATGTTAGACCCCGAGACAGAGTCTGTGCAGCCAAGGAATCACTTCACCTCATCCCACCACTTACCACATACAGTTTCCCACCCGGGATGATTAATAGCGTGCTGGCCCTACAAGGCAGCCTTGTTCTTCTCCAGAGTTGTTGCGCTTCAGTGGGCATAAGTTTCTTTCAAAAGTGTCAGAATTAAAGACATGTCATAAATGCCCCATTTCGTTTTGTTTCAGGAGTCCATCCTGGTGCTATATTATCCAAGATGTACATCGAAGTTAAAAGACAAGCTTCCTTAGCCAGGATTCTTTTGCCCTTTCTGCCCTTCTCCATCAACATCCCTGATTTCTCCTTTCAGCACTGATGACTTGTAAACTAAATATATCAGTAAGTACAAGGTTAGTCCAGACAACTCCTTTAGCTGTTCAGCGTCTTTTATTTCACCTTCTCTCTTTCACCTAGTTCATTCTTCAGTTTTATACTCCACTGGAAGAAAAAAATAAATCTTCTGACTGCTGTCTCTGTTGCTGCTCTTGTTTCTTTGGGCTGTTTTTAACAGTTGTGCACGGACATTCCTTCTACCGTCTTGCTGTTTAGGACTTGAAAAATGTTAAAGAAGCCCTCTTTCCCCCCTGGCTTCCCCCCAGTCCCAGCTGTGCCTCAGATGAATTAGCTAGGTAAAGCCAAAAGCTCAGAAACGCACACAACCTTCTGCTAGCGCTAATCCCCCAGTGTAATTTGCATCACACAATGATAGGAAAAAGGAACAAGAAATAAAAAAAATCACTGAATGTAGAGAGAACAGCGAACTTTTATGCAATATGTAGCATTAAAACTATTTATTACATTGTAGGACACCCTGTGTAAATTTGTTACCAAGAGAATTAATAAATAAAATAATTAATACAGCTCAAGTACAGGCAGTACTTTAACATCAAGGGAGCCTCTCTAATTTCAGCATTTACATTATTGTCTTAATTATGCTTTTTAAAAATGCATACAATAAGATTTTATAATTGTGCTTACAGCAAAATTTATAAATTACCTGGGAACAAAATAGGATTTGTTTTGCTTTTAAATTAAAGATGAGCAACATTCTGGGGAAATACAATATTGATTAACATTGGTGTTCTTTTTCGTAAATGAAACCTGAGCTTATAAAGATTATGGTTTGAAATATATCATAAAGAATGTTATCCCACTATGGTCTGCGGCTCTGATGCTGCTGTCTTGATTAAGATAATTTGCAGTTTCTGTAAATTATCAGCTTCTCCCAGTCAATTTGGAGATGCTAGGGCTCCACATGACGCTGACATTTCTTTCCGTAGAAAAGCAGACTTGAATATAAAGCAATAAATAATGCAAAGTGCATATATAGTGTATGGAGCTGCTGATGATCCAAAAGACATTGCTGTTGAAGCCAGTTTTCTGAAAGTTTGCAATTAACTTCCTCTGATCATATAATGATCTAAGAGAAAATTTGAAAAGAAAACGCAAATTCTTCACTGACAGCCCAGTTTAAATATATGAATATGGCACACGGGACAGCAATTAGTGAACAGAGTCACTATTATCCTCTGCAATCATTTCCAAACAAATGAAGAAAGAAGGCTGCAAAGCCATATGGTACATATATTATAAAGTAACCTGTTCCATTCTTTAGACTTACTATTACTGCTTTTGACACAGCTACAGGAAATAAAAAGCTACTGGAATGCAGACCGGGAAAATGTATTCCCAGAAGGCTTTGCAAAACTGGAGGCTGGAATCCTTGAGTGGAAACAGACTTTGCAAAGCAGTCTCCCATTCTCTGCAGCTTAGAGGATCTGCTCAAATGTAAAATACATTCTTACAAACGCGGCCATATTTAGTAGCTGTGCTTTTAAGGTACTTATGGAAAGAAAGGAAAAAAGACTTTGAAAAAGGGGAAGTCTCTTCATGGAGGACTGGAATGTAGCCTAGCAAAGAACTGCTTTCAAGGGAGGAAGCACAAAGTCAAACAATTCATACTTAGTATGCAAGATTCGATTATTTCCTTTCTCTATCATTCTTCTTAATGCACTGGTAACCTGAATCAAGTATGTTCTCATTGGTAAAGCTGATCTTTTTTTTTCATCAGTGCTTTATAATTTTTGTTGTTCACCCTAAGCACTGGACAATATTACCACTTGGAGTCTTTGGTAAATTTGCCTACTAGCAAACTAAAGCGGTATCTTTCTTTTCCGTGACTCGGTGCCATAAAGATAGGATTTGTATGATGTTTCTATCAGCTATGGCAAAAATACTAATACTAACAATAAGATGATTCTGGAAATTAACCTTTCAGACCTTTTGTCAAACAAGTGGCACACGCTTAAGAGAAAATCTTAAAGTGCAGTGTTTAAAGTTACTCGAGAATTTAAGCACCCAAATATATGGGGAAAGAATATCTTCAACCAAAGTTCCATATATTGATTTTTATTGTGTGCCTTTTCATATCTTTCACAGATTGTACTGCCTCACCAGCTATATTTAGTTAGCTGGACATTTTAAAGTAATAGTAAGTCCACTGAAAAAAAACCCAACATGTCTGATAATGCCTTTGAATCACATTGTTCATCTCATCTGCCTAGCTTTTGATATCTATTTCTTTTTTAGCAAAGCGGGTCATGGAAAATATATTGCTGACACTTGATACCCAAACAACGTTACATAGAGGCTTTTTTAATTTCTTAGAATTCCATTATGCAGGATTGCCTTTCCTGGATTGGCCTCTACACAAGAGAAATTCAAAGGACAGATAGAAGAGTTATTTGCTCAAAGATTTATTCTAAACCCCTTTTAAAATGACATAACGTGCGCATTTCAAACCTATGTTTGTTGGTTTGAAGAGGCAGAACTTGGAAGAGCTTGTTAAAGGAATTTATTCAGCCCCAGCCTCATGTGACTACATATTAAAAATCTACGGTCCACAAACCAGGTCAAAATTGCTTTTATAACATTGAAGAGTACGTTGCACACATGGTGAGACACTTAAATCAATAATCCATTAAAAAAATATATTTTACATATGGTTCTGCTTCAAGATACCCAGCATCAGTCTAACATCCTTGCTCTGAAATGGTAATAATTAAACTACAATGAAAGTATACGTACTATAAATGAAACAAAGCTTGATAATTATACTTAATCTGCCAGTGACTCCAATTTCATTGCCTACTATGGGTAAAGTCTTGGCCTCACTGAAGGCACTGTGTCTAATACCAACAGATTTCATTCTGCATGTTCTGAAGAAATTAGCAAAAATCCTTAGATCTCGTTATAAATATAGCCTAGAAACACTTAAGTCTTCACCAATAAAACAACAATGGCCTGTGTATGACATTACATTATTTGGTCATTTGTCATTTAGCTATATTGATAATACTGATAATTGATAATATTGATAAAATTGATACTGATAACATTGACAATACAATAAAGTTTGCCAAAAATTGCCATCTTGGCAAAACTAAGCTGCTTTATATGGTCTCACACCGAAGCATAAAGGCTGGTAAAAAGGGAGGTGATTTGCTGACTTATTTAAACACATCAGCAAGTATTTATTTGAGTTGTTTAAAGGTATCAGTGCTCTGCTGAGCAGTCACACGTGGCTGCGCTACACTTACAAGAACCAGTTCAAAAGAGGAGCTACCTATATAAGGGTAGCTGTAGGATATTCTATAAACAGCTGTGTTGGCTGAAGAGAGCGATATTCAGTGGTCAGTCCCAGCGACGCTTTATCACCCTCTGCTAGAGGCTTCCACTCACCAGGATAGTGTTACCGAAGGTCTAAATATCCCAGAATCGATCTTCTTTTTATGTCTGGAAATTCTGTCTCGGTACAAGCTATGGCCCTGCTGCTAATTACCATTTACTTCAGAAATAAAGGATCATGAAGTTGTTCTGACACAGGGAAAAACAGGCAGACGTTGAAATTTGCTGTGTGTATTTTCTATCTTGTCGAGCTGGCTCAACAAGCTGAATGAAACTGGTTCGTTGTGATTACCGTGCACAAAGAGCTAACCTCTCCCCTAGAAATATAAGACTAAACAGTGAAATACTGACAAAAGTAACAGATCTGCAAGGTATTATATCAAAGATGCGGTCACATCCAGTTCTGCTGACACAGAAAATCATGAAAGGGGTTGCACCCCGAGCCCGGACCAAACTGGTTGAACGCACAGTCGACCACCTGCTGGAAGGGTGGTGATCTCGGCTAGCAGGGGGCAATGAGCAGTGACAGGGTGTAAGCTCTCCTCCGAGACCATCTGCGCCTGGAACAGGGGGTACGACCATGGACCGCCTTTCCCCTACCCGGCACCCCCAGCGTCTCTTTAGTCATCTTACTGGAAATCTGCCTGGCACACGTTGATGTGAAGGGAAGGCAGGCCAGGCTCACTGTTACTTTGCAGCGATGGCTTGGGAAATGAGATCAAGATGATCACCTGCTGAATTTTTACGCTGGCGTTTCTCTTTAGCCTGTCATCTCACGTTCACTGCCTATGCTTTCAAGACCTCTGTGGTATCATAAATATACACAGAGCTGTTCCGAACATTAAAGCAAAGGTCCCAAGGATCCTACAACTGAGTTCACGCAGCCCAGACAAAAAATGGGAATTTCAGTTACTAGAGGGTGAAGAGTGACAACATTAGCTTTCCTTAGGAAGACTGTAAAAAAGAATTGAGTTTAAAACGGAGAGAGACAACTGTATACCGGCAAAAAATTATGTTTTCTTCCCTCTGTATTTCACTGTATTTCCAAGAGACAGGGCTGGTAAGCAACAAAGCTAAGACAGAGAGGAGTAGGCAAAGGGAGCAGTAATGAGAGATATTAAGGAACAGAAAAGGAAATGAAAGAAAAAGAGGGTGTAGGCCAAAGCAAATTCTGTTTTGTGTAGCATCTTGAAGGTAAAAACAAGGAGAATGATGTGAGGAGTAGGTGGGAAGTCAATAAATGGGTTCAAGATGCTGAAAGGAAAAGTATTTAGAATAGATGATTTTGGCAGCAACACCTTAGACTGGAACGGGAAAGAACCTAGCCAGGGAAGGCAAGAGTTGTCAAGGAGATGAGGATGAAGCAACAGCACAGAAAAACTAAAGAGAGTAATACGACTAAGTCTCCAGAAACCCATCACAGTGGCCAGATTTGAATCTACTTTACTGGGATGTATCCTTTGGCTTCTGTGGCTAATGTGGATCTATGTCGGGGCAAAAGACATTATTCTTTAGTAATACCCAGATTTATGCTTTTATATAAAAAAAAAAATAAATCCCCTTTTGGTTGTGCCTCAACACTTTGTGAAAATGGACACAAAGAGCTGGAAAAGTGTATATTTTTTCAGTTAGTGGATAAATTTCCAATAGGGCAGATGCATATAGGTTTGCTATTTGTTCAAAGGAATGAAATGTCACCTTATTTACAACAAAATCTCAGTTTGCAAAAAAGATGGTGAAGTTTCACTTGGTTGAAATTGAGGAATGCTAGTGACAACGTTACATTTTTTGCAACTGCACCAAAATTAGTAAGTTAGAACAACTGTTGCTGTCGCCCATATTTCTTCCCTTATTTTAGTCCAGAGGTGCCAAATCAGCCCTTCTGGCTAAAAATCCAAAGCCTGCAAGAAGCAAAAGCTATAAAACCTTACAGCTAATAATGAATATCTTGGGTCTAATCCTACAAACGTGCATGTAGGTAATTTTACGTGCACAGTGAATCCCATTTACTTTTCTGGGATTATTTCTGTTACTAAAATTCCTCACTTATTTAGGAGTTTATAAGCCTGGACCTGTTCTTCACTTTTTCTGCCATGTGCTGGCAGCATTTTAGTAAGGGAGACACTTAAAAAAGGGCCCAGACAGGAGCGTAAAGAAGTCCAAAGGGAGCAATTAAGAAACGGCCAAAGCACTGTAACAATTAGGATAGCAAGGTTTGTTCTATAACTAAAGCTGGTGACTTCTGTAGGAGCTATATAAATGCACTGAGAGCCCTTTTAAAATTTTGCTCGGTCCTTTCCCTCCTTTTCGCAAATGAATAGAGCTATTCATTTCAATGGAACTTTTGTCTGTGTGGGTCTGGAAAGCTGTCTGAGCAACTCACACAGCTCCAGGTAGCAAATGTTTGTAGAATCCCAAATGTTAGACAGCCTGTGATACTAATCTGGATGGCCTCAGCACAAAATAAAGTGGCTCAGTAGAGATCACCCACTGCAAAGACTAAAACAAACTAAATGATTGGCCATACCAAATAACTGGATACTTTTAATAGATCAGAAAAAAGAATCAAAGAAGAATTGATCTTCCTTTGCCTAGGCCAACGTACAGCAGTATTGGCAGAGACGGAAAAAGGTACGTGACTTCTAAGTGTTGATGTCAAGAAAGAAGAGGAATATAAGGAAGTCCATCATTAAAGATTCAATGTGGTCTTCACTAAAACAACAAAAACGATAAAACTAAGTGCTTACGCACTCTCAGATGCACACTCAAATTGAAAGATCTAACTCTTTTGCCACCATATGCACTTTACTTCCACAGCCTGAGTATCAGTTATAAGCAGGATTTGATGATGTACTCTTTAGTATCTGAAAAGACACGCCAAGGATTAACCTAACTCATGCAGTGGAGCACAGGACACTGTAAATTTATGACATTTATTTGTCTAATGGCTTCCTCCTCACAAGCTCGGCCTGTCTCCCATCTAGTTAAGATTTCATCGTGCTTTCAGAGCCATGAATAACTCCCTCGCATCTATCCATCATTGCCTCTATTCACTTTGTCCCTTTCTGGTCCCATCTCTTTTGGCAGCCTCTGCACAATGTTTGCCACTTCAACTCAGGCTAGCCAGGGGGTTTTGTTTTTCTTTTCTATGCGGCTCCCAATTCTTAGGAGTTATCCATGAAGATAGCTCCTCCCTGACATACCCTACAGTAAAGCTGATAATTAGTGAAGAAGTAGAGAGGCAGCTAGGGAATAATTTTTAAATTGAAGAAAAAAGTTCATAACAAATCATAGCAAGGTCAACGCCTGCTTAATCATTCAACTTACATGTTGAATTAACCTTTGTTTCTTTCTGTCATCCCACGGTTTCCCTTCTGCCTGTGTAGTTCCTAATACATTGCTGACCTTACCAGAGAAAAGCATTAAGAGCACATTTTGGAATTACTACAGTTCTTGAGCTATTCATTCGCACAGGAATAATTCCCCTGATACTTGATTGCCCCCTAAGGAGGTGCATTTAAGACCCACGGAGCACACAATTTGGTATCTGCATGGAAATAGAAAAAATAAATAAAATACTTGTTTTCTTACTAGACCTTGGTTACATGGGTACTGTATGCGACCATCTCTTTCCAATGTAGGAAGGTACCTGTTTGCAGTGAGAAATGACGCATTTTATTTACAGCTGGATTTTAATGGAGCAGGTTTAAGTAGCTTCCAGCTGTCTTTGTAAGGACTTGTCAGAACTTTCCTCTGAAAGGAATCTAGAGATATTCAGGAAATAGCACTAGCTTTAATAAATCATAAACCGAAACCTGTGAAAGCTGAAACTACGCAGTAGCATGAGGTTGAAAGAGGAGGGGGAAAGAGAGGGAGAAGCAAGGAACAGAGTAGGATTTGGGTTAAAAAAAGCACTTTGAAATATAACACCTCCTGTTGTGCAAAATGACTAAGAAAGGCAACAATTATTTCGAAAATTGTGCTGGGGCACAAAGCTGATGACACAAAACATCCATCCTTGCCGCAGGTGAGCAGGTCATGTTTTGCCTGTCATCTCCCAATGAATGCCTCTTTGGGTGTGTACATATACTTTCATACACAGCTGTATGTATTGGAGAAGATACAGGTATTTACAGAAAATGTACTGTAAAAAAAAGCAGTCAGAACCGTCTTCTTATAAAAAAAAAAAAACCCAACTTATCTCTTTTAGGGATGTATTTTGCCTGAAGTTCTTACTTTCAAATTTCCTCACTCCCTTGCTGGCTCAAGAACGTCTTACAAAACAGGAAATATCTATAGTTCCTCGTGAGAGGCCAGAGCCAGCTCACAGGGTACACATGAAGCAGTGTGAGTGCTACGGGCTTTTCTGGACTCTGTTGCAGTCCCATTTCCACATTACTGAGGGAAAAGCGATTTGTTGCTGGGGTACTCCAGAACATCTGATAAAATATCATTGCTTTGTATCAACAACTTGCTTTTAAGATTCTCTACTGGTATGCTCAGAATATGAATCGAGTTCCTAAGATGTAGCTTTAAAAAACCTCGATGAAAACGGACTTTCATAAACCCACTAAGAAAAGAAAATTCTTTTTCTGTTTATTAGAATGACAGTCAGGAGGTCAGATTCCGTTATCCCCACATAACCCCACTGAACTTGCTCAATGGGGTCGCAGTGCTGCAAGCCCGGGCAGAGCTTAGCCCACTGTGTAAACTTCAGGAAGAACAAACCTTCGTTACAGAGCTCAAAAGAATCCTTGTGCTCTCTGAAGGAAAGGTATAAAGGGGTGCTTGTTAATACTAGTCAACACAGCCCGCTTTCTGGAAAAAGAGGGGGGATCATGGTGAGAACCTGTGGCTCTCATACCCCGCAAGGCGAAAATTCTCCAAGAGAAAAAATAACCAACTAGAATTTTAAAAAACACTACGTGCTCTGTACATCTTTATAGTTGTGTGACACATTCCTATGGGATAGACTTTCTGCAGGAAAAATCAACCGCTCAGTAACTGGCACTGTCGTGTAGCGCTTTTAACTCTTCATCACGTTTTTCCTCTTTAATACAAAATTTATTCTTTTCAGAACTCAACATGCAGGGTATTTTTTTTTACCAAACCTTATGTTGTGCTAGTATTATCTCATTATCTGTGCGAGTCCTGTTTATTCCAAATCCTAGAAATTGCTTTAAGCTGTCTCCTGGTATCACTCCAGAGGAAGGAAGAAAGAAGCAGCGTGCTCGTGTGTGCGTGGAAGAGAGAAATAGAGGAGAGGGATCTTCTGTATGGCTTTGAGAGAAAATCAAATTTCTTTAAAGAATATTGAAGTCATCTTACACCTGTAGGTCTGACATAAAACCAGGAGTGGATGGTACCCTATTTTCTTTAGTATTTAGCCACCCTCACAAAGAAAGCCCACGCTTTCACCGTGTCAGTCATTTGGTCTTGGTTACTGCCTGGAAAATGTGCAGGTGAGATCCCTTCACAGGTTAAACTGAGCAGCCCCTGGGCACCCTGCACTCTCCGTGCAGGGTGCCGGACCGCGGCTAGGGACCCCGCTTTGTCACAGCTGCTGCCCTGGCTCCCATTTGCCCGAGAGGGCTTGCTGTCAGGAAGTCTGCAGCCCCATTCCCTCCTCCTACCCATCAGCACCGAGTTAATAGGCTTCACGGTTTTGTGACATGCAGAATGTAGGTGGGTTTGTACGCCTGCAGGGAGCCTCTTTTTTTCCCCCATTTTGTCCCAGCGTAGACACAGCGTGACATTGGCATTGTTTCTTGGGCTCTGCATGCCTGCAGAGGGGGCCAGAGAATTTAGCAGTCTCTGACTACCTAATCCCAGTGAATGTCTCATTTTAGAAAGCCTCTGAAGTATGTAATAATTTGAACAGAGACAATGGGAAGCACAATGTAACTCAATGTTTTGATAAAGTATTGCCCGCTAAGGCAATCTGCTCATCGCAGTTCCTTCTTTAGTCATTCACTAGCCATTTTCAGTGCTCCTGACTCTTTGAAAAAACCACTTGTTTTTCCACTGATAAATAATAAATTCCAAAATATAAACCACTGATTTTTCTTGTTATCAGTGGTTTATATTTTTCACTTTAGCTTTTGTGGAATGCGTACCAATAAAGTCTTAATGATCGTTGTATTTTTAAAGTCTTGTCAGAAGTTGAATGCAACATGACTTTTCCAAAACGGTATGGAAAAAGAAAAATCACGATCCATCTGTAAATTCTCTGTGTACCACAGTCATTTATTACTTCATACTGAAATTTGAAATATGAGAACAAAGCAGAGGCAAAGCCAAAAAAAAAGCCACACCAGAAAGGAACATCTGCAATATTCTATGAAAAAATGCACAAATGTTATGAATTAAACCTTTTCTGGCTTTTCTTACAGCTGTACAACCTCACACTCAGCAAGACAGGAAGGACTATCGAAATATTTCCTATTCAATCTTAAGAAGCAGAAGCCCATACCATTTATTGGAAACATTAAATAAAAGTCTGTGTGCTGGCATACTCAAGAAAATTTAACAGCTGATAGCAAATAAAAAATGGGAATCATAAAACGCAATATAAAGTGCAAGTAATTTCAACTGTCATCTTTAACACAGTCTTTACTATGGCTACAGTTGATTTTGCTAACAAGTGGTAAGGACCGGTGGAGAAGATGGTGCATCTCACAGCGAGAGGGCATACAGAAACTTTTGCAAAAAACGTTGTTTTATTGGAAAACACCAGCTTGTGGAAAATGAAAGTGCTCATAAGAACAGGCATGTTTCTGTGACTTTAAATTTTGGTAAAGAATCCTATGGAATTCCAAAAGTAATGACATGTGTCTTTTCAAACACTTATTTTGACATACCAAGTCATTATTTTAGGGGGGGGTGGGGGTGGGGAGAACCAAACACCAAAGAAACAACCAGGTTGAAATGGTAAAAATTCAGAAGTCATTTACATTCATCTGTAAACTCTTTCAGTCTGTTGGTTTATGGACCTTTTCTAAAGTTAAAGCTTGTCTTAATGTTTAGGAAAGGAAACCTCAAAAATCTGGAGAAAAATCCCAGATAAACTGCTTCACAATCAGTAACTGGCTGCTCACACTGAAATATGGCCTGCACCACTGGAGTCAGTGTGAGAAGGATTAGGACTCAAAATAAGGCAAAAACTTCTAGCCACAGAGCAGATACTACAGGGCAAAGCACGCTTCAGGAAGGTTTTGGGTGGTAAAAATCTAGGTTACGTACTTGCTGATTTGTGGATTAGTGTAAGAAAATTAATACAGATATTTCTCTTAACAAGCACGTAACCTTCCTCAATGCACTTTCTAATATCAGCATAATAATTACTTTATTTTGACAAATATTCATTTGAAATTCTTCTCGTCCGATATATTACGTGACGGTTGGACTCGATGATCTTGGAGGTCTCTTCCAACCTTAATGATTCTATGATTACCTACTTCTGTACTGTAGGATTTTGCAGGCAGGTATCGTGTAAATGCATACGGCCACACTCTGCACCCAGAAGAAAGGGGTTTGAAAAGGAATGTGATATCCCTGAAATATGCTGTGAAACCTCTCTCCCCGCAGTGGGGAATGAAGAGTTAGAGTTGCTCATGCAGAATCTTCCGCCAAAGGACCCCTCAGACATCACAGCTGTCACGGCATCGCCCACGTGAAATGCCCTGTGAAACTGTGCTTTGAGTATTCCTTCACTGTACGTTGCTTTAGGGGCCCTTAAGCAAGAAAATATCTTGTTTCCAATAACTGGGTAGAAACTGAAGAGAAATCTACAATCTTTCTAGGTAGATGCAGAATCCCTGAGGAAAGCTATAATGGAAAATAAATGCTGATGCCGGGGCAACGTTTACCTGTAGACAAAAACACTTCCTTATGCTTACGTATACTCTCACTTATAGGTTTGCAGATGAAACCAGAATTTATTTATAAATAAAATACATCACTTTTCCCAAAAGCTAAAGCTATCCTGAAAGATATCGGTGTTTCTAGAAGTGACGCTGAAACGACAAGCAACAAGAAGAAAAAGTCCCAACCATCAGATAAACTTTATACCAGGCGAACATTATGTGTTTGTGTTAAACATTTTATCCCTTTACCATTGCTATTAAGTATAGCGAATGATGTATTTGTAGATAGGTTTATGCTTTTGGCAAAAATAGATTTACTTGTAAGCCAAAGGCTGGATATTACAGTTACAAAGACTATGCTGTTACCAACGCTGGAAGCACGTGTCCATGCCAGAGAGTAAGAATCTTTCACGAAAAATGAAACTGATGAAAGAGTCAGAAAAGCATGCATCAAGAGAAATAAAAGATTTGCAGGATCAAAATAATGAAGTACAGAGAGAGCGCACCAAGTGTTTTTCACAGCATATTAAAATCATGCATAGAAAGGAGCTGCCTGAGAGGACACGAGCTGGGCTCTATCCCTGTCCTTTTCATCACAGAGAGATGAGAGAGAATGTTCGTAAGTGGTTATCAACACACTAAAAAAACCCAACCCTCTGTTTCCTACCTCTGACTTACTCTTTCTTCAAATCTGAACTCGGGGGGTACAGCGGCACAGTGGTCCTGGCCCACAGGAGGGGGAATGGAAGCACTGACTGACAACGGCAGTTACATTCAAGCCTATAAAGAACCATATGTCAAAGCTGCAGATAGTAGTGACGCCTTTGTCACCAGCTGTCAGTCACGTTCCAGCCTTTAAACCTTTACATATATAGCTGGGGTTGCAGTTTCACGATACTAAAATATTTCTAAAATCCTGGAGGAGAATTCTATATTACAAACACAAGAAAATGTGTATCGACTGCATAAATTGAAACGTTCACGTTCATTTTCGCAAATAGGGACTTCCCTTAGCTGGCCTAAGGGTTTATGTGCCTTGCGGTCGGGGTAAAGAGAATCGCTGTCTGTATTTGCAGTTCAACTTGGCACTGAAGTAGCAAATAAACTTTGCCTGTGGCTGCTTTCCAAAGCAAACAGAACTTTTATCTCTACTTGAAACTTTTATTAAAACAATGAATATCACATCTAGTATTTATAAATTCCTTCTGTCCTGCACGAAAATGGCCTATACAGAAGGATAATTTGGGTAATTAGCTCAAACTGAAACCCAGGACAGAGGAAAATTTGTGCACGGTGCAATGCGTTAGGGTGGAGGGGTGATCAGAGCTCGTGCTCCTCTGTTCACCCTCTTAACTCTACAGTCTCCAGAAAAAGAAACTTGACTCGGCTACAGTTCTCCTGGGAACCCTGCTCTGGCATGGCTCCCTTTCTTCCATTCACAGGCAACCTCCTTTTAAAAGTCATAATCCACCCTGGAATCTGGTTTCGTATTTTGAGTCAGAACAATACTGGCTCGCTCTTCTGTTTATTCCACAATATGCAATATACAATTTTTCTGACGCTATCAAGTATATTTAACACCCCAATGAAGGTATTGGATCAACTTTTTGAGTGTTTAACTCTTGTATAAAGCTTGGGCTCTTCTGCACATAGAAAGAGCATTTACTTAAAGTTGGATCCTTGATATTCGACAC
>NW_008824053.1:757560-766644 GCF_000699105.1 Pygoscelis adeliae
CATTCATGGATGGGCTCCAGATATTTCCCTGACACATAAAAAAATTTTATTTTATTTGAATACTCTTATAGTAGCTGGAAGCATTTTTCAACAAAGGACCTCACTCAGGGTGATATATTTGGTGAACAGGCTTTCCAAATAAGTCTTCATGAGCCTGTACTGTACTACCATATACTGATAATGTACATGTTAGAGCTGTTGCACTCAGCACAGATGTTCCACCAACAGAATTACTTCAAGCCGACAGATTGCCTACCATTACTCGTGCGTTATTAAAGAACCACCCTGTTTTATCCACCAATCCACCAAAAAACAGTTTATACATCTACTGTTACTGTGAGAAAGCAGTGCAGCTGAAATAAACGTTACCGTGCTATGAAACTGAAGTAAAAAGCAAACTTCTAGTTTTGTGGACAAGCAGGGGAAAGATTTTAGAGAATGCCAGCTATAACTTCTTGGTTTCTGTTCCTTTAACAAAACAAAATTGGGCATTTCAAGCGCCGGCAGGCATCCATTTGCTTGGGGAGGTGGACTGTCTGAGCAGTACTCAATTTGGTAGCACATGTGCTCCCTTTCACACGACAGAGGAACTGCAGCGGGTCTGTCAGCAGCCCTGTCACACCGCAGCCATATCAGCCCCTGTCAAACCACGGTACCCGGGAAATTAGGGACAGAAAGATGCACTAGGTCTATTGGTTTGTCACTGCAGGGTATTTCCTCCGTTCCTTGTCCACATCATTTGGAAGGACAAGAAAATTTCCAAAATCTCACCTTTTTCTCCAGAATGCTCTACTATTTTCATCTGTCACTATCACTTTTCTCCGATTTGTGCAAAAATTAGTATTTTTATTCCAGCTATTGCTCACAGCAGCAGAGTCAGCACAAAGTCTTTAACGAGTACAGGACTCCAGTGCTTTTATTGCAAAATCTCATTTTTCAGCATGGTGCATTCCCACTTACATCTGTGCTACCATTTCTCCGTTGCTGGAAGTCATCCGAGAAGAACGCTATGTTGCAGGAGATGAGAGGTAGGCAGAAGCACAGCCACGCTGACCTGGGCATTACTGGCTACGTAGCCATGGCAAAACTCAAGAACCTACATAAAAAGCTAGTCGGCTAATTGGACGTTAGCCTGAGGTGGTATCTGTGCTGCCACGACAGCGTAGGCAGCTCAGGACTCTGGTATTTATCTTTCAAACATGACCCAATTGCCATTTCTTCCATTACCGATAACACTGTTTTAACCGGCCCTTATATATCAAGCTGTTACTTGTGTCGGTTGGATAATGTCTGCTCCCTGTCCGTGATGATGAAGTGCTTCAAGCTAGGGAAAATTTTCCTCATATAAGGGTTCCTGTGGAGCGTTTGCCTTAGTCTTTCTGTCCTGTGCGCTAGGAAGAAGGGCAGCTTGCAGAAGCACGTGTTTTGCCTTATCTGCAGCCTGAGCAGATTCTCCAGGAGGAACTGAGAGCAGAAAGGGACCCCGGGGTTACAGCAGCATCCCTCAATAGCCCCAGTGCCTCTTGGCATTAACACACTTGATTTCGGACCTCCGTTCGGGACCAGATTTATAAGGATGCTCCAGCCCTTTGGGTCTCAACTAAAAATAACTAAAAGATTCAGAGAATGGGACAGAAATAATATGAGTGACACAACTTCCATTAGAAAACTTTAAGGTAAAACAGTTTGTGAAGAGAGGGATCCTTCTTCCACTAACAGGGAGAGGATTGCACCTCTTTCATCATCCCGTGATTAACGCAATCAGAAATTGCCATTGAGTGTCACGCATGGATATATAGAAACAACAAAAGGCATTGGCTCAGTTCCCCTCTTTTGTGCAGCATGTACAACTTCTGTTGTCTTTTTTCTTATGGTATTGCCAATCCCGAATGAAAGAGCTTACGGATATATAAAAAGATTTGGATGGAAATATAATACCTGCAGTTTTGTAATTTGTCATTTCTAAAAACCCAAAACACCACGCTTAGCCTTTTTAAATTGAAATCTTCAGTTATGCCCCAACCACAAAAACGTGCCTATGCCACCATGTGGATCCCAGCAATTACAGTTTGTTTCTATGATCTTAACTGTATAAAATCTCCAAACAGTTATTTTGGACAAAACATATTTCTATGTTGTTATTAAACCTTTTAAGATCACTTTCTATGAATTCTGTTATTTCAAATAAACAGGTTGGTATTTCAGAGGGGGGTAAAAAGTAGGTAGTTTAAAGAACTTGCTAGTACCTTATTGGTTTTGTTTTGAAGAATGCATTAGTAGGCAACAGTCAACACAAGTATCTAAGTAAGGTGTGGCCAGCCTGTGGCCGTTTACGTCCTCCCCATATAGATATAAGCTGCTCTAGAGGTGAATCCTCAGTGCTACAAAGTGTATAAAGCTCCACTGTCATGCTTCTGCCAGCTAAGATTAGAGACCTCTGTTATTAGGCTTTTTTTTCATGGTACGTATTATATTTCCTTGTCGCTTACTATTATTCCTTACACAGCGCTGAGTTCCTGCTGTAGTCTGGGTCATCAGAGGGATATTTGTTAATATATCTGCTTATATGTACACCATACATTGATTTAACAAAACAGTGGTAAGTTTTTTTGCAAAATCTTCATTTAAAATTACATGTGCTTCAAAACATGGCAGGATATAGGAAAATTGTAAATGAGCCTTAGGAAAGTAGTTTAACAGGATGCCTGGGTACTTACCTAGCATTATGCATTAATAGTTTGAGGAAAAAAAGATATTCTTTGAGAAAGGATTTAAGAAAACCAGAAAGTTTTCTTTCATTCATGCAACCGTGTTTTGCTGGGTCAGGATTCCAGGTAAAAACAGAATGGAAATTAAAATGAGTATCTTTCTAACTCTAGGTTAGCGTGGCATGGATCCAAAAGCAGAATAGAGTAGCAGCAATAGAGAAGATACCCAGCGTCTCTTCCAACAAAAATTACCTCTGCTAATATTTGTGGCATGAACTTTTCTTTCTTATGAAATTTGTATCTACTCACCCCATTTTTCCCCTGAGGGAACCTATTGCCTTGGTGATGACAGATTTGTTTAAAGAGAGATTTCACCTCAGTAAGCAAACAAAATCTGCATTTGATAGGCGTAATGCAAAGAAGTAGGGAAGATTTCATTTTCTTGGTCTTGGCAATGATCTTTTTAGAGGAAAAATGCATACATTTTTCTTTGACCAGGGTGCTCATATTATTATTGCTTACTCAAGCAAGTGTTTGAATAAACATGAGTATCAATGAACAATCCTAGGATAAATATCAAGCTATGCTTTTTCATGCAGAGCAATATCAGTTCATTTGTTAACCTGTACTCTTTTTTCAGAGTTTAACTGTAAGCAGCTGTCCACATTTCATCCCAATCATTTTTTAACTTGTATTACCATAAACCAACCTTGATGCATTTATTCAGGCTAGAGTATTCCATAATGCTTTCTTATCAAACAACAGGCCTGAATTTTGCTTCAGTATTGTAAATAAATTCAGCTCAATGTTACATTTCAGCAGTATAAAATTCCATACATAAATAAAGAGCTTGCAGCAACACGACAGACAAGATTTTAGAATAGCAATGTATTCCTTCACATACCACTTTAGTAAAGATTAATACTTTTTTGTTTAAAGGTTTTCAACGTGCTGCCTTCCCTCTGAAGTTGATTCCTGCCAAACTGAAATCAGTGTCTGTTTTGTACTTTGGTGTATAGAAGATGGTAGAGGCAGTATTCCACCTACCCCTGCAATCCCCATCCCATTGAAGACTGGCTACTGGAAACTCTGGTTTCCTGATTACCAGTGAAATCATTCAGAGCACAGAATGTGTTCTGGGTCAACCTCTTTTCTTGGGATGAAAAGAAGCAACAGAGGTCTGTACAAAAGTATGGCGCCCTTTTTTGTGACTATTATTTCTAATTCCAGCTGAATTATGGATCCAAGTCTAGAAGCACAGTGTTCACATGTATAAGTCAAACAAAGGAAGAAGATTTATGAAACTGGTTGAGTGACGTAGGACCATAAACATATTTAACTTCCAGTATCAGAAAGCTCATCAAATAGAGATGCATTCTGTTGGTATCTGGTTCTGTAAGTTTGAGTTGCGAGTAATTCTATCTGATTTCTGGGGGCAACCGTGTTTTTTTTTTTTCAACAGTGTTGATAAATAACTGAAAATAATACATTCAAATGCAGATAGGAGGCAGTTGTTCAGAAATTTTGGTGGTTCTGACTCAGCTGGTTTTGGCTGAGACTTTTCTTGGCCTTGTTCTTTCAGCAGCAAATTCCCATTAAAAATCCTGGGTGGTTGAAAAGTGCAAGGATGTCAGATTTGGTGGCGTTGGACTTGCATTCCGTTGTCAGCCACGTCTGAGACAGAGATATAAATGTAATGGTAGTCCCGTGGTGGTGCAGCACAGTAATGACCTATCCAGTCAGTCAAGAGTGGTATGAGATCACTGCATGAAAAAGTAAGCACAACAGATTAATTAGATCAGATCCTCAAATGCATTTTGCCTTTGAAGAAATGCCTCTGTCTTCCTCATCAAGCAATGTCAGGAGAAGTTCTTTCAGATGGTAGCGTGGTTAACGCATACTTTCTCACTGTAGTAGTTGTTCTGTCTTTCCTGTCGTGAGGATATATGGATTTCATTTTGTCACTCTACTCAAGACTGAGAGCAGTAGGGCTGTTCTGTCTGTTTTCACGGAGGCAGAACAAGGTCTTCATGGGAAAAAGGAGCCTTATATTCGCACCTTTTTTAAAAAAAAAAAACAACTAAAAAACTTGCAGAATAGAAAATTTTAGATAAATTCCTCTTAGCCTTTGACACTCAGCCTGCATTTCCCTCATCTTCCAAGAAAGATTTAATCAATAGTCCTCTTTGCCGTGTACTGGTAAATGTCTGCATAACTTATAAGCCACAGGCATCCAGGACAGAGCGAAGGAACAAGCAGCACCTGGTTAAGACAGAAAATAGCAAGTGTTTATGAAAGGTACGACGAAGGTTTTCATGCGGCACAGTTTATCCAACTGTGAAAATATTAGTTGGGATATTACTGAGCGGGTGCTCAGAGCTCTTTTGGCCGCTGACCAGGATAAATGGTCCAGGCAGAGGAGCTGACTGCAGATTAGTTACCCATAGAGAAGACACAAAGAAACAAAAGAACCATGACCCAAGAGAGGGCAGCATGTGGGTTGAGAGATTAATCCAGCATTTCCTGAGTTATTTTTCCCTGTGCCCTGCTCCTCAGTGAACTCTACTCTTCTTCCCACCTTCTCAGCTAATCCCACCTTGCGCTGTCCTGTGGGTTTACAGCGTCTCCAGTTGCAAATGTTATCATATCCCTTTCTTCAGGATACTCTGGTTTGAGAGACAGTGGTATAATTGCTAAGAACAAAAATTATTGCAACACAAGGAGGGCACAGGGTTCAACAATATCACCACATCTTTTCACTGAAAATATTATTTTAAAATCCCAGACAAAAAAAAGCAAATATGGCTTTTCTCCTTCACATGACATCTCCCTCAATCACACTTCCACGATTTTTTCCAGACTCTGAACCTAATTCTCACATTTGATCCAATTGTGTGTAAGTTCGCATCTCAGATGGTCTTTCTGCACTCATCAGTACTTCAGACTCTCCACTGAACGTCCCCCTGAGACCTTGTCAGTCATCCCATTGCCGTTCTGCACTGTGCTCAAAGAACAATTTCAATGAGATTTATTTCAGACAAAGTGAGAATGAGTTTGTTTAGCTATCCTGACAGGCTGGAAAGATCTCTATGTTCTAGGATACTCCTTTGTATACTAGCTTTTCACCCTGTCTGGGTCTGGCTGACCACCTTTATACAAAGCCAGTATTTTGCCACAATCTAGTAAGCAGTATTTTAAAATACTGTAACAAAATTATATCCTAAAACCAAAAGAAAGATGACATATCCTGAAATCCATATGGAATTGGATGCTCGTTTGCTCTTGGTTTTATAAGCAAACTGCTCAGGTACCCTTCGAGGTACAACAATGTGAAACATGGGGTACCTTTGGGTTATTTTCATTGTCCTACACTAGCATGTTCTTTTGTTGCTGATAATTTCAGAAGCAAGCTGGAGATCATCCATTACTGCTTCCAATCCATCCAGCATCTCTAAAATATTAGGTACAGCATCCTTAACTGCTGAAGTAATATTGCACGGAAACCACAGAAACATAAACCTACCACAAAGACAGCTGAAGTTCTGCAGCTCTCAGGACGTGCTCCGCTCAGCGCTTTTCGTATCACAGAAACATACAACCGTAAGAGAGCCTCCTCGCAGAACTCACCCCTTAGTGCAACGGAGCATTATCAGCTACCCATAGAATGAGGTTCTGCCTGGCCTTATCCCCCAATGTGAAGGATTGCAAAGCCTCGAAGGGTAGCCTGGTGTCGTGTTTATTTCCCTTTAAGGTATTCTTAATAGTTTTCCTAATTGGGAATTCCTACTTAGTTTTCCTGACATATAAGCTAAATATTCCTGTTGTAAATTGAAGAGTGGTGTTCTTATGATTTTGTAGTCAAAGGACATAGAGAATCAGCTGTCTAACAAACTTTTGTACATTGGAGGGTCTCACGCTGTGACATAACATTTGATGACCTTTTTCACAAATCTTTAAGAATTTTGACTTTGCCAACACACAATCACATTTTCAACTGTGCCAACTGCAATATGTGTTTCCTCAGCAGCTTCCAATGTTCTCCTGTGGAAAGTCTGATTTATGTTTTTTGTACACAGATAAACTCAAGTTATTATTGCTAACAGTTGCATGTACATTAATGTTGCACTGGTATCTCCAGCAGTATGACACACCGTCTCCTTGCTATCCCGCCTTTTAAATATTTCTATAAAGCAATTTAGCAAAGCGTTTGACAACCTGCTCCATAGACCTCCACTTACATACCTACGTCATCACACACATCTCCATCTCTTACACTCCAGCCTACGCGCAGCCTTCTGCTCTGTAAAATAAACCTATCCTGTTCAAATCTACCGTGTCTACTTCTTTATGCTATTTAATTCTCAAAACAGTATGATTGCAAGGCACTTTCACTCTATCAAGGATTTTCTATCATTCATTCTTGCTTTATTTGAATATTATTTTTATTTGTAGAACCCAGT
Organism: Pygoscelis adeliae; assembly: GCF_000699105.1. Taxonomy (NCBI): domain Eukaryota; kingdom Metazoa; phylum Chordata; class Aves; order Sphenisciformes; family Spheniscidae; genus Pygoscelis; species Pygoscelis adeliae. Next base: position 764,729 of record NW_008824053.1, read on the forward strand.
AAAGAACTCTGTTGTTTTATTAGCAGCATGTCCTGGTTTCAGCAGGGAGAGAGTTAATTTCTTTCCTAGTAGCTGGTACAGTGCTGTGTGTTGGATTTAGGATGAGAACAAAGTTGATAACACATCGATGTTTTAGTTGTTGCCAGGTAATGCTTACACTAGCCAAGGACTTCTTAGTTTCCTGTGCTCTACCGACTGAGCAGGCTGGAGGGGCACAAGAAGCTGGGAGGGGGCACAGCCAAACTGGCCAAAGGGACATTCCATACCATGTGCCGTCATGCTCAGTACATAAACTGGGGAAAGCTGGCGGGGGGGGCCGCTGCTCAGGGACTGGCTGGGCATCGGTCGGCGGGTGGTGAGCAATTGTACTGTGCATCACTTGCTTTGTGTATTATTATTATTATCATATTATTATTATTATAATTTTATTTCAATTACTAAACTGTTTTTATCTCAACCCACAAGTTTTTCTCACTTGTGCTTTTCCAATTCTCTCCCCCATCCCACCGGGGGAGGGGGGGAGTGAGCGAGTGGCTGCGTGGGGCTTAGTTGCCGACTGAGGTTAAACCACGACACAGCAGCACCGATTAGTGCTGCTTCGTATGTTTTTTAATGTAGTTCTGTATTTCACAGTTCATCATGCTTACAACACGTTTTTGTAGATGGTTGCTTTGCTATATGCGTGCTGTGCTTCACACAACCATTTTAGTGTTGTTTTTGTTACAAACAATTCTGTCCTCTGCTGAACATTTATCACTTGTTTTTATGATCAGTTCATATTTCTTAAGTAGATGCTCTTTTAACCCTTCAATTGCAAAGCACTATTTTAAGATACCCTTTAAAATTCACATTCCTGTGTTGCAGTAACGATGACAGAATGCAAATGGAATTGTAATTCCCCGTCAGAAGGACAAGTACAAAGGAAAGGATGTCAGTAGGACTGACACTACTAAAATTCCTCTTTCATTCCCTTAAAAGCCCCATCCACTAGCTCTTCAAATTCAAATATTTGTTTTACTCTGCCGTTCTATACCATCGTGGCTAATGTTCTCCTCTGTGGACCATTTTTAGTAGATACGTTATACCTTTCTCACGTCATAATTTTGGGTGGCTTTCCCAAGTGATAGAAAAATTGCAACCCCCTATTCTCATTCTTTGCCAGGTTTCTGTTTAGACAGAATACTTTGCTTACTCCATTCTTTCCAAACACTGCATTTTTCATTTTCTAAAGATATTATAATAAAGATATGACTTAGTAGAAGACTGGTATGAGATAATCTTTCAGCTAGCCTAATTTCATAATACGTGCCAAAGCTATACAAAGTTATAATTCCAGCCTGGATAAAGGCCATATATCTTGGTCTTAATGACAACTGCAACCAAGTTTTAGGTATAACTATGCCAAATTCCTCTTTCATAAGTAAGTCTTTTTATATATTTGTTTGAAGACTTGGGTTTTTTTGGTTGGGTTTTTGGTTTTGTGGGTTTTGGTGGTTTTGTTTTTTGGTTTTGTTTGTTTTTTTTTTTCTTCACAAAACTGCATGCCTACTTGGTGTTATTTGGAAAGCTCATTTGAGAGGCCCACAGGACCTTGAATTCCTTCAAGCTTATTTTCTGGCATCGAACCTCTCTTGCCAAATACGAGCATAGAGTTGTATTTCTACTTAGTAAAGCATTTTAAACATTAAACTATTGGTTACTAAATATTAAAGTGGAAAAAGGAAGCAGTCCTTTACATTTAGCTAAGGTTAGTCGGTGAAAATTGTAGATTTGAAAGGTGTAGTTCTATATTTATTCTAAATTGAATCCACTAAACCACAAACAAATGGTTTTCTGGTCTCCTGCTTCTAGAAAATCAAATAGAAGCTTGCAATTACTTGAACTGCGCACCATCTGCTACAACACATATCTGCATA
>NW_008824053.1:766697-780458 GCF_000699105.1 Pygoscelis adeliae
ATATGTCTGTGAAGTAGATCAGCATGCTTGAGGCTTAACTTATTTCAGAATAACTCTTCTTGTTAAAAATATTGCTCGTGGTGGTATAATGAGGAATTGAGAAGCATTCACGACGTGCTCCTACTTGAGCTCCTACTGTCAAAAACTTTGGCATATAGCAATAACAGGGAATCTTTCCATTAATTTGTTGAATTTGGAGCAGGTCTTTGGGGAAAAAAAAAAATCATTTCCCAGTTCCCCACAGATTTCGAATTTTTATATGGTTGTAACGGTTTGTTTCACTTTATCTGCCCATGGAAAGCTATTTAAACAGGTTCATCAGTAACACAAGTCAAACCGTATAAAATTTAGAACAAGCACTGGCATCTGCTAGCAGCTACTTTCTTAGCTTGGAAAGTTCAGAAGAGCAAGAGCAGCACAGAAACCAGTTCTGTGAGAGAGTACTGAACGTTCAGTTAAGTCAGAGGAAGCATTCTCAATGGCATAAAAAGGCAGCAAAATATCCCATCATCCCTTGAAAAGCAGTTGTATGCTTGTGTTCTGTTGGACGCTACTGAAAACCTTTCTTTGTATCTACTGTATATTCAGCTTCCAGTATGAAAACTGGGAAGAGCAACTTTTCTCTCTGTAAGGAATATTTTTTATCGCAAAAATATCTTTACGCAAAGGTAAAATGTTTCAGCACCTTTTTGCAGACCCTTTAGATAAAGTACAAGAATTTGATTACATTGCTAGAAATGCTGTAGGCCAACATATTTTTTTAAATAAATGCAAAATCCTGACATTGTCAAAGTGATTAAACACCCAATAAAGGCCTGAACTCAAAATGTACCAAACTTTGGTTATTTAACCTTGTTGATGTATTTTTCTTCTCCGTCAGTTAATCTGTACTGTATCTAATGGATAATTACTTGAGTCTGACATACAATTTGGGTATGTATTTATAGTCAGATTTACCTAGTGAAATCAAAGTAAAATGTGAGAAAAATAACAAATTTGGAAGAAAAATTAATGAAAGCTCTTTTTTCAGAATACAGAACTATTAACGTTCATGGAAGGATTAGTAGGGCGTATATCTATCACTTACCACATGCTGGATTTTCTTAAGTAATTGCTATGTTGAGTGCTCAAATTTCCTTAAGTATTTCTTTTATTCTAATAAACTCTTTATTGTCAATTAGTTTATGAGCATATCCCATACAGATTCCATCACTATGGCTGATGCAATTTGCATTTTCTTTTTAGGTGAATTTTTGAGATCTCATGTATTAGCAGCAATGTTCAAAAATTGGAGACAAAGAAACTGGATCACCTGAGAAATTCCAGCATTTCAACACTTAAATTGCTCCATCTCGATATAGATGATAGAAGAAAATAGTTTCAAAATGGCAATTCTGAAAAAATCAGCTTCGAAACATTAGCCTTTTCATGTTATTTTTGTGATATTCCTAGAATTGAGTGGGGGTTTTTTCCAGCTTGCGAAAGCGACCTGAAATGTTTTGTTTTTATTAAACTAATTTCTAAATTATTAAATTACTACTGCACCATTATATCTGCAGTAGTACTGCAGCTCCAGGTCTTGCAAATCTTATATAAATTGTGGGAACTATAGGCCACCGGGGAGTCCTATTTAAGATGATAAAGACTCAAAGCAATGTACTGAGAGCGCAACATAGTTATGTAGTTTATGAGAGTGTTTTGAAATAATAGTTTAATTCAGATAAGAAAGGCTAAATTCTGATCTGGGTCAAGCAGATTTTAGAGAATTGAATTCATTTTGAGTTTCCTTATCTGAAAAAAAAACACCTTTAAAAAATTAACATCCATTAAAAAGTCTAGTTTGTAGAAACAGCATTATCGATTGAGAATATATTGCCACATGAAATTTCCAACCATTTCTAGTTTAAACATCATATAAAATGCTGCCTCTGCCAATTAGACACGCATCAGTCCTTCAGCACAAAGCCAGTTTACCATGTGATGTTCTAATGCAAAAGGCACGACATTCATGAAAGGAGCGCTGGGTTTGCCAGAGTGAATATTTAGTTATTCTTTAGGTTGTCATTTGTGGGTTTATGAAAGAACAAATGTTAAAAAAGAGAGAAAGGCGTTCTCTTGCAAATAGAGAGGGATACGGATGATTACAATACGAAGTACAACATAATCATATACTCACTGCACAAAACCGGCCACAGAAATACATAACAGAAATATATACATCCATTTTGAGAGTTACAGCAGATGTTCACCTATTTGAAGTGAAGGCCAAGAGCTTTCCCCACCCCCTTAAAGCCCTGCCTAGGGAAAAACAAACAAACAAACCAACCCAAACAACAAAATCAAAACAGACACACAGACACTTTTCCTATATATGGATCTCAGTTCCCCAGCTACTCAACTTGAGGCTTTTGGGTTATAGAAGGACCTAAAAGAGCTGAAAATGTTAATGAGATGCAGGTAACCACTTTATAATTTATTTCAACCGTTGCATTACAAGAGTCTTGAAAATTGCCAAGCTGCAGTAAAAGCCACCCCCACCCCACCTTCTTTTTAAATGTCACCTGCAAAGAGAAAAAAAAAAAAAAAAAAAAGAAGAAGAAAAGTTGTTCCTCCCTTTTACTACCTAATGATTCAGTTATTTGCCCACGAAATTCCAACCAGGCTCCTCTCCAGCCTGACAGGATTCAAATGTATATTCCCAAGTGAGAGATGTGGGTGTTGGAGCCCATTGCCATGACCAGGCGGGCACTTTCCATTAAACAGACATAGGCTAAAATTCAGAAAGTCACCTGGAGAGGGAAAAAGTAGAGGAAGGACTGTGCCAGCCCAGAATAGGTTGTGGGCTGGCAGTGCATCCCCTGCAAGGCAGGCGAGGAGGTGAACGCACTCAGGAAAAGAGGGGCAAAGCCCTCACTTCCTAGGTGAGCACTATTAACATTTCGCTCATCTGCAGAAAGGAACTAGACACGAGGTCTGTGCTTGAATGGCCTAGCTCCGGATTAGAAAATCCCAAATCGCCCCAGGCATCTCCCGGCATCTCCGAGTAAACTGTCCGCAAGGCAGGAATTAAGATTTATATCTGCCTTCTGCATTTGTTGTGAGCCAACTCCAAGCAGCTGCACACTGGGCTAATTCAGGTAAAGCATTCACAGATCTCAGGTGGAAAAAATAATCTTTAAACATATAAATTGACACGCAATACACATTTACAAAAGGGCACTTAAGCCTGAAACATATCTAAAATATTACAGAAGTCCGAGTCTATGATCCCAACTCCAGTGAAAAATACCACTGACATCAGCAGGGCTCTTCACCTGAATGCGCTACCACTAGAAATGGTCAGTGATGTATTTAGAGTCAGTATATCCTTCCAGAACCCATATCTAAATCACACTCCTGAGGGAAGGAACACTTGTGGTTTGGGGCAGAGCGAAAAATAGCAAGAACAGACTCTCAGATCCTAAATGTGGCTACCACATAAATTAAACAAATAACAAAATTAAAAGATTTTTAGAGCATGTTACTTGATAGAACTTAATAATGGGCTTTTGAACTGTGATTCTGAAAAAAAGTATTGATAATCACACAAGAAATTGCAGAGATACGTGAAGTGAGGCATATGCGCGAGTGCCTTAGACACAATTTATTGTACTCTTGCTCACGTTAAATAATTCCTTTACCTTTTAACTCTGCCTAGAAGAATATTCTTTAGCTATTCTTTCTCCCACCTTACTATTCTCTCAATATCAGCTCCGTGATTAATTATTTATTACCAATTAAAGAATGACCTTGGGGCAGACACTAGAGCAGTAATCACAGAAAAAGCTCTTAACTTTGCCTATACTCTAGAAAAATATTCTATGCTGTACCTTAAGATACATGGATGAGGGGATCGAGTGCACCCTCAGTCAGTTTGCAGACGACACCAAGTTGGGCAGGAGTGTTGATCTGCTCGAGGGTAGGAAGGCTCTGCAGAGGGACCTGGACAGGCTGGATCGATGGGCCAAGGCCAACTGTATGAGATTCAACAAGGCCAAGTGCCGGGTCCTGCACTTTGGCCACAACAACCCCATGCAGCGCTACAGGCTTGGGGAAGAGTGGCTGGAAAGCTGCCTATGGAAAAGGACCTGGGGGTGCTGGTCGACAGCCGGCTGAACATGAGCCGGCAGTGTGCCCAGGCGGCCAAGAAGGCCAACGGCATCCTGGCCTGTATCAGAACTAGTGTGGCCAGCAGGAGTAGGGAAGTGATCGTGCCCCTGTACTCGGCCCTGGTGAGGCCGCACCTCGAATCCTGTGTTCAGTTTTGGGCCCCTCACTGCAAGAAGGACGTTGAGGTGCTGGAACGTGTCCAGAGAAGGGCAACGAGGCTGGTGAGGGGTCTGGAGAACAAGTCTGATGAGGAGCGGCTGAGGGAACTGGGGTTGTTTAGCCTGGAGAAAAGGAGGCTGAGGGGAGACCTCATCGCTCTCTACAACTACCTGAAAGGAGGCTGTAGCGAGGTGGGTGTCAGTCTCTTCTCCCAAGTAACTGGCGATAGGACGAGAGGAAATGGCCTCAAGTTGCGCCAGGGGAGGTTTAGATTGGACGTGAGGAAAAATGTCTTTACTGAAAGAGTGGTTAAACATTGGAACAGGCTGGCCAGGGGAGGGGGTGAGTCACCATCCCTGGAGGTATTTAAAAGACATGTAGACGTGGCACTTAGGGACATGGTTTAGTGGGCATGGTGGTGTTGGGTTGACGGTTGGACTCGATGATCTTAGAGGTTTTTCTAATTTTAATGATTCCATACAGTTCTCAAGGGGCGCACCATGGCTTGATTCCCCAGCAGCAGGGGATAGCCCTCATTTCCAGTCGGTATCTACCAAACTACACTGCGGATCTCTACTGCCTGTCCCCCTCTACTACCTCTGAAAGGAAACCAGGCCAGGCTCAGGGAATACTGCACACGCAGGTCTACAGATGTGCACAAAGATTAGCTCCTCTGAATCACAGGGACTCACCCAAGGAAGTTACAACCTTGCTCTAGAATTACTTCAGAATTATTTTACTCTAAGTATTTCCTTTTCCACATTTAATACTCATATGGAGCGTGGTATGAACAGCAAACAAGGGTTCCCCGGCCAAAAAGCTCTGAAAAGGGTTGCTTTGAAAAATCTAATTATTCACAAAAGAAGGAGGTAACTTCAGCAATCTAAGTGCTCTTCTACATGATCAAGTGTATGTTTTTGCTTCTGAATCAGAAAAAGTTCTGTTCACTAAGAATAGATTAAACTGTGAAAGGAACATTGTTTAGAACTGAGGAAAAAAACCTCATTTTTTTTCCCAAATGAGATATTAAGTTATTCCAGTCTCTTTTTTTAATGAAACATTCACGAGATGTGATCTCAATAAACAAGCATTTTTAAATAAGAAATTATTTTATTAAAAGCTCCTGAACAGTTCAAAAATACATATATTATGCTATAGCAAAGGATCCTGGATCAATACCTCTCACTACAGTATTGAGAGCCAAAACAGTGAAACATTTCACAAGTTTACTCAGCTGTGAATAATGTGTTTCCTAATCTCATAAGTTAATGGAAGGGCTGGAGGAACAGGGGGAAAGGAATGAGTATTCAATTCTGAATTATCATTAGGTAGGAATGATACTTTTTTTTCCATGTTTCAATATTTGTCGAGCTCTATTCTGAATGGATATAGATTTTTGGATTAGTCTGAAGAAAGAAACAAACAAACAAAACACAATAAAGAAGTTGATTTATTTCCCCTTGTTATATTCCATAGTTATCACCACAATTCCCAACACACCTAGCAGAGCTGGGCTACATGACAGCTTCAGGAGAAAAATCTCTGCCTAACTCTCCAGAAGATAAATATCGGCAGCTTTTAAGAATTAAGTCTAGTTATTCCAGGGTTACCGTGTGCTAAAATAATAATTAAAGAGCCCATCAGTGTCTCATTTCCTGCAGCTTTTTCACTGAGTCGATCCCTTCCTTGTAAGAAGGAAGTCCTTCTGAAATTAGTGAGGGAATTTCAGAAACGAAGTACAATTCGACATACAGTAAGGGTGGCAAAACTGGACCTGTTCCAAACACGTAAACACATAACGTGTGCACACCATGGAAGACGTGTCGGTAATTTCCTTCATTCATCAGTTGTCCGAGCAAACTGCAGAAGTTTGTGTTGTGAAAGTGCTACCTTCAAGGGACTCAACCTTGCAAGTCTTCCTTATCATGTACAGGACTCCGCTGACTTTTGTGGGAGAACCTTCACCGTTAAAGGTTGCTTGTGTGAGTAAAAGTGAAAAAATATTTTATTTATCCTTTTGTTTTTCAGGACCAGACTTTACGTAAAGTCATGAACAAGGACCCCACCGGGTTTGTCACTGCAAACACAGAACAAAAAGTTGGGCTTACCTCAGTTTACAGCCCTAGCATTCTGCCACAAAGAAAGAAAGAAGACCTGCTTACACGTAAAGAACGCACACGAAACCATAAAGGAAGCAAAATTAAAAGAAAGGGTAGTGTGGGGACAATTCTGGTTTAAGCCTGACTGCAAACTAGAAGAATTTTTGCTCGCTCTCTCAATAGGCAAAGTGCAATTCACGCGCTGGCCTCATTCCTTAGTTCCGAGTCAGTAACTCACCGGTACAATTTCCCATGGCACGCAAGCAGCATGTGGCAACTAAGAGGCGGCCTGTTCTTCCCTGTCCCTACCACTCCCACCCTAGTGCTCAGGTATGCTGAAGCAGGTCGCTCTGATGCCTGTTCATACCAAAGGCTGGCTGTAGAAAGGACAAAACGGCCATCCACGTCACTTAGTCAGCAATCCCCCCCAAATCTGCAGAGACAAAACACTTATTCTCCAAAAGCAATATATTCCTGTTAAAAAGCGTGATGAGTAATTTTAAGGGTTTATTTGAGGGGGCTGGAAATAAAGGGTGAGGGCACTACTCCTGCCTTGCAACTACTGCTGTTGACTTGCTGCTGCCAGGAACATTGGTAAGGCCTCAGCTTCTCGGACGTTTGTGTCTATATAGGAATATAAGAACAACAATCTCTATGTTCTTTTCTACTTTTCCTGTTTGCCTTGATAGCTTTATTTCACTATTTTAAAGCCAGCGTGCATTCATAAGGAGTGCATCACCACAAGTTTTTCCCACGCCTGCATTTATTTACTCATTTTCCCATAAGAGGAGGCATAAATAACTAGAAATGGATTGGACTCAGTTCATGTACTAGTCATGATATATATACATACTGAAGATTTAAAAAAATGGCTTTGCTGTTGCCAGTATCAACATAATCAATGAATAGATTCTCAGACATGAAAATACAATATTTACCTGAAGGAGAAAAAAAAATGTTTTTTCATCTTTCTATTGTCCTTTTAACATACTCAAATGAAACAGCTTTGAGTGAGGAAAAAAAGAGAAAAACGTTCTAGATGTAATTGATGTTCTGGGCCAGCTAGTCACAATATGCTGTGTCAGTCCAGTTCCAGTCTTCCTTTTTTGCCCTCAAAAAAAGCCTTCAATCTCTCTGTAACTAAATACTGCTGTTAACTTGTTCTTGGATACATAAAACGGTGTCCTCATTACTAACAAAATCATTGAGAGCTACCAATTGCACCACCTGAAAATTCCCTACTTTACAATTCAATAAAAGAAAATTAATTCTAAGAGCAATAAATTCTTTCAGAAAAAATGTAATTTTTGGAGATGATGTTCTGGGAATACTGATAGAATCCTCATATTAAATACAGATATATGTTTGCATTCACACTCAGCTAGATTCAGCTAGCCACAATGAATTATTTTAAAGGTCAAGGAGCAAGCAGTTTCCATCTACAGAAGTGAATAATGATTGAATAATGGTTTTGGATGTTGCCAGTATTAAATATCTCCAGATTTTGGCTCACATATCTCTGCCTTAATGTCTAAGGTGACAAGTAAATTCAGCTTGAAAGGCCTATGAAATACTAGAGCCAGCAAATAAAGTCAGTAGACTCAGCACATCCATCAACACCATGTATTGGTCCTCAAAATTGGATTATGTATATTTTGTCCTTTAGGCCTCCTACTATCCATTTCTAAACAAAAGGGGTGAGAAACAAGACTATTTCTCTGCCTAGGAATCTTTTTTCTTCTTTGCTTTAAGAAGCTGTTTCTTGTTCACCCGCTTCACAAGATTATTATCAAATATTTACTCTGATGGTAATGACCATGTCATATCCTTCAGCGGTCGTGAAAGGATTTTAAAGCAACTGAGTGGCTCCTGGGAACAGTAGGGATCCTGCCACCATGTATTTGCAGTTAAAGGAGACAACACACAGGCATGGATATAAGGAAAAAAACCCAGTATTTGTCATTCAGTTTTGCTCTTTTACGCACATTTTATGTCTGGGTTACAATTATCAACCATTTTACAAATGCAACATTTACTCTTCAAGATGGGCTGGGGGGAATTTGAAGGCAAAAAGTGTGTTTCAGGTAGGGACTTAAAAATTAAGACCATGTGCAGTGAGGTCTAATTTGAGAGGTCTAATATTAGGAAAGGCGAATGGGATTTTTTTTTTAATTAATGTTACACATTTATTTGGCTGTAAACCTTAAAGTTGCTGGTAGATATTAGCCAGCCTTTGGAGGGTGCTTAAATGGAACCTGCCTTGTTTTAGCTCCCTGCAAGATCCCAGTCTGTAGACGAGTTTTGCACAGATCAGTGCTGCCTGACCACAACAGTCTCCTCTTCTTTTGTATTTCTTAATTGGTGTACACTCTAATTAAATGCACATGAGCTTCACAGAAAAGAACTATTAAAGGATTTACGATAATGAAAGTTCTAGCATAAGGGGAAAAGTGAGATGCATACTTTCTTGACAAATAGGTTATACATATATAAGTACATAAATAAGTACAGTTTTGCTCAGGGAGGTAAATACACTTGTAATGTACATTGTTAGGTCCAACAACAGAGGGAACGTGCCTGGGTCTCTCTCATGACACTCTGGAGACTGGAAAGAATACCCCCAGTAATACACGGGAGTCATTCCATGGATTGACATTTTCTGCTAAAGCAAACACGTAAAACATTGATTTGGACATAGGAAACATCCTGCAGCAGGTAAATTAGAAATTATTTTTACAGATCAGAAGTATTTATTGACAGCGAGCTACATATCTATGCAGATTTTTTTTTTATTTCCCACCAGGATCAACATGGGATGCCAGATAACAAGGCCTGTGAAGGCAAAATATTGTGACAGAATTCATGCAAGAGTTCCACATCTGAGTCTCTCTGTGCGTTAACTATCAAAACTGCTGACTACCACTTATTTCAGTTGCATCTGAAGTATTGCCTCTATCAGAAATATCTCAAATTTACTAAAATTAGTCTTTAAAACATGTAAAAATACACCATTACAATATTTGAACTTGTTTACATAGTTAATATGAATGAATCTAACAAAGAAAAATGTGACTCACCCAGATTACAATTAACAATATCTCAGTTTCATCAGGAAGTGATAAACACTATGTTGTACCTCAAAGCTGGTATTTTTTACAGAGGCAGAATGATCTTCAGTAGAACCTAAGAACCACCCTCCCAGCCTATATATCCCTCGACTCTACACTAATCAGAGTGTCAAGAAAAGTGTCTCAAAACAGTTAAAATTTCAGTATAATTTAAATTAATTTTAGTCTGGACGCTGTCTAATTTTGGGCTGGCAGTATCACCGTATTCTGTTAAGGAACTGCAAGGTGCCCACCTCCAGGGAGACACAGACTGGACAAAAGCCAACGGGAAATCTAAGTTTCACATCCTACTCTCACTTGAGATGAAATCCTGCCCCCTCTGGAAGTTAAGGGGAGTTTCGCTCTTGACTTTAGCGGGAAGGATTTAATCTCTGTTAATAAAAGAAGACTTCTTTACTGAGCTCCTTTCATTTTGTATCCTGTTGGCTGATACCTTTTTAAAAAGGAAATGAGATCCGTTCAGTCACAGTCCTTAGTTTTGCAAAGCTCAGGGGGTCCAATTAGAAGTCAAGAGAAATTTAAACAGCTGTATTTTGCCACTTAACCAAGGAAAACTATTTTGTACCAGACACATAAAAAAAGCACATTTAATTATGACAATGAATCTGCCAGCATGAAGGAAGTCAAAGTAGCACGGTTAAAAAGTAAATTCTCTAATACAGTACTGTTCAGTTTCATGGGCTTTTAAACTCTTATCTGAACTTTTCCCATTAGCTAACTGAACCATATAATAATTTATCATGATTTTCCCTTTCTAAGTAGGGAAAAAACAAGTATATTTATTTATACTTGTTCTACTCATTTACCTGTTAGATTAATTGTGAAATCCAACAGAATTTCACTATTTAGTGACTGACACCGAACACTGAAAAGCATTTAATGATTCTTTCTGCTAGAGTCCTTCTAAATTACAAAAGGAACCCACGTTCAGTGCTGTTATTTAGTTACATCCTAAAATGTTTCTTGGGCTCTCTACAATCATTTTATTCTCATAGACTGGATGATGTCTGCAGCATGACTAGTCCAGACTCTGGATGCACACTCTCCTGACTTTATAACAAATACTGGTCATCTGCCAAACTCAACTTGCTAGGGCTTCATCTACACTGCAATTGGAAAGGAAAAAGCTAGGATCTCCAAGCAGAGAGTTTGCTACAGAAAAGCAAACAAACAAAACTCGGAAGGTAGCCAATAAAGGCACTTAAAATTACAAACTTTTAGGGGGAAAGCTCAGCTGGGATGGAGCTCAGAATATGAGAAAAAGTTTAAAAGGAATCAAACATCTTGTTATCACCTGTCGAGCGGCTCTACTTGTAACGTGCCTGTACCTGGCAGATCGCTGTCCTCCCAGGAGCAAAAAGACAATACAACCAATCACAGTATTTACATTAAACAGGAAAAAAATATCATGAACCACCACGATGGACAGGAGAGGAAGACCAGAGACTGTGATGAGCAGAAGTACTAAGTGAAGTAAGTTTTTGGACATGATCACTAGCGTAAGCCCACTTCTCTCAGATCCTCCTGGTACTAGTGTTCTTTACTTCTATAATCAGGTCAGTTTTGTAAAGTCAAATATCCAATGCGTGGAAATAATTGTGTGCAAAGTCTCTTTTTGGCAGTTCGCTTTTCCTCAGAATGATCCCTCCAGAGTTCTTGAACCCCATCACTCACCTCTTATCTTCTTTTACCAGTTTCTTTCTCTCTCTGCTATAAAAGCTCCTTCAATCATTTTGCCATAGTGCAGTCCAACAAATGTTATGGTGATTCCTGAAGTGTGTGACAATTTACGTGAAGTGTTTCACGTTGATTAATTTAATTATTTTTTTTTTAAATGAGAAAACCGGGGACTAGCGTGGGATGTTTTCTGCCAAGGGAGAATCTGACTTCCTGGAATAAGTTTTCATGAGAAAAATAGTGGCCAGCTCAGACTCAGGCACTAGATGAAAACAAATAACCTCTCAGGTAGAAAAATTTAAAAACCCTTCTATCGCTTCCTTTATGAAACATTAAGGCAAGTAAAATATGTGAAAAGCTAAGAGCTGGAAATAAGCAGTGCTAAGTACAGTGGCCAAGTGTGTGATTTTCGGTATAGACTGTTGAACTGTTACTTTTGCACTTCTCTCAGCAGTCTGATCTGGGCAAAGCGTAACAGCCAAGTGTGCAACGCTGGGACAAAGCAGAAATAACGAAGTGTTACAGCCCAATAGGGAATGTAGGTTAAGGATTTAAACAGGCAAAAAAAGCAAAATGGGAAGGGCTGATGCAGAACAGCCCGTCTGCCAGAAAAAGGAGTAATCGAGAGGGAAAGGCACCTGCAGCAGTCATAGAATCATAGAACAGTTTGGGTTGGAAGGGACCTTTAACGGTCATCTAGTCCAACCCCCCTGCCGTGTCATGTCAGAAGGGGCTAGCCAGGCCGCCAGTCAGGACGGTGGCCAATCATTTGTTAGTATTTCAAAAATCTGATTTCAGTTTAAACTTCAGTAAAGCCAAGCTAACGAATCCCGTTCACTGGATTGAACAGTGAATTTGAGTAACTGAAGCGATCTGGAAAAGGAAAAGACAAGGTGGAGCTGTGGATATCCCACAGGGAACTTTTAACGATGGCACTACAATAACAAAAAAAAATACATCAATGTATGCTCTATAAAACTGCAGAAGAGTTACTTATATTCTGAAAAGAGTAATGACCTAAAATTATTCAAGCACATTCAATACTAATTATGCAGATCCAGTATAGGATAGTTAAAAGAATGAGAAACTGTTTACAATAACATCTATAAACATAGCAACACAAGGGGTATGAAAATATTTTTCTTTGGATCATTTAATCTGCGGAATTATTTCCCTTCTTCCTGTTAGAAATATAATACCGAACTGAATGAAGCCCTGATGCAGAACCAAAAGCAAAGGAAGCAGGAAGGAAATTAAGACCCCAAAGGTAAATGGGTGCAATATGGAGAGAAAAATATACGATTTAGATCTACAGTCTTACGCTCCAGTCAATTAAGGAAAACGCAGCTGATTTTTTCTACTTTTATTACCCTTCCCCCAGCCCTAAGATTTTAACTGGGTTCCTGATAAGCACAAAAAAGTTTGATGCATTTGAAGAATGAATTGAAGAATCTGAAGTTATTGAAAGTGGGCATTAAAAAGACGGGTGCTTCTGCCCGAGAATGGCAGCTGTTAAGTATACTGAAAAATATCACACACAAGCTTAGGAATAAACAGAGAGGACAGCATGCGAGAATGAGCAAGACTGCAAAGTAGAGGAGGAAGTGCGGTACTACAAAATCCTCTTGCCTCGTTTCATGAGTGTAATGACCCAAAGTCGGAGGCCAATGTCAGGTTTTGGGCACCAGAGTGGCACTGGCTAAACACATCATAAAATTGCCCTGCTCAGGCTTTAGACAGCTCAGCTACCCTAGATCAGCATATTCTGCTGTCCAGGAGGAAAAAAAAAAAGGTATCTGCTGCAGAGGTAGCAAGAGGACAGCCTGCCAGATTAACTTTTAGAAAAGCTGGGGAAAAATTAAACAAGGCAAAAAAAAAGCTATATATAATTGTGTATGAAAGCTAGGATCTTGTAATGATATAACCAAAGCGCTTGGGATTTGTGAGCCTAGCGGCGTGCTAGAAAAACACTCTCTCGTAACAGTAAAGCTAAGGATGGAATTGGTTCAATTGGCTGCTGTAAGGGCATATCAAAAAAACAAAAATTTTTTGTTATGGGCATTATTTTCATGAGGTGGCTTGCTGCATTTTTATCTCCCAAAATGAACAGGGTAGGGTCATACAGACATATGAGAGATCAATTACTCTAATTAGAAGAGTACCCTGTGATTAAAAGTTTAAATAACAAAGACTACCATAAACATCCAGCTGTTGAGAGCAGTCCAAGGGGCAGATATTATTACAGGAGTGACTCAAACGTTTTGCTACTCTACTGGAACATCAGAGGTGTGAGCCCTTTCTGTTCAACTTTCAGATCTTCCAAATAGCTCAGCATACAGAAATTGTCTGCTTTTAACATTGTTTCCAGATGTACTCTTGGCCGGCTTTCTTCTTCTATTTGGACTGATCTGAATGACCTGAACCTTGGGAACACAATTATACTCTGGGATAAAAATGTTATTCTCTGCTAATAAAGAACAAAAGGTTGCAAGGCAAAGATATGCGGTGACTTAACATCTAAGCTGCTTTTTATTCCAGAATAAAGGGCA
>NW_008824053.1:780491-796443 GCF_000699105.1 Pygoscelis adeliae
CCCATACTCGAATTTCTATGCATGAACACACTCCAAAATATTCAAGGGGTTAATTAGACGGCTTCTGATTCAGTCTTACAGCAACGAGCGTCCACTGAATCACAGATCAGCAATTGTGTTATTATCATACTGTATTTTCTTGGAGAAAAATAGACTAATTGGAAAAAATACAACTGAGGTAAATAATTAAATCAAAGCTATAGACTTTGCATTTCAACAGTGGTAGCTAATCTCTCTGGTAGGGCAGGCAGGCCATTCATATTACTGGTATGTGGACTATAACCCTAGTATGATGCTAGCGTGAGAGAGACACGCTGCTCTGTGGGCAGTACAATCAATATGCAACAGATCCGCCCAGAGTCTGCTTTCAGCCCACACCCAAACCCCTTTGGCCCAACAGTAACACAGGCTGGAAACGGGCTGCAAGAGCCAGGGCGATTAAAGATGGCCAGCTCCCAACAGCTGTCATTCCCCAGAGCCCCGTGACTGCCTCCTGGCCAGACTGCCTCCTCCATAAAGCCAGACCCACAGCCAGTACTTGACAGGAGGGGACTGCTGGCTTCCCAGGAAAAAGCATCACTATTAGTGTGTCACGGATCCCAGGAATTATCCCGCTGACCCACAAAGACTCCACAAACTGTAGTTTAAGCAATATTGCTTTTGACTATTCAAATTTCAAGCAGCTGGATTCCATCTTCCAATGAACCACTAAGCTAAGAAACCTATTGTTAGTTCAGTGGGAGAATATTTCTTTGGACCAAACGGACAAATGACTAGCCAGTTATAGTACGAGGAATTCTCTGCTGACCTCACGTCACATACCAGGTACGTATCTTTCATCTAATAAAAAGTACATTTCATCACTATACAAGAAACCACGTCAATGAAGAGAACAGCACAATACCAGCTGCTAACCAGTTTTATGTCAGTCAGTCCAGCCCAGTGAAGTGAAATCTAGACAACACAACACTGCTCATTTAGCAGCGCCCCGAGCCTTACCAGTGTCTACCTTCATTATCGAGTTTATTTGTACCATTCACATTTCAGTTGCCATTTTACAGCTACTTTGATTTTAGGTCTTTTACTGTATTGATTATTTGGGCAATCTATTCCAAACAAAATTCATTCAAGCTACACTAACAATGGATGAACTTAATTCGAGCCACTTGGCGTATTAGAGGAATAAAACACTGAGAGAAGGCTTCATCTTGCTGGCAGATACCAGGCTGGTTTGTCTCTTAGGGTCCTACTTTTGATGCTGGAATCTGTGGGTCTGTTCTTCATGGAAGAACCATTCATGTGCAGCTCACAGAAAACCGTAACTATTTAGAGCACTGTCTGCAATTTCCAGCTTCCCTTACGTATGACTAAACATGAATTCAGTGTTACACAAGCATCTAAAATGAGCCCTCCTCAGCATTCACAAGTGGCATATTAGAAACCCTTGACATTTTAAATTTAAGGTGTGATACACAAGCTTTTTGAAAGCAAACTTGAAAAGGTACAGCACTTTTCACTGCAAATACATCCAATTTGGTTATTCAAACAATTATCCTATGTATCACTGATTTTCATTTATTCAAAACAAAAACATTGCTCCTTCCAGTGGAAGGCCACTATGAGACCAAGTACATTTCACATCTCCCTTTAACAACTGATGTTTTCTTTTCCCTAAGGGCAAACATCAGGATTTGAACACCATAAAGTTTGTTTCCAAGCAGTGTTACTATTTAGCTCGCGAGGAAAATGCACACAATTTGCTTTTCCAAGCACTTGGAAAAAAATCAAATCTGATAATATACCTGCTGAAAGTGAGCATCATTACTCAACTTTCTGTCACCATTTTCAGGCATTGCTTGGGTAGAATTTGAGAATAGCTTCCCCTCTTAATGTCTGATTTCTGCACCGCAATTTTTTTTCCTTCTTGAGAAGGTAAAGCTGAAAAAACATGAGCTCTCCTGCCAGTGGGAATCTCTCTCCCATCAAGAAAGAGGTCAGCAGTTTACAGCTGTGGAGTCAAGTATAGCTCTTTCAGAAATACTTCCTAAGTATTCTTTTTTTTGTTTGTTGGTTGGCTTGTTGGTTGTTTGGGGTTTGGGTTGTTTTTTTTTTGGCATGCGGAACAATATTTTCAAAAGTCATTGAAGAAACAGTTGCATCACCGTAAGGAGTTGTACATACTAGGAACTACAGTCTTTGTCACATTTTCTTGGTATCTACCAAGACAACCTTTCACATCCACCACGTCCCTGCCCCAAGAAGAGTTCAGCAAGCGTTTGAGAGGGTATGAAGATTTGTCATAGCACTGCGCTTCTGACCAGACACAGAGACCGATGGTAACTGAGGTCGTGCATCAGCTAGCTCCCGTAGCATTTTACCTGGCTATCTGAATTACTGTTGCCAAAAACAAAAGCATAAGAGAGAAGCAGAGGGAAGTGCTTTAAGTTGATTGTTTCCTGCCCATGCAGCTAGCGTGCTTATTTTGGTTTGTCTTTAGAAAGGAAATAGGCTGATGTGTTTTCAGCAGGTGGGGAATCAAACACACTAGACCAAAAAGTCAAAGTAAATTGGATGAGTAAACAGAATATATCAAGGGAACTTAACTCCTTGGCAGTGGTACCAGTGGATTCCAGTGGAGCTTGTCTGGAAAATTGGACTCCAGGGCCCAAAGGGATTAATTTTTCATATTTATTTTACTTTCCTGTTGCAGATTTGGACGTTTGTGCTGTTAGGTGTCTCACTCATTTTCTTTCTTCCTCTAAGAACTGGATAGCAGGTCAGGAAAAAAAAATTGAAAATATGTACTAATTACGCAGTAGGTTGGAAGACTTCCTTTCAACTTCCTACTATAAATAGTACAAGCAGAGCTATTGACATTATTCACTATCAGAAAGGAAATTATTTCTGTGATTATTCCACATATACTGTTTTTCTAAAGTTGTATTTTAAATGCATGAAGTTACTACAATATATAATGAGCTAATAATTCTGTCACATTACTGTTATGAAATGTTATTTCACAGCATCATAAGACTACTTAAAAACACTCCTAAAGAGAGAATGTGAGCACTTGCATACGGTAAGGCCATTTACTAACAAGGACCTGATAACAACGTCCCTTCTGGGACACAGCCTATTGTTTTGGGAAACTAGTAATCTTAAATTCAAACTACAAATTACAATGACTGTTGGCGTTCCATCAAAGTGAAGTCTTTGTCTGCAAGCATAGCAATTTTAGTTTTGTCTATTGGATTATCAGAAGAAACGAACTCTGGATCCTCTGCGCAAAAGCTCATCAGAAGAAACATGACAACTTTCAGATTGACAACCTTTAGAGAAATACGCAAGGCTTGCAGTATGCTGCTTAATCTTTTATTGGAATGTCTGGGTTTCTTAGGGCCTAAGCAAGCCTCATGTTTAAAGTGGAGTTTCACTGCTAAAAATCCTCTCTAGTCATTTTATAGAATCGTAGAATGGTTTGGGTTGGAAGAGACCTTAAAAATCATTTAGTTCTACCCCCCCACCTACAGATACCTTCCACTATCAGGTTTTTAGTGTGCAAAACCAGATAAAATAGCTAGAACCCCAAAATAACTATTTCTCTTTAAGGACTTCATTCAGCTCATCTAAAGCAAAGGGGGGGAAAAAAACCAATAATCTTCATTTACTGCATTCATTCCTGAATGCAGCTCTAAATGAGTGCAAGCTAGCAGATGAGTGTCGAATACTACTACCTCATAGTAAAAACAGTCAAAACACAATCCTACAGATGACTCGCATGCATATTTGTGTTGTTTTAACTAAAGTACAATTTTTAAGCTAAGTTCAGTGAAATTGGTCTTCTATTCGTAGGCAGGTCCTTCATCATTAAGAGGTATTTTAAGGCAACACACATTATTGCATGATGCCAATTCTCTGTCACAGACATGATTCGTTCCGATTTGACTGAAATTTTAATCAGCTGCCAGGAAAGCAAGTCTTTCGCTCATGGCATTCAAAACCAACTCTAATACCCAAGCTGCCTTGGGAATTAGAATTAACATTATTATTATAGCTCTGAACACAAATACAATGCTGTTTTTTTACCTTGCACAGCTGAAAATGCCAGTTTTCTATGCCTTGAAAATTAACAGAGATTAATCTTAAGAAACAACTTCAAACTGTATTTACATTTACATGTAGATGCAGATAAGCAATGACTTGAACTGAGCTGAGAGGCTTTCAGAACAGCAATTACACTAAAAATCACAGACTGAACCTAAATCAAAGAGTTTGACAAAATTTTATGTGAAGACGACATATCCTATTTGGAGTATAGACAGGGATGCCGGACATAACATAAAATGAAATCCTTGCATTCTACAGAGCACAGGTCAAGACTTCGCCAGCAGGTCGTATCACACTCTGGGCATCCCATTTCATGCAAGATGCGTGGAGAGAATCCGGAAGGGAGAAAAAGCACAAGCTTTTCAGGTGTGCAGAAAGCTTGAAAGAACTGGTTTTATTCCAATTTAGTAAGTTGCTCTTCATATCCACAATAAGACCAGGTAGCTCATTTTTAATCTGCAGCAAGGGAACTTTCTAGCTGTAAAGCCAGTGACACTGACAAAAAAGAAGATTGCATGGTACGTTCAGAAACTGTAGTTTTCCTCCCTTGGGACAGAGAGACAAACTACAACATTCTAGGTCCCTCAAGCCTTATTTGTCACAGACCTCATAATAAAACAAGATTGCACTCAAACGTGTGAGCCTTAGATACCTATATATGCATCTGTATTTATATAAGTTATGGAGAGTATTCTCCCAAACAGTGATCAACGATCGCAAAGCTAGTAAATAGCTGCTTCTTCATAGAATGTGACTTGCAACTCACACCTAAGTAGGGCTTCATCAATTTAAGAAAGAGTAAAATGAGCTCACAGTGCCTCAGCACACTACAACACTATCGCAGTAGTTGCTAACTTACCCCCTGGTTGAAATGTTACTCAGTAAGAGTGAATTACTCCACTTTTAGGTCTGTACGCCCTTAAGTCTAGGATAATACCATAACTTAGTTTGGAAGGAACCTCCAGAGATCATTTAGTCCAACCTCATGCTCAAAACAGGTTCAATTAGATCACATTGCTCAAGGCCTTGTACAGTTGGGTCTTGACTATCTCCCAAGATAGAGATCCCACCACCACTCTGGGCAGCACATTCCAGTATTTAACCACCCTCACGGTAAAAACTTTTTGCTTAATATTTAACTGGAACTCCCCATGTTCCAACTTGTGCTCATCGCCTCTCATTCTATCACTGTACACCTCTGAGAAGAGTCTAGCTCCATCATTTCTATATCCCAATTTAACCACCACAATCAAAACACATAAGCAGGAAGATAATGATCTTGAGTGCTAATCCAGTCATTGGGGCATGGCAGTTTATTCTGGACCGAGACACCGCTAGAATTGCACCATTTCATTCTGGTAAGTGACAGAATATAACCAACTTTGCTGTTAAGTAGAGATATGTCTGCTTTTATTCACACATTAACATTATGTAGAAAGGGGATTTCGCAGGACATAGTTCCTCTTCTGAAAGCTTCTCCACTGACAGTGTTCTCTAATAGATTCACCCTCTCTATTACGACCAGTTTTTTCAAGCCTTCCTGACAACTTGGGGCTAGACCTTGAACTATTATAGGGCTTTTTATGAATTTCACTTGCTTTCCTTACTTTGACAGAGGTTATAAAACAGTATTATGTTCTTAAACTTATCTTCAGGAGAGTTAACACTGAATATCAAGAGATGTGCAAAAGAGCCATCACTACATTCACCAACACTGCTAATGAGGTAGTTTTACTAGGCCCGTTATAACATTATTACAATAAAAACTGCAGATGCTTGATGGACTGTTCATAAATGGGTGTTTCAATGGGTAGTTATGACCAAGCTTGTTCTGCAGTAAGAATCACATTAAGCTTTCCTGAGTTTTGCAGAAGCAATTGGATATTCTCTCACATACTAAATACATTTATTTTTCTCAGCATTTGTCAGGTCTATTTGGGTACTGTTTATTATGATTTATTAGATCATACAATTACCCCCAAACTGGATTATGGAATCCTTAAAGACTACATGAAAGATGCAATCCAACTTCCAGTCAGAGCCTGGCATGAAATTGGTTAAGTCTGGGAACTGTAAATCAAGTGTTTATACTGCACAACCAGAGAATTTCTGAAACAAAATTCAGCTTTGTTTCCAAATCTCACATCTGAAACTTCTGCTTGATTATTTAAGATGACCATGATGTTTCCTGTGTATGCATCTGTGGCTTATTACCAGAAGTTAGCAGGGCTGAGTTCGCATGACACATACCCAATTTCTTTGCCTGGTTAACATATTTCACACCTCCTGCCCGTGCACAAACACGGCCCAGATATTCTATAACTGGCGATATTCATGTCCGCCACTTGCCTGTGTCCAGACATACTCCTAAACATAGAGATGTTTTCTGCTTTGTCTCCGAATTCTTATCTTTCTATTGAAAAGTAGAATCCTGTAAAGGTAAAAATAAGCATTTTGTAAAATATACACCGACTTCACTGTCTGCCAACTTTATGGACCAATATACTCATTAGTAAAGCAAAATAAAAAAGTTAAGTCCTGATAAGATTTTGTCACTAACTTTATTCTGTACCAAACGCGTTGCAGTGCCATTCTAAAAGGGAAAGTACGGATTCTTCTGGGTTCTTACAGGTGGGAAGTGATGGCGCCATACATGAAGGAACTAAATAACCTTCATTCCTGGAATTCTTAAATCTTTAATCATGTTCTAAAGAAAAAAAGTGAAGAACAGCTAAGGTCATATGCTTTGTCTTCCTAAAATGTCTAGCTTAGTGCTTGTTGCAACGAGGTACACTACGCTCTTAGATGTACTGAAAATAGCCATGCAGCTAACTATGGAAATTGGTTTTTAAGTACCAGATTTTGTTCATACATTTTTCTTTCAGTGATTTATTTAAAGCAGTTGAAAGATACAGCAGTGGTTTCGCAGTAATGAAAATTCCACTTCTTGTAGCACTTGTGTCTTGGCTCAATAGTTGCTGATTTGCTCCAAAATATATTACATAATAAAATGGAATTTCCAGACAGAAGTCAGTACTCTACAGATAGATATCTATCAGGGGAAACCTCTTCTACACTTTGGCTGCTAATTATATGCTATTGGTTCTTGACAGAAATACTTTCTGGGTTACATTTATTTTTTGTTCCCGTGAAGACATTTAGAGAAGACTCCATAGCATACTTCCATTTTATTTTCCACACAGTTGCTAATGCAAAATCTATCCATCTTTTACTGGGACAAAGTGAGAATTTATAATGAGCAAGTAAATTCAGATTCCAGAAGTCTTTTTTTTTTTTTTTACATTTTTTCCTAAAGTTGAAAATTTGGGGTTTAAAAGGTGATTTCTGAGGAAGGCATACATCAGAAATAGCAGAAGCAGCATGTTTAGCAGCCAGAACAATCTTATAGTTGATGGCGGAGCAAGGAAGAATCACCATTTCTGAGGAAGGTGGTGTAGTATTCAAACTTAAATATTGGATCCATATGAAATTCAAGATTATAAACAAATTATTCAAAGAATTAGTAGAACTTAATTTAATCAAACTTTGTATATGGAATGCATCTAAGAAATTCAGGGGAGGAAGCGGAGGGAAATCCCAATTTTATTTAATGTGAAAAAAGCAATTAAGTTTTCAACAAAGAGTTGTATTGATCACAGAAAGTACCGCTCCATTCTCAAAATATGTCCCAGTGGATAATCTAACAAGTAACGTGGAAAAGCTTGAGCAAATTAGAATAACGTCAGCATAAACAATTATGTGATGATCTAATTAACTGTATGAAATATGAAGGTAAAAATATAGTAGCCTGAACATAGTCTAAAGAAATCACAGATGTTCCAAACTGAGAGGAAGATTGATTCATAAACTTGGGTAATCAGACTGCCATAATGCATATAAAATGCAAATAAATCCACTACAAAATGCTCAGGTTCAGTGTATGGCAGAAGTTATCAAAAAATGCAATCTATCATCTATCAAAGTCTATAGACCTAGAATATTACAGAAGAGAAAGTTAACCAGCAGCACTTGAATCTTCCACATCAACCTTTAAAATTTTTAAGTGACATCTGCTGTTACATCTTGCTTAAAGTCTAAGCAAGCATTAGATTTATTTGGAAAAAAGCCCCTCTCAGACATCAAAGTTAATGATAAAAATAAAAAGAAATTAATTTTAACTGAAATTGAAAATTTTCCACAGAAATTGCGACCTTTTGATTAAAAACTCTAAACAAATACGAATCAGTTTGTCAAAAGTAGCATGATTTATTTTTCACTGACGACCCTTGAAAAACTAAAAGTACTTTCTTCAACAGTAATATCACCAAAAGCTCTAATTTTTCCCACCAAAGACAACAAATCCATTAAATGAAGAAGTTTCAACAAATAGGTTGTGATTATTCACTGAAAAAGACAAGGCAGCTGTCCTCTGCAATGATCCTGTCAGAAAGCCAATTAAATAAAAGCTGAACAATAAAGGCATCAGAGCCAATTTTATTATATTGCGAAATAAAAACTAAATGAAAAGATATTTGTAAACAGGTGTTCATAATAAATTGTTCACAAGTTTTCAATCAAGTAGTTACCTCTGTACCAATATTAAAATAGTGAAGAATTTAAGTGATATGCACCCAGTAGAAAGGAAGCCAAGATACCGACATCTCCAACAGAAACAAAGCAGTATTGGGTGGAAGAAAAACATGAATGCTAAAGTTTTAAGACACCTTGCTTTACGACAGAACTTCATAATTGCTTTTGCCTCATGAATATTTGTCAATCGTGTATGAAATTTAGTATTTCAACTTTCCCAGTATTTAAAAACAATTAGGTTTTCATGGGTTCAGTATTTGTATCGGGGCTCTTTTTACTTTATTAGATCTAAACTTAGAGGAAAAAATAGAAAGGAAAGTATATCATCAGCAATTGATATCATTAAGATAATAGGTTTTCCTTGCTTACCTTTTCTTCAAGAAATGAATTTGTTCCCTCTCCTACCCTTTCAAGTTAAAAATAAATACCTACATGGCCATAATCTTGCTTCAGCCTCTTTTTTCTAGACAAAACGCCTCAGAGACGTCTTTCAGGAGATTCCTCCTGTGCGAGATACAAGCCTGGCACCACCTCCTACCCTTAGTTTACTAAGGGGATAAGACGCCGGAATGCTGAAAAGTGAATAAAGAACTTCTACCTATATCCCGTCCACCCCCTTATATTGCTTCTCAGTAAATGCAGATAAATCAGACTATTTTAGTCAGGCCTCGTCTAACAGCTGAGTTAAAATATACTTTCAAAATTAATTTAGAAGGCAACTATGTATTGATCACTATGCATTCATCCATATTTTTGACCATTAGTTTAAATTAAACCTCCAGCTGTTCTAAATATAGAGACTGGATCAATTGCTATCTCTTGGACTAAGGTATTTTATCAAGTGAAAATAATTTCCCTCCTTTTACTTGTATTTGGTAAAGAAAAAAGCTCAGTCCCGTTTGTCCAAAATAATACCATTTGGAATGCCATATAAATCCCAGGCATAAGATGCAATATAAACACATGTAATGTAATAAATATATCTCATTTTTAGGAGGAACTCTTAAGTTACATGTAATTTTTGTGAAAAAATATTAAAAATGCTAGTATTGCAATGCAGGGAGTAAAGTAATGGGGTAAAACTGGCAAAATACATTATTCAAGCGATCTCATACACAAATGATACAGTCCTTGAGTACTTCAGTGCTTTGCCTTCACCTGTATTAAGCCAGAATCACGCTGTTACCGGCACCACAGGCAGCACGGGTGCTTTGCCACACCACCAGGCAGGGTCGGGCTGCGGGGGGGGGCGGTGAGGACCAGGGGAACACAGCCCTCCCGCGGCCCGGGGCCCTGCTCATACAGCTGCTGCCACAGCTGGCACAGCCCCAAAGCGAGTCTGCCCAGGCTCACGCTGGTGCTCGGAGCCACAGCTCCAACAACACAGTTAATACCTCCAGAAGCCTCGTGCTCTGCCAAGGAACTTTTACACCGGGCATTTACTTCACTCTCCATTAAAAGGTAAATCTTTTTGAAGAAGAAATTTAAAAAGCTTGGAAAGGTTGTTTGTTGGTTGGGGTTTTTGGGGGGTTTTTTGTTTGTTTTTTTAAAAGGCTCTAGAAAAAGCAAATTCTTTCCAACAAATGCAGGAGGAAATCACTTGTCCTTCCCAGACTCCTTCCTTCAGTCTTCTCGCTCTCTTCCACCTTTCAGTTAGTTCTCTGGATACCATCCTCACCACAGACAACTCCTAGCTCTCCTGTCTTGCACTTGTGATACTGATACCTACAATTTAATTAAAAGATCTAGCTACAGTTGGATGTTCACGGTGCCTTTGAAACAAATGAGGAGGATATTCTTCTAGCTATCATTTTTCACACACACTAAGTTTACTTTTGCAATCCTTTCTTTAGGATTTTCCATGAACACAGAGTACCCTTGAGGTCTTTATATATGAAACTAAGGCATGACATTCTGAAAAAAATTCCATTTTCACTAATAATTAAACATAACAGATCTACTAGCACTTTGTTTTTGGAAAGCTTCCTTTTTATAACCAGAATCCTGGATCTCCTTTCCCCAAAAGTGTGAACACCAAGTGGAAAGATTTTATTTTTAACCTATCCCAACTCCAATCCCTCCTCACATCTGAGAAAGCTATCAAGCAGTCCACATGGTGCTCCCTGAAAAAAAAAGTGAACTTTAAACATCTTGATGGGACCCAAATGTTTCATTCAAAACCGTATTAAAAATGAAAAAACCCACAAACCTACACATTTTCCATACACGTTCCCAATCTCTCTTTTTCTCTCTTCTTCCACCATAAAGCCCCACTGGAAGAGCTTGACCGCTGCTGACAATGGTGCACAGAATAATAAAAGTGCATATACTTAGTACTTGGTCATGAATTTAAAATCTGAACTGAGCAAGTGGCATCACATTTTGTGAAACTGCTAAACATCCCAGAAGGAAGAAGAGCCACCGTTCCCTCCCAGGCCTTTTTTATTTCCCTGTCCCCAGGAGGCCACTCCGTAGACCTCCAATCTACAGCTGGCATAATCTTCCCTTGTCAGAAACAGCTAAAGGCATTTCACAGATGTAGTGAAAATTAAAATTTTGCTTCCCTGTGAACGAGCCAGAGGCGATCTTGCCAGTGGATGAGGTAGAGGGAGCTATTGCTGTAAGAAGAAACTCTTATCGCCACAGCTACTGCATTACACACCTTTACCTGCAGCAGCAATGAGCACGGCTTTGCAGGAATCTGGACTAGACAGGAGTGTTTTGTCTGAGGTAGGTATCTACTTAGACCTCACCTGAAGTCAGTCCTCACCTCTGTGTTCTCTGGCGCTTAAACTAGCTGGACATCACAAGGGGAGTCAACAGCCTGCGTATGCTCCAATCACCCGCCAAAAATGAGTAAACAGAAGGAGCAAAAGAATAGTGCTTTAAGAATATTTTCAAGGCAGTTACAAAATCATCACCAGGCAAACGTTTTCAGCTAAAGTATTTCTCTTGGTAAAATACAGGTTTGGATCAAACAGAACTCAACGATAGTTTTTGAGATTCCAGAGCTAGAAGGCCAAATGGCCCACAAAGCAAGCTATAAATATAAATGAGGGAACAAGGAAAATGAGTGTCTGTGGGAAAAGGAAGAAAATCTCCTAGATATTGAAGGAGAGGCAAAAATATAACACCCCCCCCATTTTCTAATTAAAGAAACATTAAGATTGGGCATCCAAGAATGTGTAACTGAAGACATTCGCACATGACTCCATAGTTTTTCCCCCAACACCACACAAAGCCTCCTTCTGAGCGAGTTGTAGGACCTTTCTTGAACCTCAAGAGTAACTCACTTTTGATAGGTCTGATTTTAAAACAGAAGTAGAACTTCTTTAAGATTCCAACAGTCAATATCTACTGATCTTCACACCTAAGCATTGTGGGCTTTGTCTAAGTTCTTGGAATAATCTATTTTACTTGTTTCATTTCCTTGGTGGCACAGAATACTTCCTCATTTGCAGAGATTTGTTCCTCTCTTCACTCAAGCAAGACGTATTTCTAGAGAACTTTTGCATTTCATACGTTGTAAATGACACGTCAGAGCCAAGGTTTTAGATAAACAGTTCACATCGGTATACATATGAGCAGCGTCCTACAAAAGTTAAGAATATTTTGTCTTCAAGGAATGATTCCTCAAATGGTATTAAAGCTTATTTCTTTAAACTGCTGTGAATTAAAAATCTCTTGTTTGCTTTCTGCTACTTCACAGTTCTTCTGGAGCAAAACGAGCCCAGTAGAAGGGTACCAGCTGGTCCGCTCCTGCTTGCCCATTAGGCAATGTCAGTGCTAGGCTGGCAGGAATCATGGAAGGACAGATGTCATGAGACTTACACCCTGACTGTACCTAGAAATTGGATAATATTCGCTGTTATCTAGCTCGCAGGTCTCAGGCAACTCTGCTGATCATTTATCCCTAACACTGCCCATGACTGTTTCCTATTAAGCCATTCCTACTGCCCATTCCGCTTCTGAGGTCTCTCAGCTAAAGGAACAGAAACAGCTGTCAACCTACTTAGTATTGTTTAAAAAAAAAAAATCAGCCAAAGCCTCCTGTCTGCTGTCTGCTCCAGTGAATTAGGTAGATTTTTAGCATGCTCCACAGGGTTCACATCTCATTCTAAATCTCTAAACATGGCCAAAGTTTTCTGAACAAAACCACAAACTGAACACGCTAAATTCTCTGTTCACCTCTCCTTCTATTAGCCAGTGTCCCAAACTGCATCTTCTCACTCGGATTACATACCTCTGATGGCAAACTTCCAGCCTTCTGATGTAGAGTGCTCCTTGCCCCATCAAAGAAGTGAGTTAGTAAAGACTGCATCAGATGGCATTTCTAAGATTACAGAGCTTAAATATCTGTAAGATCGCCTCCACAAAAGGAACGGGTTTAAAAAATTCTATACCTCCATGTTACTGTAATATTGAAACAAACAAACAAAAAAAATCAATGTACCAGAATTACCAATCGAAATATTGAATTCTGGAATATTTCTGACTTGATCGTTTTCCCCATTTAGCCCACCTACTTGCAAGGTCAACACTAATCCTAGGCAAGATGTTAAATATTTTTTAGATAGCCTGTAGTTTTTGCAAGCACATTTTATATAATATCTGCAACTTAAACATGTGCCTCACCTAAATTTTACATTACAGTCAAGTGGTTAAATATTTGCGGCACTGTGACTACTAGTCATGAAGCACTTTGCTGCCAAAATTAAACATCACTAGAAGATGAAAGAGTGGTTTTGGATTACCTTCAAAATCAGGGACTAAGAATTATGTGGCCCGTACACAACTCATTCAACAATCTTTCCTCTCAGCCAAGTAAGAAATAAGGCTAAGGTAACTTCTTACTATAGTGTTACCTATTGCTTTTTTAAGTACCAGTTTTTTGGTTTGTTTAAGTAGAGCAACAGATTCCACAGATTTTGTTTAGTCTACAGGTCATCTTCTGGGCAACTATTTCAAAAACATATGCCAATAGTTAGCTGAATAACTACTGTATGCCAGAGGCTGTAAGAGAAAAAAAAAATCCTTCCACTTACTGTGACGAACAGAATAATAATACGAAACAACGAAAAATATACAATATTCTCAAATAGGCATTTTATGGTTACAAATCAACATTTTTTGCATTCTGAATTAATCATGATCTCTGCCAAATATTTCACAAATTGCCCCAGAGGCAAAATATTCAAAGTGCCTAAGGAACGTACGTGCCTTAATCAGGTTTGAAAATGTGACTCAAGTTAGTTGGTTAGGTGGATACAAATTAGTTGGTTATTTTGCAGTTTAATTCTGATTGTATTCTATCCTATATATTTAGGGTACATCATGTTAGTGACTGTATTACATCTTACAATTCAAGTAAAACCACTTTGGGTAAGCAGCCAAATTCCCTCATATTCTGTAATGTCCAGAAGACATCTCAAATCTTTGTGATTTCATGTGCTCCAAAAGATGTGAGTGCATGCAAGAAAGTTCTCTCAAAAGCACCACCAGTGGAACACAGATTCTACAAAATGCAGAAACAAGTTACTGTGGATCCCCCCAAACTCTGGTTTCATATTAACCCCTACTTAGTGACCATATCCCAACTTCACAGGTCAGGTTTTGAGTCCTGTACATGCTGTAACTTCCAGGAACTCATCGACAAAGCTCTCATTTTGGCTTCACTTACTACTTGTGAATTGCGTTACTCAGAATGAGTCAAGCAATTGTGTGCATAAACTGTATAATTTGCTGATTGCTCTTCCCATTTCCCTTTTATTCCCCTTTTAGCTATGACCCAGCTTGTTTGTCCTCCTTCTGTCTTTTTGGAATTGCGCTTATAAGCCACACTAAAAATCAACAATACCATCACCATCTTCTTCCTCCTGTCATAATGGTAGTAATTTTATTTTCAGTTCTTAGGTAGAAGTCCCTTTTCCAACATATATGCTTTACTTAAGATGTAATTAGAAGCATGAGGCAGCTTTTCCCACTTAATTCTGAAGCATCTGGCATTGACCACTATTTGCCTTCTGTATGTCAATGTATATGTTTGCAAAATTAAAACCAGACTAAGGTAATCCTTGACCAAGCAAAATGCCAAAAATGAATTCCAGAATCCATAACAAATCTACATCCACTTAACAGCATAGGCACCCTCATCTCCTTGTGAACCTCTGCCTCTATTATAATAAAAAATAAATTAAACCAAAGGCAACAAGTAATAAAGACAGCGGATAGATGACAGAGCAGCCTGCTAGTGGAAGCATTTCTTTGCCTCCTCTTCATTCTTTTTTCTGTCACATTAATTTGTGCAAGCAGTGACAAGAAGTAGAAGAGAAAGCATAAAATCAGCATCCACCACATCTTATGCAAGCGTTCCTAGTTATATTAGGCACAGAAAGAGAGAATTTACAGACTTGGGGTATATTTTGAAGTTATATGTTTTGTTGTGAAGTATATTCCAAAGAAAACAGTTTACCCCACCAGCACACCATGCAGATCTGAAGTCAATTCGTACCACCACATTTTCACCATTAGTCCTTAAATCAGTCAATGAGTTCTGCTTAAGAAACCCCCAATGATACAAAAGGGCAGGTGACGCTACTCTGGGGTGCAGAGTCCAGACCCAAGCCTAACCAAAGACAGCTATGGCAGCCCACTGCTGTCTCTCTGATGTCTGCCAGAGCTGTGGGAAGCTGGCACAGATGCTCTCATCCTCCCAGAGGGGATCAGGCAGTCCTTATCCAGGAGGGCTTCCTCTGCCCCAGCCCACCCCCACTGCTAGCAGCATGCCACCTCCTCCTCCTCCCCATCCTCCCCAGGCAGCCTTGCCTGGTCTGCTAAGACAACTTGAGGTAGGTCTCCAGTTTCATTAAAGGAACCAAATCATAAATATGCAAAAGGACAGGAGAAATCATGAGCTGCTACGTTTTGGTTTATATTTGGTTACGGGGGAGTCTTGCTGAAAGTTACTCACAGATGTTATTCTCCCAGACTTGGTTATAGAACCATAGAACAGTTTGGGTTGGAAGGGACCTCATCTAGTCCAACCCCCCTGCTGTGGGCAGGGACATCTTCAACTAGAGCAGGTTGCTTAGAGCCCCGTCCAACCTGACCTGGAATGTTTCCAGGGATGGGGCATCCACCACCTCTCTGGGCAACCTGGGCCAGTGCTTCACCACACTCAGCGTCAAAAATTCCTTCCTTATCTCTAGTCTAAATCTACCCCCCTTTAGTTTAAAGCCATTCCCCCTTGTCCTGT
>NW_008824053.1:796876-797308 GCF_000699105.1 Pygoscelis adeliae
GGGGGTTGCCCCGACCCAGGTGCAGGACCTCGCACTTGGCCTTGTTGAACCTCATGAGGTTCACACGGGCCCACTTCTCCAGCTTGTCCAGGTCCCTGGTTCTATTGGTCCTGGTCCATAGTTCTATTCATCCTAATTGTACAACAAAAAGAGAAACCAGTTTTCATTGCCTGTCTCATCCATTCCCTTCTCCATTGATACCTACAAGTTCTATTTAGCTCTCAGGAGGATTTTATTAGCAGGAGTTAAAAATATTCCTAGGAAAGTTCCAAGTTCACATTTGTAGCAGGTGTCCGTGGCGAGGTGCTGGCAGCAGCAGGCTGCAGGAGCAGCCTCTGTGAGGGGAGGCCGGGGCTGCCCCGTGCCGGACACAGCCGATTCCAGCCGGTCCCAGCTGGCTCCAAGGGCCCCACCGCAGGACACGGCTGGGCC
>NW_008824053.1:797363-808421 GCF_000699105.1 Pygoscelis adeliae
GTGTGAGAAACAGCCCTGCGACCCCCAAGGTCGGACAATGACAGGGAGGAGGCGGCGCTCCCGGCACCGGAGTAGGTATTTCCCTGCAGTCTGGGGAGGACCCCTCACCAGTGCAGTTGGATATTTGATTCTTTGCAGGCGCTGCTTTCACCAGTGACTTTGCTAATATTTTGGGAAGAAAATGTCGGAGGATCTTTGCCAGCATCCCTGTAAAGTGCTAAGGTGGCAATATCAGAGAAGCCACCTGCCTCCTTACCAAATCACTGGCCTTTGGCAGACTGCCCCAGAGCTCTCTTTCCACCTCCACCCACGTAGATCTCCAGCACAAAAACCTCCTGCACACCAGACCCCGTCCCCTGCACACATTTCCTCTTATAACCCGAACCTCAGTCTCCCTCATGTGCCATCCACTCTTACTCGTCTCCTCTGTGGGTGGTGGTGTCAGCATTTTGAGATGCCTAGGAGAAATATATTTTGCAGTTTAATTCTGACATTTCAAACATGGCTTGCCTCGCAGATATTACTGCGTGCACGCATCTGTGTGTGTGCTCACATGAATGCGCAGTTTGGAGTTTGTGGTAACTTATTTTTCAGCAGAGGAACACACAAAAAAGGAACCTAGAGCAAACTTCCAGAAAAGGATCACACACAAAAACTGTATATAATATACAGTATAAACTGTAAATTCTTCATTAAAAACCCAGAAGATTCATGTTCTCTCAGGAAGGTTTATTATATCCAATACAGAGATTGAATTCAATTACTGAGAGTTAAAAGTGTCTGTAATATAAATAATGCGTTTTTGAACAGCAGATTAACTAATGATATTTCCATAATCTGAACTATACATGCTATACAACTTCCCATTGCATATAAACGCTTAAAAGTTTCTTTTCCAAGTACTGTTATCTTTTTTGATGAGTTAAAATGTTAGCACTATCTTGATAAGCAAATTCTGTGAGGTAATGTTATGAGGTAAATAACTAGCCCGTCCAATTATGGCATATTTCTTAGCTAGACCACAAGTAAACTACAACTTCTGTCTTTTTTTCAGATGTGCCAAAGTGGATACCACGTGTCCAAAACCATTAGTCTACTGTTGTGTGAACAAAAAAACATTTGAAAATCTGATGGGAATAGAGGTCAGTCTGCTGTAAAGAAGCTTGTTTGTGAATACCTTGATATTTATTGTTTCCATAACTAATAACAAAATAATCAGGTTAGTGGTTTATGTTTATTTTTCTAAATATAAGGCATGCTTTCAGTTGAAGATTAGACTTAAAAAGAAAACTTCTTTAACAGTACCATTCAAGAGCATAGTTTACTGCGAAATACCAGCTTGTTACAAGTATATTCAAAATACATAATTTGATAACATTGGTTTTTACACCCAAATTCGGACTGGCTGCACAGCTGCATGCAAGCAGACTGACATCCACAGCTGATTAACAATTTTAGGTGCCGAGCCATACAATTCACCACCTCACTGGGAATTATGTCTACAGGAGTTTCCACGTGGTATGCCTCTACATAGGTTTTTTGCTGCTTTTCTCACGGATAACTTCGACTGTACAATGACACTATCTTGATGCTAGCTATCGCACCTAGAACGGATGTTTAATTTTTATGGTAGAGACTGGGATCAACTGCCACTTGTTTCTTTTTCCTATGTTCGACATCTGTACGGTGTTCAAACAAAGATTTGACCTGTGTTTTGAAGGTTAAGAAACTCCTCATTAATGGTTTTTTAATGATAGCCCACTAGGATTCCCGCTGAAACTGCTACATATAATTATATATAATGTTTTCAATTTCTAATGATTTCATTCAAAATGGATAAACTGTTTATTTCTAATGTTAATTCTTAATGAAGCAGAAACAAGCATAGAGGAATTGAGTCCATACATCATACATCTCTGCTGGAGACATAACCAATCTTTCTATATGGTTCCAAACATAGGCTATTCATTTCAATGTAAAAGTAACAAGTTTCACTAGAAATTAAACTGAGATCTGTCCTATGCTTTTTGCTTAGAAGTTATTACATTTTTATCTTCTCAATTCTACATAATATCTGTTCACTGAAGCGTCAGCTTCATGGCAAGTAATAAAGAAGTAGGCACATGTGTATAGCATCCTTGTAGAAGTGATCTGCATTAGCTCTCCTTCAACTTAAAGCTGCGTATCTTTATTTTTATCTGTTTGGCATTGTTTGTTTATCCTTGTGGGAGATTCAGTATCTGCCATCTACGCTTGTCTGTCAAATCCTCTCAGCTGCTACTTGTATGCACTTGCCAGAGACATCTTGCATGCTATGCCCTGGTGAGGCTCACTCCTCCTCTGCTCCAGGCGGGCTTCCAACTTTTGCCTCGCTATCCCAGCTAGAGACCTGCCTATGCAGCTCTGTTTTGTTACTGGTCAATGTCCATTAATAATACACCTTCACATCATCTCACTAACCCAAAAACCATCATTACTTAAATAAAACACAATCAAAACTTAATAGCACGCCACCCTTATGCTGCTAGACACAAAGGCAAGTCAAGAAATAAACATCAACTTAAGAAACCTGCCAAATTTTAGTTTTATTCATGCTGAAGTGGATCTTCAGCAATTCTACTGTTTTCACAGAAAGCCACTCTGGATCTGCCCTGCCGTGGCCAAGATCAGCATGTGGCCTTTGAACTCCATTCTCTTGCTTAAAAGCAGCTGATAGGAAGTATGTAGTTACTTTATTCTAAGCTTTCCAAACTTCTATTAACTCATTTGTCTTTTGGGGAAATTTATTTCTTGGATATCACTTAAGTTACTATTACTCCTTTCCTGGGTAATTAAGATTTATATCTAGCAAGGGAAATAAGCAGTGTGCTGAAAAAACTCTGAACGATACCAAAGGTATTTAAATGTTTAGTTTTTATAGGCTCAAGAGTACAAATGTTGCCATTTCTAGTGTTTGCCTGACATTCCTGTTGGGTCTAGCACAACACTACCCAGCCTTTTGCCCTACACAGAAATATCTACTGAAGCTGACAGACAGCTCTAACACGGAAGAAGCCTTTAGTAAAAAAATCTCCATCTGGGACCCCTTTGCTATTTTCAGTTTTCCAACTCTTCACTAGAATCAGAAAGACTCAGTTGCAAGAAAGAATTTTCCTTCTCTTGTTGAAATTCAGAAACATGTAAGTCAGCACCACTGTGGTTCTAAGCTCAGCTTTCTGCTTGAGGAGCTGAACTGTGGTCACTTGTTCTCTAACTACCAGAGAATTCAGGAAAACTGTTGAGATCAAATTATGCCTTTTCAAGGGCAGGCAACTCACATGGCAGTGTGCTGAGCCACCACCAAGGAATGCTCTGGATTCTATTAATACAGGGGCAATTTTGTAGCATTTTCTCTAAATATGTAGCCTTACAAAAAAGCCTTATTTTCATGTAGCTAACAGTGGAAAATGTGGCTAGAAACTTAGTAGTTAAGCATAGTAACTTTGGCTTGAATAAAAGGAGGATTACTGTAAGGCTTATAATTTAGGAATTAGCAGTTAGATCATAAAGTAGGCTACTGGTAAACACTAAGTATTAAGGATTACAATAATACATATTTCTTTGTTACTGACACCAAGAGACTAATTCACTAACTGTAGTACGTATGCATAAAGTGATTAGACTAGGATTCAGTTTTGATGCACGTGTTCATGAACTGGGTATTCATTTACATCTTCATTTTTTCTAAAAATTGGGTCTTTCTTACATGAATGTGTGACAAATTAGAAAAAAGGATGTAACATCATTATTTAATATAGCAAAACCTAACAAGCTCTTGAAGAAAGCAGACTTTATAAGCGCGTATCAGTTCACAGTAAATGTTTTGACAGAAAGCTTCCAAACCGATTTCTCAACAGCTTTCTCTCACACAAAGGCATACAAAAATTCTGTTATACACACTGAAATATTTTAGATAACCTGGGAGGAGTGTTAAATTTCTTAACTGCATATTACACCAATACAGCTTTTCCATGGCTAATCAAAGCTAGAAAACAGTTGTAGTAAAGTCTGCAGTCAGGATGAGGGGTTTCAATCTGTTCATCTAGAAAAACGTAGTTCCCATTTGCAATCCAAATTCTGCAGTGCTCACAAGAACTGTGACCTGTGAGATCTGCTCTGCGTTAAATACCAACCCTCCCCTGCTACACACGCAGAGGTACGGTGCAATTTCACTCTGTCAAGGTGACAGAATGCTTAAGCCTCTTTACAGAGACTTGTGTTTCTCAGACTGAATATACTACTTTAAATATGCACATAACATGTTGGGATCTAAATTACCACCAAAAACTTAAGACACCTTAGAATTACTCTGGATAGTTTTCTGAAAACTATAGTTCAGTACTCAGATGCTGACAAAAAGACAAATACAAGTTAAAAGTTAATAGGAATGAGATAACATAAACAAGAAAAAAATCATTAAACTGACTAGATCCCTCGCACACACATCTGAGCACTGCTACTAGTGATCACCTTCCACAAAAGGATGTTTCAGTATCGCACTAAGTGGACGCAAGGTAACCAATTTAAGCAGAATTATGGAATGGCTTCTGGACAAAGATAGAATTAAAAGATCAGACTCTTCAGCTTTAATATGAGTTGCTCTAGACAAAAAAATTAGAAATAACAGAAAAAGTGGCCAGGAATTATTTCCTACTGTTTCTTATCATTCAAAAACTGGCAGTCACCTGAAGAAGTTATCAGTCAGTAGACTTAGAGTTAAAAATAGGAAATACTTTTTCACATATTGCATCTCAAAATGGTAGCATTCACAGCTGCAATATTTTGAATGCCAAATATACAAATAGATTCAAAAACCAATTAAGCAAATTGGTGTAAGATATGCTTGTCAGCAGCTTTCAAACATGATGGTGAAGATGTTTCCGCTTCAGAACATCTTCATTAGGAGATCCCTAGAAGCTGGGACGGCGCACTGGGAGATGTTCTTACACCCCTGTGGGCTTCCACCCCTGGTCGCTCTCTGGGACAGGATACTGGGTTAGATGGGTCTTGGATCTGACGCAGTGTAGCCATGCTTGTTTTTGTATAACTGCATGTGAATGCTACAAAAGCATCCGAGTGCTTTCTAAAGATACTAGAAAAGGAATTTGCATGATCAGCTGTTTCAATGACCATACAGTATTTAAATGGTAAGTCTTTAACTTAAGTTGTTCTGCCTCTGGCTACTGTGTGCTTCCTCAATAGACAGGAAATCTTCTCTGGGTCCCAAGTAGACACAAGAAGGGTCCTGGGAATAGATAGAGTTTCAGAATGGAAAAAACTGAGAATTACCAATTCAAACAATCAGTTTCCTGTGTTTTAGGAGTCTCGTGCCTTGCTGTATAATACAATATAAACATGAGCTCTGTTTTCTCTTAGCATTTTCATTTCAGTTTATAGTAAAACCCGTCTCCTTATTCATAAAAAATCCAATTAAAATGGAGTTAACACATTACTTTGGAAGCAAGTTTCATGCCAGTGATAAAAATGGATCCAAACTATATGCTATTCTTTTTTCATTCCATCATGTTATTAAAAGAACTAGTAGCACGAATGGCCCATCATTTGTTTTAACTGCAGGGTCCAACATGTAAAAGTGACATTACACAAACTGACAGAAATTAGTCATTTCTAAACTGGAGTTTCAGTCTATGGCCTGTTCTCTCCCATCTCACACGCTGTGCCTGCTGCTCCAGCAGACGACCGGAGCCCATCAGCATAGCTGCAGAGAGCCTCTAAGAAAAATCCTACTAGTGGCCTAGGACTTGGGTGTTGCTTAAAGGAGTCCTACCGATTCAGATAGCCAGGCTGCTGGAGAATAGTAGAGGAGTTGGCAATGTAAGATCTCTGGCACTGCCTGGGCTGAGAATGAGGAATACAGTATTTTTCAGCTGATTTCCTATGGAAGGACTATGTGGTCACGCTACATCCGTTTGTCCATCAGACGGGTTTTGCTCAATTGCTCCTGTCCCTGGGAATGATGACCAAAGGTTTTATAGGCAGCTCTAGAACGCAAAGCCATAACAGGACATACTGAAATTGCTACAGGCAGAGGAAGGTGGTGTTCTTCACAGTTGGCTGAAGGGAAGATGTTTTCTATATTCTGAAACCTGAACTTAAGTAAAAAAAAGAAAAGACTTGGACTTTCAGTAGTTGTAACTCCCATCAGTCCACCCTGAGAAGCTTCTGTCAGAGGAGTTCAAACCCCTCCTCCTCATCTCTCTCCTACCCTGGGAGTTTCTCCTCCCTCATTCTTCATTCTCTCCTAACCTCGTCTAGAGAGACTATCCCTTCCCCACAGGGACAATTCTATCTTAACAGCTTGCTCTCTGTCTACGAACTTCTTGTGGCTGTTCTAGTGACTTGTGCTCATCACTACCAGAGCAGCATGAAGTATCTGCTTTCCCCAAAAACAGGAGGTGGGACTGGAAAATGGGCTAAGCCATCTCAGGCTTTAAAATTTAAAACCCTTTAGAGTATTTGTGGATTTAATGTGTTTGCATTCCTTTGCAGATACAGTTAAATATCAGAAGTAGATGATGGTTAGGAGCCATCTATGCTTCAGAGATTCTTTTAGTAGGACTTGCCATTGCTAGTAAACATTTCTCTTAAATTGTACAGTTTACTTAGTATTCAGGGCTTTATATGCTTAAGATACTTTATTCTCCTTCCAATGTTTCTTTCACAAATTTTTTCTACAGTTTGTATTGTGAGATTTACTCTGCAAATGCTGGAGCTGTGCCAAGGCAGTTTCTTTTCTTTAAATGAACGCTTCTATCTATGGGTCAGGTGGTTTTTTTATTAATCAAATGACTTCAGCATATTCAGGCTGTCACTAAAAGAGCTAAGCACCCCTAGGACTATAACGCTTGCCCAGACAAATGCACATTCCTGTCTGTAAAGACCTAGCCGGAATGTCTAGCATCAGAATTTCACATTTTTTGCAGTCAATTCTATTTCACATACTAAGCCACAAACCCATTGCAGTTCAAAACAGCAGAAAGTCTGTTTTAAATTAGGTGACACAGATACAGTAGTGACAGAAACCACAGAAAGCACAGATGTATAGAATATATGTACATGCAAGGCAACCAAGTATGAGAGGCAGGTATCCGTTCAAATGCTTTCTAAGGGATGAAGTCACGGTTTTTAGCAAATAGTACTAATGAATAAAGCAATATATTAACTGAACAAAAAGGCAATGCAGTGTTTTACATTTCCCATTTACTGAAGTTCTACCAAATATGAGAGCAACAGAAACAGGTAGTCCCAGAACGTCCTCCATGAAGACATGCTATATTAAAGCAAGGGGTGTCTTCCTTCGAACGTACAGCTGGAAGAGACAGTACAATACGAACTGCTAAAGGCGGCAAGCCTTGCAAAGCAAGTCATTTAGCCTAACAAGAGACATGACCATTTACCACGCATAAAGCAGAATAAAAAGTGATGATGTAGGCACAAAATTAGACACTACTGCATTTTATACCATAAATCTAACTCCTTAAGAGAGCAAGATGACTGCCTGCATCAATCTCATTTTTATGAACAGAAATACCTGAGACGGATCTAGCTTTAATGTGGAAGCAGAACCAAGCGGCTGACAATATTTTTTTTATAGAAGTGTTCTCTTCTCTAAGATTATGATTGATGTTGTGATTTGATGTGAATAAGAACATTTTTGTTTGCATGATGAGACTACATCCATACCAGTAAATCAGTGGGTTAAAATAATTCAGTCACCTTTTAATACAGAAGTGCATGAACTTAGATTATTAACAGAAAGAATTAATTTGTTTTAATATTGGGAGTATTTGAAGTGACTTGTCATTTGTCCAGCTCAGTTGTAGCCAGCTATGGTTCTAGCCATAGTACATTGTTCCAGTTGTTCAAGGACAAAGGAAGTTATTCATAACAGGTTAGCGTCTGCAGAATCTGCGTGTCTGCTGTGGTTTCAGATTTTTTAGGCCAAGAAAAATTGCCCTGGTGAGGTGATAAAGCCTTGATTTATATTAAGGAAGTTCAGTAATTCAAGAGCAGCTGGCACAAAGACTAAAGAAGCTGCAGCTATTCACCAAAAAAATCCTGAAAAAAATATTGAAGAAAATAGTATTTGCAGTTTTTAAGTCAACTTTGAAAAACCTACAGAAATGCTCTACGTTTAAGAATGAAAGCCATTGAATCACGCGTGCTATGAAGTACTGAGTTAAATACTAATGATGCAGTAGTTACGCAAAATTACTATTGTACAATCACCAGTTGGCTCAGAAACAACCGAGAAACTAGAGTCTTTTCTGCTGAAAAAGGTTGGCTACATAAAGCAAGTATCTCCTGCACTCCTTGAAAGGTGCCACAGGGTATTTATCTTGCATCAGTACTGACACTAGAGACAGACAGTACGCTTCGCTTTAATGTCCTTTTTGCGTCCCACTAAGGAAAAGAAGTCAAGGAAAGAATGTCCAAAATGGCTCATTTTTCATTCTGTATCTATCATCTAGCTCCTTCCTTCCCCCCCCATGTCTGTCTCTTCTAGAAATTTATTTTACTTGTATAGATCTATTTTCTCTCCCCTATTTTTCTACAGTATTTGCTTTATATAATATACACAATGTATATTTAAAAATCAATTCTTCTCATAGAAGTTACTCTCGCAAGATTCTTCAAATCCATGTGCCAATGCAGTATGTTTATTTTAAATTCATGTGACACTTTAAAGATAGCCTGTCTTACGATATTTGACTAAGATGAGTCAACATAGCAAAAGAGGCAATAATACACAATTCTTAAAACTTACATACTTCTTGATAAATCAAAAACATTTCTTCTTCAAATATCACTGTAGCACATCCACTACATAGTTCATCCTCACTCATTCATTTTACCAAAATAAATATTGAAGAATAGCATGGGTGAAACTAGAAGTTAAAAATAATTAGTCTTTGATGTTAAAAAGAACATTTCAGTAATAAATTTGTTGGGCCTAGCCTGACACAGTCAGCCCACGATTCAAAAGATGAAGTCTGTAGCATACAACAGGACTGACAGAATAATTAAGCAGATTTTTTACCATCTGTCATTTTTTTTAACCTGTCTTTGCGCTTGGTTTCTGTCAGCTGTCTCAAACTGTCAGCTGGGGTAGCTTGGGAATGACACAGATGAAGGGGTTTCCCCCTCTCCCCTTTAAAGTATCAACCATTCAGTGTCCTCATATTCAGACTTAATACATAGCTAATAAATGTCTTCCCAGCTGCACCTGTAAATAATCACTGAAAGTAGAACAGATCTGTATAATTTTTTTCTTGACACAGCAAAGCAAGCATCCTGATATCAGGAAATTTCCTAAAAAACCCAACTAAAGTTTTTAATTCCTTTCACTGGGAAGTACACATTTAATGAGATTTAAGCCTGAAGCAAAGTCTCTAGCTCTAGTTTATTATTATGTCCAGAGACATGTGGGTCTTTTAGAGGCTTGCTTCGATTTTTCAGTTTTTCTTCACATTTTAATTAATTTCTGCATTTTAACAAAGCTGGAGTGTAAACCCAATGGGATTAGAGTTTTATCATCTACACGTTTGTAAAGTATAGTGCAAATTGAAAGCAAATCTTAGTAAATATGGAATAATACATATTTCAGGAACCTGTTGCATAGCTTCCGCCTTCACACCTGAAAGGTTCAGAAGAATAAGATACGTGGGACCAAACTGTCGACCCTGGTATACTTTGTCAACCCACAAAAAAAAAAAATCTGCTGAGGGCAGCAAAGTATCCAAGACTTGCATTGCACCAGGAAAATTGGATCAAGACAACTCACTTCCTCTGAAACCAGATGCTACAGTAGGCTGTGAGGTTTTTTTATGCATTCTGAATGATGTTTCATAACAAAAACAACACAAAAATAGGAAAAAACACACATTCAGAATATATTATCAAACTATCTATAAGGCACAAGTATTCCACCAGGTAAAGGCTTTCACCTAAAGGCCCTAAGCATTTCTTTTTTAAAAGACACATTCAAAATGAAATGGATGCAAGGAAGTATCAGGGAAAATGAGAGCTCTTTTTACAAGAAGTCACTAAAAATACAACCTGATTCAGTCTACCAGAGCAGATGCTAACAGAGAATAGGATAACTTTTATCAATACACCAGGTCAATGAGTGGCTGGAGGCAAGAAGAGTAATCATGCACTCACATAAAAAAAGTGCCATTAGCCATGAATAAGTGTAGTCAGCAAATTAGAAGATTTTTTTTTTTTACATCAGAGGATGGACTTTTGGAACAATCTTTCAGTTACAGAAACAACTGAACTCATCTGAGATGAGGCTTAATAAATTCAAAAGAGACTGTATTTTAAGAGTTGCCTGATACCAGCAGAGTAGAATTTGGGAAGTCCCTTCTTCCAATCCCGTGGCTTTATTTCCACATTATCCTGATCGCTATGCATTCAAACATTCAGCTTGCTTTTTGAAGCCGGCTGTACTTTGAGCAAAGGACTAGACTGTACTAGAGCTAGCTAATAACCTCATGTATTTTTAAAAAAAAAACACAGAAAAAAGGCACTTTATAAATTATTTTAACTGTACAAACCTAAATGCCAACACTTCTTCACACCTCAAACTACTAATGAGATGCCTATAGCAGCTGGAAGAAACAATTCTCTCCAAAAATGGAAGGACAGCATCATGGTTTAACCCCAGCCAACAGCTAAGCACCACCCAGCTACTTGCTCACTCCCCCCCGGTGGGATAGGGGAGAGAATCAGAAGAGTAAGAGTGAGAACTCATGGGTTGAGATAAAAGACAGTTTAATAGGGAAAGCAAAAGCCGCGCATGCACAAGCAAAGCAAAACAAGGCATTCCTTCACTCCTTCCCATGGGCAGGCAGGTGTTCAGCCATCCCCAGGAAAGCAGGGCTCCATCACGCGTAACGGTGACTTGGGAAGACAAACGCCATCACTCCCAACGTCCCCCCCTTCCTTCTTCTTCCCCAGCTTTACATGCTGAGCATGACGCCATATGGTGTGGGA
>NW_008824053.1:808526-816460 GCF_000699105.1 Pygoscelis adeliae
TTCCCAGCACAAATCCAAACCACAGCCCCATACCAGCTGCTGTGAAGAAAATTAACTCTACCCCAGCCAAAACCAGCACAGAGAGTAAGAGGGCTCTTCTATAGTTGTAGATTGTCGTCCCAGATTTGACACAACTGTGACGATTAGATCCTTGCATAGCACAGACAATGAGGGAAGATGGAGGTTTTGCCCCCTCAAGTTTCCACACAGCAGTCTCCCTCATGTGACACCAGCTCAAAACGCAGTCTGTGAAAACCATGCTGCATCTCATTTGGTTCCTTTAACAAGAGAAAAGTTGCTATGCTGGAGTCTCTGTGGATATCTCTCATACTCTCTTTCGCCCACATTACTTCCATGGGATAGGGCTATATCAAAACACGTAAAAGGGGGGAAGACTGGAAAATGGCCCTGTTGTGTGATTAAGAACACCACGTGCCAGCACAGGAGAGTATCTAAGCCCTTCTGCTAGCACCAAAGCGTCATCTGCTCCTGTGTCCTCAGCTAGAATGAGAAATACAGGGAATCAGTAGTAACCTATCCTAGTTACAGCTCTTGTGTAAAGTTGCTTTACTTTCATGCCAGGCATGACATATATTTAATTTGCTATAGGTTAACCTTGCTTAATTCTGATTCCACATATAGAAGTTAGCATTTTAAGGAAAAACAAAATGTTAAAAATATCTATGAAACTTAATTTTCTTGAGGTTTTACAGATTTCTCAACCTCTCAAGTTCAGGAATACTTTCCTAATGTTTTAATGTTTTTCTTGGTTAATCTATGTTTTGTAGCATCCATTTTATGTTTCATGACAGTGTAAAGAAAACACAGGAAAGAGTACATAATGATATGATTCTGGCACTGTAATTTTGGTCTTGTGCATCTCAATGATCGCATTCCTTTGATATGCCACAGTAAGTTTTAAAATGCTGCATTTAATGGTAAGTCTGGTAAGCCACAATTGTAGAGCTTGGTAATGCTTGTTTTGGCTTTGTGAAGTGAGATATCAAAGTGGTGCAAGATCAACTTGCCATACTTGGCACAATCAAGTTTAACTTAAACTTGTATCCTAGGTGAACGGATAGTCAAATAAAACCATCCCTCTGGAAATAGCAGGGTACGTATATAAACTAGAAGAATTATTGGTTGTAAAGCAGTCTGGACTGAATATAACAAACTCAGCTGGCTTGAGCTCAGGGAACTGTTTCTTTTGCTTCATAACAGAGCTTTTGTTTCAGAACCTGGAGACCCTATGTTTAGCCTAGCAACAAATTCTTAAATGAATCAGCTATGTGTAGGTTTGATAGTGTTTACCAAGACTTGCAGGTGGGTATGGTTTTGTCCATGTACCTTATACAGTAT
Organism: Pygoscelis adeliae; assembly: GCF_000699105.1. NCBI lineage: Eukaryota > Metazoa > Chordata > Aves > Sphenisciformes > Spheniscidae > Pygoscelis > Pygoscelis adeliae. The sequence continues at coordinate 809,886 of NW_008824053.1, forward strand.
GGTGTGGCTGTCTGTGTACTACCCTAACACTGAGAGTCTAAAATAAACCAAAGCCTTCCCTTTAAAATATCTAACAAACAATTGCGCCATAAAAACACATTTCTAATCATCCACAAGACAGATCTACTATCATACTAGCTCTCACAAAATGGCTGCTCTGCCCCATTCTAAAGCAATTCATCATGGGTTTTCCTCCTTCCTTGTTGGTAAGTGGGTCATACCCTATGACCAATTCTTAATTCCATGTTTCAGTACCAACATTTTTCCTTCTCCCATTGCCATTTTAATCTTCTTTCATGGACTAAACTACTTTATACAATCCAAGCTTCCCATTTCAGGTCATTACTATTAAGTAAATTTCCAACTTAAATATATAGCCACCCTGGGCATAAACATAACTAGTTGAATGTGGAAGCACAAGTCAGTGTGAGGAAAGGTTATAGAAACAGTTCTTTGTACATTCAAATTTCAGCTAGTGTGTTCCACAAAAATAACATTTCTGAAATCATTACCTTGGAGATGAAATAGCACAATGCTTGAAGAATGCAGCTAATTCAGTCTTACAGCCTGAATTTATGATTTATAATAATTACTCAAGAACATTGCTCAGGAACAGAAGAAGAAAGAGGGAAAGCAGCAAGCTGTATCTATTTTATTTAAAGTTATTTTAAATCAGCCATGACTTCGTGTTCTTCACAATACAAGGTAAAGCTTTACCTAGAGACACTGACAACTGTAACTGGGGTTTAAAGATACGGTTAGATGGATGCCTGCCTGACAGCAAATAAAGAAGCCAACTTTATTTGTACTGACAGACACAATTGTGACTCGTATTTTACACACTTCCAAGGGAGATGTGTGCTCTACTTTCTAGGGAATTAGAGTGCGAGTCAGTCTTCAAATCCTGCACAGGCGAATAGAAAGACTTGGCAAGAAGTCACAGAGGGGTGCAGATCCTGACTTGATTTAGATGTAACATGGTGGCTGAAGTATTTTTCAGCCCTGAGAAGGAAATCCAGCTAAGATTTAGAAAAGGGAGTAAATTTGTCTAGTTTGTCAGGCAGGTTTTCCAACAATCCACACTCTTGATTTTATCCATTTATAAGTTGAGTTATTTGGCATTTTACTAAAATACAATTTTAGAACCCTCCCTTTATTGCTTTGAATGAAAGCCTGATGAGCTCCACAACCCGGTCTTACTTGCTTTCACTGCTACTGAACAAGCCAAGAATCTATTTTATTCCTTATCATATTACCGTAAATGCCTATAGGGATAACTCATCAAATGCAGACTACGATCCCAGCCTAGAAAATATTCACGATGTCAGCCTATGGCTATATGGTTTGCTATGGTTTCACTTCATCTATACATTTCCAATCTCTTCTCAGCTTTCCTCACCCCTTTCTTTCCCACAAACATGACAGCAAGAAGTTAAAGTTCTAAAATACTTGGAAAGTGCCTCTGGATTAGTTATGTTATATATTTTAATGCACAGTTATAACAGGGTCCTACTGCTACAGCAAGCATTTGCTTACCTCTCTTCTGATATTATAACATTACAGAGAGAACCAATGTTGTGATGATTCCTTTGCTGCTTGTTCATCAAACCCATACTACCAGCTAATACCATCAAATTGTACGTTTGTTACTGTGAAATGATTTTCCTAATGTTTCAAGGTATTTAACAATCTCATATTACATAGGATTAATAACACCGCTATCTTAGTTATTTTCAGACATGAAATTGAGCCTTTTCTTTGCAGAATAAAAAAATTACAGATTCTACTGACATTCTCTGTGAACTATTCACAATTTTCTACACCGCCCAAGTAACAGGAATAAACCAGTGATTAAGGACAACATCTAAGTCACTCTTTACAGGGACACTTGAGAAAACAATCCAATTGTTTCAAAATCACATTGTAAACATCGTATCAGAAGGCTGAGTAGACAAATTTATTCAGAAATAGTCTTCATAATTAGGTGTAATTTAACTCACTTTCCTTCTAAAACACATTGGAGTTATGCACACAGTTTAATTCTGAATGAGACCATTTTCAAGGAATAGATTTTTCAATTAATTTTTATCTTGTATCTTAAATAAACATGAACTCATTTTTCCTCTGTCATTTTACAAACAAATTAAAAAAATTCTCATTTAACATGCCATTCAGTGTTAGTAACTGAAGAACACTAGAAAAGGGGGAAACTGATACTAGTAAATCTAAATGGATGTTCTACACTGAAAACCTTTTGGAATAGAAATAGCATCTGTCCCTAAACATTATTTAGGTAAATACTTTTAGGTTTTTTTCCTTTTCCCTTGCTCCACCACAAACCATTTTTCAAGTGAGAAATAAGAAAAACAAACACAACCAAAAATAGAAAAGAGCCCAAGAACAACTTCCATTTTATCACCAAATCTTTTCTTTCTTCATAATTTTGGAAAGAATGGTGATAAACTTTATACATCATTGGTATTTTTGTTTGTTTTCTCCTTGTGAAAAAGTAGAATTGAAGTGCTAGAAAATTATGAAAAGAAGAGTCTGCCTGCCTCTAGCCACTACCCTGAGCAATGTAAAATGGCAGTGATTTATAGCAATTGCAAAGCCAGTAAGTTTTAAGAAAATGCAACTGAAAATATGGAATGTAAACATACAGAATTCACTTGCCTCTCAAGACTGTTGTTGAATAACACAATACTGAGGCAGTAAACAAGGATCCATTTTTGCACCTGTCAAAAAACAATAGGCAAAAGACTCCTAGTAACATATTGGCAAGGAACACAAAATTTCATAATATGGTTATAGTAATCCATTCTGATAAGGATACATAAAAAAAATCTATACTTCCAATACATTGATTTTCTTAGATTTATAATGAGAAAGTGAATAGCATAACCTCAGTTAATGAGGACCAAATCACGTGCTTCTGATATCACTTATTGATGACTTATAGGACCTAAGTCTATTTAATCAACCATGTAAAACTGGTACGAGGGTGAGATTATGCTTTGTACGGTCTGAATTAAAGTTTTCTTACAGAGATATTTGTGTTTGAGAACTGAGGCTTGTCATTAGCTATCTTTACCACCAATCTCTGAATACTTATTATACAGTATATATCTAGATACAGAGCGGAAAGGAAGTTAAGTCTGTATGATTCACCACAGCAGGACTTAACAGCCAAATTATGCGAGTTATGGCCCAATGATGAGTGATGAAAACTTCAAGGTAAGCCACACAGATACATATTCTTTTAGAGCAGGCATACAGCATTTTTAATGTATTTTCTCAACTTAACACTTAACTTGAGTTATATTTTAAAATTCCTGTGACTGTAAAACAGACTGTCTTAGTCTGATGAGTCTCATTTTGCAGACTTTGGAAGAAGAGAAACAGTTTAACTAAGAAGTTGTAGTTATTGATGGCTTTTAAAAGTAAGCAAATCTGCTTTATTTTACATAGGAATGTTAGGCTTTAAGTTCTGGCATCTCAGGAGTCACCAACTCAGTGTAATTTCCCCTTTTTAGTGATATCAGTCTCCTAGCTCTAGCTCTCACTGCTTGTTTCTTGCTCTAACAGACTGCCTCAAAGCAATTCAATGTCAGTCAAAAAAGGACTATTGCCCTTCTGGGCTTCAGGTTAAGATAACCGTAAGATGAAACTCCATAGCTAGCTCAGGGAAGGTGGGAAAGGTACATTTTTGTGGCAGTTTATTTAAAGAAGGAAGAAGTCAGCTGAGCAAGACTGCTCAAAGGCTTGGAATGTTACAGGCATGTTGTGGGAGGCTGGCTGAAGAGGCAAATGCAGGTGAAATCAAAGACACATGATAAGTGAAGTTTATCACACAACTCCATAATTCATCATAGGGATACCAACAGCCATATGCTAACAAGCAGGCAAAGAGACAGTTCCAGCTTAGCTTCACTAGAAGAATCAACGTATTTGCCTTGGAGGAGACTGCTTTTATAACCCTGTGTGACAGGGCAGTAAGCAAGCCAGGACTTTAAGGCAGAACTGTCTGCACCTTTTCCTTCAAATTAGCACTTCAAAAGCAGTTAAAGTTTCTCAATGCCTAAGCTAGGTTTTAGTAGAGCCCAAACTGGAACAAGGTAACTTTTCAAATAGATGAAATACAAATCTGTTGAAAGAGACAGATTCAAATACAACATTTTGTAAACAATCTCCTGCCTACCCTTGGTACCTGGACATCCAAATCCTGCTCCTGGGTCCTGCAGCTTTCAATTCTTGGACTGCCACAAACTCAACATTCTTTTTTAAAGCCTGAGAGGACTTTCCTCATCCCTTCACACATAGCTACATAGTTGCTCCCTGCCTCTTATAAGAATTTCCCAGGTCCTCTGCAAACTCCCCAGCTGCTTGCACTGAGCTGCGGAAGCTTTGCCAGCTGAGCATGGCCAGTAACACTCAGAAACTAATTTCAGGGAAGCCCCATCATCCCCTCCCTCTGGAAAAGTTCACCTGAACTGAATAAATCCCTCATCAGGCCTATTTTCACCTTTTTATAAAATGTAGCACACAATGAGCTGTGATCAAACAAGTGACACAACACACCTTCCATCACACCGTGGATGAAAGACAGTGCTCAGCTGTTAATTGTTAACTTTAAAATCATGCGACTGCTGAATTTAGCTCGCTTACTTTTACAGTGCAGCAGGATGTTCCGTACCACTCAACGCTCCCTGGTTGTGCTTCCTGGCAGTACCACAATGGTGGAGAATCCTTAGAAGTTCTCATGTGTGGAGCTCTACAAGGCTTTTCTTCAACATGTGCTTAATCAAGCAGAGCTCACTGACCTCTGTTCTTTTTACTTAAAATGAGACTTTTTAATTTCACACTCAAATATTTGCTGGATGGATATAAGAGCGTATTTCTCTTGCAGGCAACACTGCTTTAATGGAGAAGGAATAGTTTGTTCCTTCAGAAGGAAGCAGGGCAGTTTGTTTTTTGAGACAGGTCATTATTTCCCATGAAATGGCCTTTACTAATATTAAGACAGTTTGCTGTTTTGGTTTTGTTTTTGTTGTTTTTTTTTAAAACTCCCCAAACACAGCTTTGGCATAGACCTATGGAAGGCTGGCACGGGCTTTAAGTTTTATTAACTCTTGACACTTAACTTTTCTCCAAATTATTGAAAACCTTGGATCTGAGTTATCTACCACATTATGACGCTCAGAATACACAATTTTAATCTGATTAAATAAAAGCAGTAAGTTTTTCAGAAATGAGGACAAACACATTTTTTAAAGTGAGAGACCTAACAAGTGAGAGAGGAAGCAAAGCACTGAACATCTATTTTTAAGGGGAATTTTTCGGAAACAAAATAATTCCTGCATTTCTTCCTGCTGTCTTCTGCACAGAAAGAAGCCACTGTTTTACAGGCCAGACCATTTTGCCTTTGGGGAGGGGAAGTCAGGAACAGGGAAACTCCCTGTCGAAGGGACAGCAGCAGCATTCCCATGCCTGCAGCCCATTCCTGTGGCTCCCACAGCTGGAAATTAAACAGAAAGAGTGGGTAATGCAAACTTGTGGTCAGGTTTCAAAGTTAGTGGACTGTACTAGCTTGACATGTTTGAAATCAAACTGTGCATTCTTTCATTCCATTTTTTATTGTCTGATCAATGTAGGTGTTTGAAATTTTACGAATATCTGCTGTGACAGTGTACTATTGCTCTCTCAACCACCACAATTTTTAACACTCGTGTTCGTCTTTCTCAATGCAGTATTAGATTAAATTTCACAATGTGACTAACAGCGTAAGGGCAACTAATATTAAATAAATTAGCAGCTTCATTTTGTAGCGTAATTTCATGGGTCTTTCTGAATTATTTTTTCTCAAAAAAAGTAAGCCCAGTGAGTTACAGAAACATATCATAAAGATATGCAATCAAAAATTATGTTTCTAAACAAAGCAAGAACTGCATGACAAGCTACCATCTATTTCCTATTACTTTTTATAATAAAGAAACAGCTCCAGAGTTTTCTTGGGAATTTAAGACATATTCAAAGCAGATAATAACATGTACATTCCTTACAGGCTAAGGTAAGCCATCGGGGAAATGACGCCTTGGAGACAAAGTAGTTCTGAAAAATCAACCCCGACAGAGACGAACAAAGTGACAGACCCACAGGCAACTCCGAAGTCAGGAGCTCTACTGCTTGTGAAGTCTGCCAAGAAGCATAACATGCCCAGGTATTTCCAGCTGCCTGTTCATTATTCTCATTCCTGTCAAAATGCATCTTCCTTGCAACACTGTCATTCACAAAACATTCACTTTAGGCTCCAAAGGCAAACAGGCCAAATTCAGAGCTCTAATAATCTGACATGAGCCCACTGCAGTCAATAGTTACGCTTGCTTATATTCATGAAGAAATTTGTCTTGATATCTTAAAATGCGGGAAATTTGGATCCTATTCAATTAGGTGCAATTTACCATGGGTTTGTAGGAATTTAAGGGATTATTTCAGAAGTTAAAACTGCAAGACTGGAGCTTATCTTAGATACTATCTGAGATTGTTCTACGAGGTTTTAGCATCAATATTTCATCAAT
>NW_008824053.1:816530-823882 GCF_000699105.1 Pygoscelis adeliae
TTAGCAGCACAGGCATCGCTGAATGATGGAGGCTGAATGTCCATTTTCATTTAGTGGTTCTTCTCTCCCAAAGCAGAGCACTGCAAATAAGCCCTTCTCACTCCCCTCTTCCTATAGATCTTTCCAGGTTTTTCAATACCATAATCATTTTGGGTCCAACAGAAGAGTATCTACAGTGAACTAATCATCCTTTTTTTTTATTTTTTTCATCCACTTCAGCTCTCCTCCAACTCAAAATAATAGTCACATGAGTCTGGTTTATCTGTGTCTTAGCCACCATACAGATGCCCAAGAAATATATATTGATTCTACTTTTCATATATAAAAACCACCTCTTATATACAATGATTTTAGAAATGCCTAGCTACCTTGTAGTAGTTAGAACTAGTCCTGGGGAGAAAAAGATATCAATCTCTATATATACACGTGTGCCCCAATGGGGTACACAGATCTACTTACGCACTTAAAAATTAAGCACCTGCCAAAATACTGGAAGGATCAGAGTCATAGCTGGCTTGCAGATGTGGGAATAAATAAAGAATAGAAACAGTATTTATGGTTAAGATAGGCTGGATGTTCTTACCTAGGGGAAAGTAACAGACAAGATTGCTATATAACATCTGGAATGAATTTTGAGCTTTTTACATACCTAAAAACAAAAACAGATGTATCAAATCCTATTGGCATAACAAAGCCCAATTTTGAAAAGGCTATTGTCTGCAAATGTGATGATCCTTGAGGTCTACCTTTAGGAGGACTGAAGGATTCTGGGCAATCTGGGGATGATAGCAAGGTAGCTAAATAATCAATATTTGGAGTAAAATATTTTTTTTTCCCTCCATTTCTCAGTCTCGCTCTCACGTCTGATTATAATTTGGTAGAGAATTAGAAGACTAAACAATATAATAAATTTCAGAAAATTACTGCAGTCATCATCTGCAATCAATCTAGATACAATAAGTTAATCCTTAGCATAAAATAGAGTAAACATTGCCTCCTACACTTCAGAATCTGCAGCCATACACTGTAGATGCTATAAGCACATCTGAATCTTGATTTCTTCGAACATTGAGAATCTACACTAATACTGCACCTGGCACAGAGAAGTGATCTCGGGTTTCGATGTCTGACAGCAGTACAAATAAATAGGCATATTTCAACCTTCATTATTTTGCCCACTGTATTTCAGACATTTTGCAACTTGTTTTATAGTCATTTGACAGTGCTACATTTTGGAATGTTCAGATTTTATTCTGATCGATGTTTTGCTTTAGCAATCTAATCTCAAGGCATATGTATAAATCCATCAATTTTTTTTCATTATACCTATAGAACTTTCAGTATATAAATAAGCAAAATATTTACATTCTCATAAACTATGTGAAAATTACCAGAAAAAATTTAATACTGAAATAATTGAATCCTGGACTCACTAGCAACTACTGAAGATAGTTATCTAGTATAAAATTTACTTATTACTATGATAACTTAATAATCAGTAGCCTAGTACTTTTATCTTGAGTGTCAGGATCGCATAACTCAGAAAATAATATAGTATTATCTATATTTTTATATATATATATAGATATTATCTATCTTTTTATTGCCTATTTTATAGTATCTCATGAAATTAATATTAATAAATTAAGCTAGATTTTAATCTAGAGTCTTACATTTTGTTTCTAAGAATCTCATATCTTTTTCCAGCTTACTGTTTTCATCTTCGTCAACTATCACTATGCTAGTACACCTCATTACTTTTTGGTTCAGTCCAGCCTGGCTACAAATGAATCTAATTATTTTATAGTTTGGGCAATGTGCCTGGCAGACAGCAGGGCTTGGACACCCACTGCTGCTTTGAAGATACATGTTGAAAGAAAAACTTAATGGTTTTCTGATAAAGTTAATAATTTTCATGGTATTGACTAAAAAATAATCACTTTCTGGGAAAAAAAAATCAAAATATGGGCAGTTGAGATTATTACAGACTGTAGTAGAGTTATTGCAGCATTGTGAGCACCTGCTTGATATGTTTTTTAAAATGTTAAGGGGAGATGAATACCACTAAGATGGAATGAAGTGGCAATCAACATATTGATCATTTAGTATAACACACATTATAGTGTGATTCACAAAAGGTGAATCACAATTTCAAGATATCATCAAATAGGATAAAGTGTATGCAGAGATGTTCTGCTGGTCCTGCATTTTACTTATTCTTTTGTCACTCTCACAGAGCTGCTATATTCTCCTCTGTTTGTCCTAATATCAGATGCAAATATTCACGTTTTATTACATTAAACAATGATTAGAATAATATTTTCAAGAGACTTGCCTTGTCAACATCCACACAAATGCACAAAAACATGTAAATACACTGCCTTTGAGAGAGGAATGACGTGCTCTGCAGAAATCCATGTCCATGGACAGGAAGCTCAAGGCAATTTGGTAGTTTTAGTGCACTCCTTGTTTCATTATTCCCTGTCACATGAACTACTCCATGCCTTCTGGGAACTGCTGCTAACACACGGAGCCCACCGGCCTCCTGGGACTGGTCCCCAAGACTCCGATAGAGCTTATGTCCTGAAGGCTGCCTCAGGTTTCAAAAGGGCACGGGCAGCCCTAAACAGAGTTCTCAAATCTTAAACAATTAAAAGGCACCAAATCAAATTAAAAGCTTTGCCACACCTTAATTTTAAAGCTACTACACATAACTCAACCACTTTCCTCAAAGGGGTTTCTTTTTTTTTCTGTCATAAATATAGAATTATGTCTATCGAAGAATTATTACATGGCATGATAATGCATGTGATTCAGTTTTCATCAGCTAGTACTATTAAAATGGCCATTATTTTACGAACTGAGGTGGATAATGAGAAATATTTGAACAAGTCTCCATATTCCAAGGAGTTGTCATTTGACAACCCCTGTGAGTCCTTTGACACGGACTGTGTTATTTTGGAGGAATACGAGTTAAATATAATGGGACTTAAATATTTCTTGAATGATAAACTACTAACGTATTTTTTCTTTTCTTTTTATTTATTTATATGCACATTATGTTTTGGTCCTCCTCTTCTCAAACGTGGGCAAGTGAGAGGGCAGGCATGAGACAGGGAGCTACGTGAGGCAGAAGGCCTCCCTGAAATGTTACCTTTGTTTTCTCAGTGCTCTTTCTCATAGAACAGGATAAACTTTTTTATTCTACCCCAAAGTACTTCAACAAGTGATTCAGTTGCGAGGTGTCTATGCATAGGAAGAGGAAGTACAGGACTGCCATGACTAGGCATAAATTAATTTGCTGTTAGCTATTCACCTTCTTAGTTCTCTCCCTGTCTTAATTTCCCCCAGTTAAAAGGAACCGTGAGGGCGGTAGCATTAGTGTTGCCAGAAACTAATAAACATGCTACAAGTGTGTGACACATGCAGACCATTAGTCTGTGCCTGCACTGCCTCCTTGTGTATTACATAGGCCACCAGTACTCCCCCAGTACGAAACAATGCCACGAAACAATGCAGAACAGGGACTGTAAGAGGCCTTTTGTACTTAAACATCTGCGTTCTTAATTTGTCACAAGTCACAATTAAAAATGGACTGTGGTCTGTAGATATCGGCCCACTGCTTCAAGAACAAAACCAAATAAAGCAGAACTGATCGGGGAGACTCTGTCTGATAGTAAGATAAACAGTTGGCAATGAGAGTAACTGAGCCTGTCTAAACTGTCCCCTGTTAGTTCCCGCAGCCCACGTATCTGTTTCAACTGGTCTGAAGCAAAAGGAAGTCTCAGATAAATCGTAAAAACAATTGAATGAAGGAACCAATTAGATACCAGCAATTAAAGGCAAATATTTGAAAGTGTTGTGTTGCAAAACCACGACAGACTTATAATTAAAGGTATGGTTTTGTTGGCCATTGAATAAGTTCAGAAACGGTGATCAAAATGTAGATTTTTGACAGTTCTGGTGCATAATGGCAATATCTTCAAACTAGACAGAAACTGAGAAACTAATCCCTACATCAAATACGTATGTCTCATTTTCAGTTGTCTTAAATGAGGAAAATTCTGGTATCCTTAATATGTCATGTTTTAGGGACGTATTACACATTACAATAATTGCTCACATATTTTTTTTTTTCTCTTGGATTAAGTATAACTATGATTACAACAGGTTATGATCCCGAGAAGAAATCCATGCAAATGAAAAAGGAATGGTGGGTCGCTGTATCCATTACACAGGTCAGAATCAAGCAATAAACAAGTTTTTTCCAAACAACCCTGATCTCCATTATGGCTAAGTAAACAAAACCAACAGAAAAATGGAAAATAATGCATTAGCTTCTGATAACACCAGTTTCTTTCCTCTCCCTTTGATGCACAGAGAATCCACATGGGGAGGGTTCTTCACCCTTATTTTCTGAAATCACAACCATAATCAGACCAATAATCACAGTAAACATGAAACTAAGAGACTGACCCCTATTACTGTCTCTGTGGCTTACACAAAACCAACTGACAATTCAGGCTCTCCAAGTGAATTCTTCTCAAGCCCAACTGTGATACATAGCTAGGTAACCAGCACTTACAACAAAACAAAAGATGATGCATTCTCATAACACTAGCAAGCCCTGCGGTGTCCAGGAAAAGCAAGACTCTTGAATTTTTATTGCCTTAAGCACTAAACATAGCCCCAATCCTAAACATTACTTCCACTGCAGCAAGGTGATGGATCTGTACCAACTGTGCTAAGTTGTAATCTTAGGTGTAGTCTGTTGGCAACACTTACACCCTATCTGAACTAAGACGATGGCCCGTGAAAACATCAGAGCTGTTCTTATCTCAATGAGCTGTGCAGAATCCAACAATTGTCCAGCATGCTCATGTTTTCATTTCCCAAATGATACCTCCTAACTCCACCCCAGCCCCTAATTTTATATGCATACATATGGTTATCAAAAAGAATATAAGCTCATGATGATTCCATACAACATCCTTATTCCTGCAGCTTTGCAGAATCTGGCTATAAGTGTGGGTGTTGAAAATACTCTTTTTCTACCCTAATCTTCAAGCCAATCTCATCCCTAACCCTCACTATACCCAGTGCTGAAAACAAGGCATTGGCCACTGATAGCAATAAGCTGCTTCATATTCCCCAGCAATAACCCTGAAGTCATCTTGGTAGTGCAACCTTAATGACAACTGTATATAGGCTTGGCAGATGAAAAAGACAGCAAACTGAAAATAAGATACTGGATCGTGATGATACCAGACCGCTTTGTATCTCTAAATCCAATCAGCTGGGTTGCCTATGAATTGTGTTGTTGAGTCCTCACCTAAACCTCTCCTCCTGTTAACAGCAACCTGCCCAACTCTTCAGATCTGTAAAAATTGATGGTGAACTGGGGTCTTGACACTTCCCTAATCTTAATCTGAAAGATAGTAAATCATTACTGAAAGAGAACAAATGGCATCAGCTTGTAGCACCACCGGTCTCTTTCCTGCCCCTAAGAACCTTCCAGAGACCAGCAATAAATTGAATTCTAGATAGTAAATCTAATCTCAACCCTATCCAGAAGACCAGACAACTCAGGGCCACAGAACAGTCCCTGGCCCATTTTATTTACTAGATTCAGTCTAAAGATTCCCAAACATTAATCCTAAATTCCTACACCTCCAATTCTAACTCTCGCATTATTAATAACTACGGGATCAATTACTAGAGGAAAAGCCAACAGCTTCTATCCCTATGAGCTGCGTCTTATTAATTCTTATTTCTGGGAACACTGTAGCTTCTACCATAAGGTATGCTCTTCATACTTAGTCATCTGTTTCCAAAACCCTTCCCTTAACCTGTTTTAAACACTAACAACACTCTGCTACGGCAAGTATTCCTACAGACACTGACAGAGGAAAAGAGAATAACAGGCTTGTAGTAGTATCTGCCCAGTTCTCACCTCTGTAGCCTCTGCAGAGTCCAACACTAATTTGTAATTTATACGTAGGAACCTACTGATGTAATATAAGACAATATCAGTCTCTGGTTTTCATTTGTACTGTTTCTATGCTTACCTGCAGGGGACCCTGTAGAATAGAACATTACTCAGGGATGAAGACACATTATATTAAAAACCCTAACCTCAAGTGTAACAAAAGCCTTGTTCAGATCTAGAGAATGAATTCCAACTGTAAAACAAAATATAGACACTTAGCTTATTTCTCCATCTGGTGTAGAAATATTATTTTCTCTTGAGGAAGAAAACGACAAAAGGCTTTGGCTGCTAACTACATTAGCACAAAGCTTGCTGCCAAGATTTTTGCATTTATGAGAAATAAATTTACCTGTTGATGCTTTATTTTCCTAAGCCTGAAACCCTCTGCCTAACACTAGACTTATTCTCAGCCTACAGGAGACTAAGGCATTGGTTTCTGTCAATTGGTATAAGGCACTGGCTTCTGTCAATGCCTACCTTCTTCTTATCTCCTTGTTTCCCACAGGTTCAAAATGCAAGTGGAAATTGTGAAAATTTAGAATGCAAGTATCAGCGTTAAACTCATTTCTAGTAGTAGTTTTATTTGCAGGAAAGGCACCAATTTCTACAGGAAACCAAAACACAGTATATCAGATTCTATTAATACCTCCCTGCTCCTCATCTTTGGCAGTCTTGCATAGTTGAGCAAGACTATGGTCTTGCTCAGGGTTTGGGACAGTTACAATTCTCAAACCCTAACAGCATTACTCGAACACTAACTGTAACTTGAATTAACTGGCACATAAGGGAGTGACTCCCATAGTTAAAGACAATATTAGTCGATGGTTTCTACCAACACACTTAACTTCAGGGGAACTTGTAGAAAGGTATTATACCCTAAGCTCTTTGCTAAAACCTTCAGCCTAAACTTAACTGTCATATCTACCTCCTAAACAGATAGTCGTCTGGTTCCTATAGGACTGATACAGCTCAAGGCACAGGTTTCTATCAACACAATTACTATCTCCAAGGGTCAGCAGGGTCCAGGAACAATCTAGTTTCTTAAGACTTCAAAATCCTCAGCCCTAACCCTGTGCCAAATCTTTTCCCTTTTCTTATTATCATAGAATCATAGAACAGTTTGGGTTGGAAGGGACCTCTAAAGGCCATCTAGTCCAACCCCCCTGCCGTGGGCATGGACATCTTCAACTAGAGCAGGTTGCTCAGAGCCCCGTCCAACCTGACCTGGAATGTTTCCAGGGATGGGGCATCCACCACCTCTCTGGGCAACCTGTGCCAGTGCTTCACCACCCTCAGCGTCAAAAATTTCTTCCTTATCTCTAGTCTAAATCTACCCCCCTTTAGTTTAAAGCCATTCCCCCTT
>NW_008824053.1:824351-829331 GCF_000699105.1 Pygoscelis adeliae
TTTCCCCAACCCAGGTGCAGGACCCTGCACTTGGCCTTGTTGAACCTCATGAGGTTCACACGGGCCCACTTCTCCAGCTTGTCCAGGTCCCTCTGGATGGTATCCTGTCCCTCTGGTGTGTCGGCCGCACCACTCAGCTTGGTGTCATCTGCAAACTTGCTGAGGGTGCACTTGATCTCACTGTCTATGTCACTGATGAAGATATTAAACAGTATTGTTAACAGTGACATGAACACCTACAGGGAGAGACTTCATCAGGTATTGGTTTCTATCAACAGCAATCTCTGCAGAGTCTACAAAACCCAAATTCAAAAACAAAATTCCCCAGACTGTGACCAAACCCCATCTATAACCTCTCATATATAAATTATGGAAAGACAAGGGCTAATCACTATAGTATAAAACTGTAAGGAGCAATGGGTTTTCTGACCCAGGCCCCTTCAAGCTTCTGGGGCGACTGTCAGATCCACATTAGAGTTCTTGATAATTTCGTTTCCAAACCCTCTCCTATTTTAGCGTCCTACAATAAACTAGTACCTTTACATTTCATACTCCAAAACCCTGACTTAACCCTATCCTAACCCTAATTTTATGAAACCTGGCAGCTGAGTCCTAAAACTGAAGAAGAACACCGTACGCCTTTATGTTCTCTCCCAGAGAACTCTGGAGGGGAGCAGGAAGTGATGCCAGAAGCAGAAAGGGAGGAGGACGTAGGAGCAGACAACGGGAGAGGAAGGAATGGCTACTGGGAGCAGAGAGACAAGCAGCTACCAGAAAAGAAGCAGCTCCAAATAGGACCAGTAGCAGCTTGAATCTGGCCTTGTTATCCAGAAAGATTTGAGAATCCTACATTGTAAACTACATGTTACTGCAAAAGGAGGAAGCAATCAACCGGCCTAGAATCTGCCTCACTGGAGAAGACTGTGAAAAGGTTATAGCTAGGAATTTTGTATCGCATGTTATTCTGCTTATCTTCTTTGTACCTATCTGCAATTCACTTTCAGAGCACAAAAGAAGTTTAATTTTCCTGGTTTTCTAGGTGAGGGCTTGAGCCTTGGTTTTATTATCAAACTCCCTTAAATACAAAAATATCCCTTGTTTCCATCAACCAAGACCTGGCAGAAGGATTATACTTATTTATTTATGAGAGATCATCCCTAAAGTGAAAGACAACACAGGGTATTGTCTTGCTTGTATCCAAACTTGTTCTTATCTTCATGACCCTGAAAACAGGATGCAGTTTTGACGGTTTACATTTTTAACTCTCAACGTTAACCATATTAACAAAAAGGGGATAAACCCCTGCAGCAAAAGAGAGGTATAAGCTCCTACCGACTACAGCCCCCTTCCCAAACCAGCAGACCGTCCGTTTCAAACAGCAGTCATGTCATTTAATCCTTTAAATCCCTAACTCTAACCTTAACACTAACTTTATTCCTTACACAGGCGTAGAAGTTTTAACCTCTCACGTTGGTGTTTCTGGTAGCAATTCCAATTAGTGCACATCCAGTTTAAAAATGTAAGGAATTTTTCACCAGAAACTGTACAAATTCAACCTTCAATATACGTACAGCAACAAATACGCATCCAATTGGCAGCCACATGACAGCCCTGCTTTTAGAGCGGTGTGAGGTTGCACAGTGCAGCTGCATCCAGCCACTCCAGCTTTGCCTGTGTCAACCGAAGAAGCTTCTTTACATTCTCAATAGAAAAAAATTAGTAATGCTAATGTTTCTGTAGTCTTTTGGTACCTGAGCTAATGAGTGCTGAGCTATGCTGTTTTGTATCAAATTTCTTTTACTATCATCTGCCCTCCCTAATTCTTGGGCATCTGAAAGAAAGAATCGATGGACACCGAGCCATCCCCTAGCCCAAAGAGTTTGGTGAGGCACAGAGAAAGCCTCGGCTTCATCCTTCAAAACCTTAGATAATGAGCTCAGTGAAGCTGTAAGCTATTACTGGTAGTAGCAAATGGTATATTACACTTCTTGAAGATAGAATCACGGAAAGAAATAGAATCACGGAAAGAAATAGTCGTTTATTTTGTCGATATGCATGCATTCATGTATTTCTCTCCCTTTAAAACTACAAAAAGAAGCCAATTAACATTTCACCTAGCAGAGATCATTCCACTAATCTCCGTTTGTAAGACAGCTTTTTTTTCAAGGGTTCACTTCACTGAAGCAGTATAACTCACTTTTCTTCCCAGTATTAATCATGCAACAGAAAACTCTTAGAAAACATAGATCTGCACCAGAAATGAGACAAGGATGCAACACCCACCTACATAAATCAAAAAAATTAAAGTCATAGAGAAGGCAGTGGGTGATGACTTTTAAGACAGCCATTTATTTTGCAATATTGACTTCTGTGCTGTGAACAGAATTGGAGAAAGAAGTTCAAGTTTTAGAAGGCATCAACATCTGTGTGAAGCTAGAAACAAAGTAGTTTAAGCCAAGTCAATGTCCCTGAGATACATGGAAACCAACAATCAAAGCACGCTCAAGTTATTTCCAGTCAAATGAACACTTTATATACAGAGAGAAGTCTCTTGCTTTTGGTGATGTCAAGGAATATCCTAGAAAAAACACAGTACGATTGCAAGACGGCCAAAGAACAGCACATTTACAGTTGATGGTGCCTATAGTCTGAAGAATGTGAAAGCGCTGCTGCTGTGAGTTCCTCGTAAACTATAGCGGTCCGCGGAAACATATTCTCTTCTCTATGGATTCCTAACCCCTCCCCCTCTCTGCCCCAAAATACAACAATGACCCATCTGTGCACATACAAGAGAGCAATTCCTAATATTTAAACATGGACCAATCTGCCAACGTTGATGTATCAGGGACTGAACATAATGAATGTCACAGTGCTTAGTCTGTCTTTTCACTAAAACTGTCTTGAAGAGTAATGAGGAGCAAGAAAGCCGACGGAAAGAACAAACCACTCTGGATCACAGTTGATTTAAAAAATAACATTATTCACTCCTCTTCTGTTTTTCTCTGAAAACATTTTCAAGTTTTAACCCTCTTTCAGATTCAAGGAGGAACATATTTCTCCAGAAACTACATCTAAGTGCTGAAATTTTCTAACAAAAACCCAAAGGTTTTTTTTATGGCACTCATAAAGCTTGTCTATGCTCTAAATCGTTATCTGTTCTTTGACATATTTTCATTGCACCTAGGCTACAATTACTTCACTCTGGAACACCATCACGGCGATTAAGATGATGACAAACAATAACTAAGAAAATCAGTTAAATGAAAATCAATAGTCCTTAAATAGTGAATTTGACGGGCTGCAAGATGTGGTTCTTCACCCAAACAGCATGTAACTTTTCTCTTGTAACTGCAGAATCTGATGGTAATTTGTTACATGTCTGTGTGGCTTGATATGCCGGCATGCAAAAATAACTGAGCTAGCTCTAAAAAAAAGTGGTTCTGGTAGAATTAATTATGCAGAATTGTATATTAATATAAGCATGCTACCTCACCTGGATTAATGTATTTTCCTTCTAATGCCTTGCAGGGATCTAAAATTCTGCTAAATACTCAGCATTTTGTCCTATTTGTTCTGCTTTGGATTGATGGAGGACCAGAAAAATCAGTGGGTATCTTTCCACTGACACTTTGGGGGCTGAACCACATCTCCTAAAATTTAAGGAACTGGAAGGGCACTGTTCTCTACCCTGTGAGAATACCTGTTCTTTTTCACCACCTATCTGAAATGCTTCCATCTCCTCTCTTGGCAGAGACAGAAATTTTTCTTTTTACTAGGATACGGTTTAGCTGTACTCATTCAGGCTAATAGGAAGGCTCAAAAAAAAAAAAAAAAGTCAGAGAGGCAACGTGTGATAAAGAACTGGAAGTAGCAAGAATGCCGGTGACAGAAAGATGTGTAAATTATAAGCATCAAGAGGAAACCTGAAACTTCATAGCATATGAGGTTTTCCAATGACAAAGGATTAAGTAAAAAGAATAAATTGCCGTTGAAGAGTACCTACTGACGTTGTAACGAAGGAGGATGAAACATCAGGGAATTAACTTGAACTGTTCTAGGAAGCATCTAGAAAACGACTGAGAACAACACAGACTGGTAGGGCAACAATAATAGTACTGATAATCGGTTCCTGACTTTTGGGGACCTGTATGTGGCCAGGGTTTAAGGCAGACAGTTGTAAGACCAGTTCTGAAGGCGTACGCTCCGATACAGAAAAGCGGGGCAGACACGGCATTTCGGCGCTCTACAGCTGTACTGTGGCTGACTGCTCCAAGTGCCGGAATAACCCTGTGTACCCCTTCACAGGATGGCACCCCCTGCACAGCATTTAAGGGAGCTTAGATGGAACTGTGCTTATGCACCCCAGCCCCCTCATTTGTCAGTCTAACGGCAATGATACCAACTGTTTCAGAAGGTGAAGGACAGAAAGAGCTAGGTGTATTAACACAGTGCAGTAAAATGTAAGATATTGTAGGAAAGGGCAATACACTTCTGAAATTTAGTTTGACATATGAAAGTAACATCGATTTTGTGGATAAACCATATGTTTTTTAATTGCTGTAAGGCGTTCATTGATCTTTCTGATCTCCATGAAGCCAAATTTTAAAAATTTGATGTACACCTCTACCAAAACGTGACCACGGTTCTCCCTCGTTTCGCAGAGGAGCCAGGGCAGAACCGGATCCCTCCGGAGGATCTCGACCGGACCTGCTGCGCGACTCGGCTCTGCCAGAGGTTTCCACGACCTGCAGGTCGGTCCCCGCCACCCATCGCTGCACAAGCGGGACAGCAGGACACGAGTGAGAAGGGGAGGCTCCTCGGGGAGGAGCTGTGAAGCCTTGCTCCCCGATTTCCAGCATGTGGTGAGGCGGGGAACGGGGACGGCTGCTTGGTGGCGGGCTCTTCCTCCATCACCCCGCTCCCTCCTTTCTCACAGCGTCCTTAAAGAGAAGTCCCCGGAGGTCCCCCAAGGGTGTGCGA
>NW_008824053.1:830113-830459 GCF_000699105.1 Pygoscelis adeliae
TGATTAAACCCCCTCACCTCCCTTCAGTCTGAAGGCAGGGCACCGGGGAGGACGGGTCGGAGGGGCCTGCGCAAGGCCGGGCAGAGAGGGAGGGGGGGCGAGAGAGAGAGAAAACCCCTCTTGGTATATCACGTATGGCTCTATAGGAGAAATCATCTCTGGGAATATAGTGGAAAGGACGGAGCCGGTATAAACTGAAGGCGCCCGGGTTTAATTCACACTTGTGGGTGCCCAGCATGGAGATGCAGAGATGGTCCACAAGGTGGAAAACGAGAAGGTGGCCCTGGGACTCGGCTGTAACCGTGCTCATCACCTTCGCAATCCTGCTCCGGGCTGCAGAGGTCAG
>NW_008824053.1:831472-872767 GCF_000699105.1 Pygoscelis adeliae
CTCCCCTCCGCACTGCTCCCCGGCACGGCTCAGCCCTCGGCCGCCCGCCGCGCCGTCCCACCGGGGCGCCGGCGAGGCGCTCCGGCTTTTCGGGATGTGCTCGCACGCATTGGCGGAGCTGCAGTGTATAATCTCCGGTGGCGGGAGCGCCTTCCTCTCCTACCGGGGGTGGAAATGCTGCCTCTTCCTCCATCCCTCCCTCCCTCCTTCCCTCCCTCCCACCGGAGCCCGCAGGCGCACCTGGGGGCCAATCTGGCTGGGACTGGGGTTTTTATTTTTCTGTGGGTCTGACATCCGTGAAAGGGCTTAACTCTCCGAAAAGAAAGGTTCCATTTTTATGCATTTATTATTTTAACGAGGCGTTTCTCGAGCTGAATTCCCCCTTTCTGAATCAACAGGCGTCCTAGCGGGAGCACGGTGAGGTGGCCAGTTGCCACCCAAGCCCTTTATACCTGGGCACAGCCTTGGCGGTGGCAGATCGATCAGGGGTTCTGCCCCCTGCCGGCCCCCTTCCTGACAGGGATTGGAGTGGGTCAAATGTCATCCCTGTTGGAATTCCACGGGCTCCAGTGGAGTTTCACCCGGGGTGAATTAACCTCTCAGGGCTTCGAGGATTCGGCTCCTCAGTGCTGTGTCGAAACTAAACTTCTTCAGGAAGCAATACTGTCCCCAAAGGCATGATAGATTTCTTGTGCCGCTTCTCGTGTGACCATTCACAGTAGAACCGACTTAATGAAGTAGGATTTATGTAGATTATCTTTACATAATGGGTTGGATGCAAGTGAAAAGTTAAAAGAAAATGTAAACCCAAGCAGCCCAGGAAAAATCAACAGAAGTTATCTGGTACTTACTGAAGTATACTCAGCAACATTAGGCAGACTAATTTGTTTTTGGTAACTCTTAAAAATTAAAAAGCTATATTAAAAATCTTTTCCTCCGGTCTTCTGTATAAAGGACATTGCAGAAACATAAAACTACAGGCTTCTCGCCTTTGTAGAAACATTCTGAAAAGAACTTAGTTCTTGAACTTTTCTGAAATACAGTATGCCATTTGCTCAGAAACTACAGGGAGCTGTGTGTTTAGGGCTTGATCTGTTATTGAAGTCAGTAAGAGTTTTTCCATTGACTACAGAGGGAGTAGAATTTGACCTAATTTCCCGAACGGAGTACAAGGGAGATATTTCTGAATCGTCTTTTATGCATTCTAATCTTATTTAAAGTAGTTAAAAGATAAACTAGGACATAATGGTTCATATTTGAAAGTAGGAGAGGGAAAATACCGAGGAATAAAATAAAATAGCATACTACAGCAGGTAAACAACATGACTAAATGAAAATGCTGGGTAAAATATGAATCGTTGCCCTCATAAACTCTGTTAAATTAAATCCTATATTCTTCAGTTGTCTTTTCATAAGCTACCCCTATGTAAAGAAAATTACATGGTGTATTCATATAAAGTGTTAATCATATAGCAGTGACTTCTTTTTAAGACAACAGAATCCATTCCATGTAGAGAAACCTCAAAAGATTCCTAAAATTCTTGACTTTTTTCAAGTTTCTTTATTTAACACAAAAAAGAAAGAGAAGTAGGAGGTGTCTTTCATAGTACCAAGAAAGGGGGTGTGAAGATCTGATTGGGCTCTTGAGTTATTTCTTCTTTAGGCAGAGAAAGTTACAGAAGTGAGAAGCAACTGAATGGGAAAACTAGTGACTCGTGTTTGTTCAGCTCAGTGCCCACCGGCTCTTAAGCAGCTCTTTTTAGAAAATATTTTTGCTTTATGACTTGGCTAAAGTAAACAAAATTCAGTATTTTAAAAGACATCCTTTGATTTCCTTTCCCCTTCCTCACCTTTAATACTAAATCTGTTGGTAATGTGTTTGGAATGAATAAACTCATTTAGTCGAAATGGCATGGTTTCAGCACTATAAATTTTTTGTAAGGGCCTGGCATCAATGCACTATTGTGATGCTGATTTAAATTTCATGGGCAAGAAATGAAAAATCAGTCTTTTTTATTATTTATAAGCTTTTTCAAGCAAATGGAAACCCACCTCTTAACCTGAGTGCAAAAAGATTTAAGAATCCTTGCTGAAAATGAGGCTATGGAGCTATATATAGAAAATACACTTTGGACCCTCTGTGTAAGTGACAAGCAGATTTGTTTCTAATACAGAATAGATACTTTTTACAGTCATCTTAGGAAATACAAAGGTTCCTTGTGCTTCCCCCACCCAGGCTGGGAAGCTAGTGGGAGTTCTAGGTGCAGAAGGAATGCAGGACTGGGCCCACTAGTGATGGCAAAAGGAGAGTTTTCTTTGTGGATGCTCACTTCACACTGTTACTTATTTGTAACTGCTTAGTGAGTTACACTGGGAAGATACGGATCTGTGTCTTGAATGAAAACTGTTTAATGTATCTGACTGGTCTAAACCTGTACAAAAAGGTGTTTTAAACTAGAAAAGTGTGAATCTCTTCTCAGAACTGTTAGTGATGTAAAGCACTCTTGATTTTAACTCATCAATTCACTTTTAAGGTTGAAAAAGAATGTGAACATTTTCATCGTTCCTTTATTTTACAGTGAAATAGTCTTGTGTGTTAATTTTAGTTTAACAAAATGCCATTAACCTTCAGAAACAGAGGACGTACAGTGGTTTCTCAGATAAATATTCACGAAGTGAGCAAAAGTGATTAAATCAAAGGGCGATTTCACTAGATTCAGCTAGTCGTCCTAGCTGAAGTTTTTCTGAGTCCCAGGGATCTGCAGGTGAAATGGTCCAGTCTTCCCAGTACACTGCAAGAGAGACCTGCAAGTATATGTCTATTTTGCTCTGTAATTTAGATTTCTTTAATCGTTTCTAAGGTAAAATAATTATTTCAACTTCAGCAGCAGACACTTGACACGGAAAAATGACTGGTATGTGTTGCAGATTCTCTAGAGCGTGAATCTTTGCGTTTAATTTAGAAGGAGACTTCACAAGGATCCCAGAAAGGACTATTCAGGCTGCAGGAAACTGTGTCTTTTCACTAGCTCTGCAGAAAATAAGTTTCTCAACTTCAGTTTTGTGTATGTCTTAACAAATGTAACTGTATATAAGTACATGTAGAATACCCACAAATATTCAGTGGTTTTGGGTTGAAATAATCTCTGTGCCTAGCACCTATTCTTGGAAAGTCACTAGAAAAAAAAAATCTTTGATATAAAACCTTTCCTGGTGCTATGGTATTTTCTGATTACTAAAAAAAAAAAGAAAAACGTTGGTAAAATTGGTGTCTGTAGCAGTTGTAAAATGTAGGAAAGGAGTTGTCATACTCAGTTTTACAATTGCCTTGCCCAAAGGTATTTGGTCTCCTCCAAATAGGGCCCTTAATTCTAACAAGGTTGCAAGCATAATAAAAGAGCCATGACATTACTGCTGAAGTGAAGTTATACCTAAAACACACTGGAGCAATTATGTCTCTCCCGGATTTGTTTTGTACAGTGGTGAACAGTAGGGTTTCCATCTGCCAGCAAGATTAAGAAGTTGCTTTTCTTTTCTCTGTAGAGCTCTCTGCTTCTTTTCAGAAGAAATCCTCCCAGCATTGGTTAATTTATCGTTGTTCTGAGTATTTGTTGATAATAGGGGGGAATAAATTGAGCAGAGCTTGGGAGAAATCTCTAATGTTCTAAGAATGTGAAGTCTCATGCAGTGATAAAGATTTGCCCTCTGGATGGACACAATAGAAAGCAGTGGCTTAAAAGGAATTAGGTGAACACACATGCCTGTTGCAAGGGCTTATAACTGTACTACTCAGTATTAAATACCAAGTTTACAGACTGTAAATGTAAGGATTAATTGTTGACCCTGTTATTACAATAGTAGTAGAATCTGGCAGAACTTAAATCCTTTTTAGCACATTATCACACATAAGGGGTTGTAAAAACCTTTGTAAATTCTAGGTCTGGGACTTCACTGTATGTCAAAGTGTTAATGCATACAGTATGTGAAATAGAAGTTATTTGGCAGAGCTGATATTATGGAAGCAAAGTGTTTGCTGCAAAGCAAATTGAAAGATGTATTATAAAATATGGTTAAAAAAACAAAGACCCTGATCCTGCTATGAATAATGTCACTGGCAGCTAAGCTTTGTCTGTAATATGAAATAACTCAGTTATGAGTCAAATTATGGTCACATTGTTAAAGTATTACTGTAGTCTAAGTTTTACCTGTTCCGTCCCTTATCTATGTATTTACTCAGCTTGTCATCGTATCTGGTAGGTTATCAAACATTCATAGTTTATAAAAAAACAAAATTCAAGGTTTTACAGCCTTGCTGTCTGCTTAAGTGGAATTCCTGCTAATATCGGTAGGATACAGAATTGGGTCTGATTTCCTTGCATTGCTCTCAAAAGGGAAATAATACCTTTGACATCAGTGAAAGTATGGTGAAAGTTTTTAGTTGTATGATTTTAAAAAATCATTTAGTTGTTTCTCTATCAAATTAAATAGGGTTACTTGAAATGGCACCATTTGTAAATCTTGTCCTTAGCTGTGTTTTGCTTTTTTCCTATGCTTACAGCCGAAAAACGTACAAATGTTCCACATTTGAAAACTCCCACTTATTAGAATATGTTTTTGAAGTCTATTGGGATTATTTCTGAATAAATACCTTGATCAACAAAGCTTTTAAGTGGGCTCAATTTCTTTCATGTTTAATTGCTGGGGGAACACCTTGTCTCTTCCTGTAGCAGTGACCATTTTTCGACTGTGTCTTTTTTTGATATGGTAATAGAAACAGGATACTCCAAGAATTTAGTACTTGTTTTGCTGATTTTCACAGTTGGAAGTACTGTCTCCACTGTCTGCACAAAAAGAACTGTTTGAATCTTTAGCAGAGGCCTCAACATAGCTAGACACTTGGGCTGCAGTTCTGATATAATCTGCTGTGGTGTAAAACAGGAGTAACTCCACAGAAGTATTGAGGCAGATGTTAAAATATTGTATGCTGATGGATCAATACAGGTCTGCACCAGATGATGAACTAGCCTGATCTTTTGTGGGTAACAAGTGAAACATTTTATGGAATCAGGATCAGGTCTTTAGTGCTTGGTTGTAGTCATGTTGCTGAACAAGTGATACAAGTACAACCTATCTAGTCTCAAAGAAGGTTTTAAGTAATAAAAAAGTCATGTTTTGTGGCAAAATATATAAAGCAAATATGAAATGTCAGTCTCAAAATCTAGGTTACACTCCAGAATTGTGCAATGTAACAAAACCCAGAAAGAACTAATTTTTTTGCTGAATATTTCTGGTAAATAAATAAGCCTGCAAGCTAAACTTATTAAAGATCTGAGTGTGTAGTTGTATATAGGCAAGTTTTCCACTGATTTCAATATGGGATTTAAATGGTTTTTTGGTGTTTGTTTTTCTTTTTTACTTTATGAGTGTTAGAGATTGGACTTTAAAAAGAGATATAGTTAATGGTTGGTGAGTATCAAAAATGTGTCCCATATATGCATAGACCGCCTTTATTGTCTTTGAAATACTATTATGTGTTTAGTAGGTTTTGCAGCATAGGAAGTCAATGAAAAATTTCCAAGTAACTGGTGTGGAAACAGAAGTAGCCAGTTCTGAGCCGTTTCACACAGCCCTCTGTTGGTGAAATAGTCAATCATAGGCCATTTAAAGCATTCCTGTACGCATCTGGATAATCTCTAGTTCTTGTA
Organism: Pygoscelis adeliae; assembly: GCF_000699105.1. Taxonomy (NCBI): domain Eukaryota; kingdom Metazoa; phylum Chordata; class Aves; order Sphenisciformes; family Spheniscidae; genus Pygoscelis; species Pygoscelis adeliae. The sequence continues at coordinate 837,178 of NW_008824053.1, forward strand.
ATCATTAAATATGAAAGCACTGCAATAACACCTTCTTCTAAAAATGTCACCAGCCAAGATCCCAATTACATAATTCATCTAAAAGCTAACGCGTAGGAAAATTTTTAACAGGTAAAGCAACCTTGAAGTATGTCTCTAGAAATATATACATGGGCAATATATATTCAGTTAATCTCATAAATTTATATACAGGTACCTAGGAAAAAAACAGCTTGATTTTTCAGGAGCGCTATGTAATTTAGGCAGCTTAACTGGTTTCATTTTTGTACCTGGAAGATGCTCTGTAACTCAGTTTTGCAGCCCACAAAACAGAGAGTTCATATTATCCAGTTCCGTAAAGTCCTTTGGTTAACACCTATGAAAAGTATTGGAACCTTCACAAAGGACACTGCAGGACCGACGCTTTTGATGCTTGCTCCCAGAACAGTCTTCTGTTCCGTGTCTGGGCTCTCAGCAGAGGGTTGGGAGGCGTGCGATTCTCAGACTGCCAACCCCAAAAGCCTGAGGAAGCGCCGATCTGCCCAGAGCTAGCCAGCAGGAAATGCTCAGGACAGAAGAGTGTCTGATCCTTTTCTGGTGCTTACACACCTACGGCAGGACTGGAGGGAATCGTTGCTTGGGATACAGGGACTAGAGCCGGCAGTGGGAAGGTAGTAGAGTCCTTTCTGAGAACTGGGGAGCTCAGTGAAGCGTTTTGGGCATAACGTGCTTTTGAATTCCTGCTCTCGGATGTTTACTCCTGTATTATTTCTTAACAGATGAAGAACACAGTAAATTAAAAAGTACAGCTAATAATAATTTTCTGTATTTCTGTTTTTAAAAGATATCTGTCATACCTGCCCACAATAAGTCAAAGTGTGTAAGGGTAAAAATAAGAACAAAAATAGTCCTACCACATTAGAAATAACACAGATTTCTAGTAATAGATGGGTCTGTACTGTATCCTGAAGGCCAACAAACTAACAGTTTAACAAATCCAGATCCTAACACTGCTAGTAAAGACTTCCTTATTGATAATTTGGCGAAGTGGCAGCATTTATTACTCTTTCTGCTCTAGCAAACTTAGGTCTAGCTGGTAAACTAAACTGCTTGCTAATTGTTGCTGGAATCAGAAACTGGACGAATAATCTGGGAGAAGGAATGCAAGGAGGGGAAAAGTTATCAGGTTTCACAGTAGGAGAACTGCTGAAACAGCTTGACAAATGGTAGCTAAAATAAACCTATGTAGAAGAACTTTGACACAATCTGTATTTAAGACTGTTTTTAAAAGAAAAACATTTCTCCCTTTTTCTGGCCTGACGGCATTGTTCTGAGAGGTCAACAGCAGAGACCGAAGACTAGTTACCCCTTCATATGAGTTCTTCTTGTTCATGAAAATATTTTCACCTTTAACATTCAGTCAGCCTTGGACCATCTAATGAGTGTCAGTTAGAAACCTTCATCATAGGAGTTTCTATCTTTACCCACCTATAGAATACATGGAGAGTCCTTAGAATGAGCGCTTAGAGTTATGAAGATTCAAAACTTTAAGAAAAGTAAATAAACTAAATAACTGTAGGCTATTATGCCTTTAATAGGTAGCATGGTTTCAAAAAACTGTGGAGCAGCCGGTACCTTCTATTTAAGTTCCTAAATATAAACCTAGAAATCTAACCATAGGTAGCCTATTTTGAAAGTCTTGTCCACAAATATAAGGAGTCCCTTCATCAGTACCCACCAAATATGCATATTTTAGCCTACCAGGCTATAATAGCTTCTACTCTTTAAATGATCTGTCACAGTGAAATAAAACTGGGCTAACCTTTAAAAAAACACTCAACTTAGAATTGAAGATTAATGTTTCAACACTCTTAGTTTTGCGGTGGTTCCATTGGAACAGATTACTGGCAGAACGAAACATATTTCCGTGCAAAAATATGAAGTAAAATGATAGTAATTTAGAAACATAAGTCTTCCTAAATTTCTCAGATAATTAAGCTCTTTTCTACTTCAGGGTTATATCTCACCAATTAAGGGTTATTGATTGTAACTCTTACAGGCTATTTGTGGAGTCATCACTGATAAATTTTCACTTTCACATTAATCAAAAGAAGGGCATTGCTGAAGAATTATGATAACTCAAGAAGTTATCTGTTTATTATATCTGAAAAAGGAAAAGCCACAGTTACCAAAGTTATTAACAGTATAGCAAACAGTTGCACACTCAGTTTGCTAAGGTATATCTGTAGAATAAGGAATATTGGCTCTTTTTTTCCCCTTGAGTTTTGTTGTTATTTGCATTTAAAGTATGTCCCCCAGCATGCAATCTGGGAGCATCTCGTAAATTGTGTAGTGGAACATAGCTTTTGCATAGGGAAGGATCATTGTGCCTGAGCTCTCGCATAAAATTAAGAAACTAAGACCCAGAAGTTACTAGACCAAAATCTAAGTATAACAGGATTTCAACTTCTGTGTTTTATTAGGCATTTGTACAGAAAGAAAAATATTTTCATCTAAATGAGTCATCCCTGAACAATTTCTTACGGGAATGAATTTTGTAGCCAGAAGTTGCCACCACAGTCACTTTCCTGTCAGTCCTGGAGAGTTTCACTTCGAGGCCTGACAGCGAAGTCCTTCCTTCTGAAAAAGCAGATGATGGTTGTCTCCTCTGTAGACCCTATCTTCAATAAAAGTCTGTCTTGAACTGTTTGGTCCTTAGTCACCAGCACCTTTAACTGCAGCTAAAAATGCTTTGCTGTACAGATCATAGAAAGAGAACAGAGGTCCAGTTTGGTATAGCCTATCTAAAAAGGTTCAGGGCTATATTAATTTCTCACTGCAGCTTCTAAGTGGCTTGCAGCATGTTCTGTGTAGAATAGAAGAAAACTCAAGGTGTGGGACCTTCTAGATAAGAAGGACAGTTGTCCGTTCTGACTTCCTTGATTATCTCTTAAGGAATAATCAAATTCACTCAAAAGAACTCTCAATTCGGTGAATAATATCTTTTCAATCTGCATGTATTCCAAGCCTACTGAGGACCACTGCATGCATCTGTGATAGGATCGCTCTAGATGTTTGACCTCCTAAGATCTGAGTAAGACGTGAAATGCTGAGTGAGATCCGCAGTAGTGGGGAATTGCAGCCGCCCATGGAATTGACCTATAAACTGCTTCTCAATGCAGCTTTATGTAGGAAAGGATGGTTAGAAACCTGTCTGATAACCAATTACCTATATAGGTCAAAAAGAATTTCTGAGGAAGCACTCACAATTATGTGGAAAATTTTTTCTTCTGCAAATAAAAAAAAATTCTAGTAATGGAGTGTCTAGGTCATTTTCTATCAATGAAATGAATCCGACACAGAATTTGTCAATTGATTTGTGACAGCAATGGACTTAAATTACTAGTAAGATGCTGTGAGTGGAAGCTGGTACGTATGCTAAGAAACAGGAGCTCGAGTGTTTCATACGCTTAAGTGTAAATTCATCAACACCTACACATTAGCTGCTTAGAGTGATACGGGACAGAACATTCTACTTACGTGAAACAATACAGCTCTGTTTTCAGTGTGTGTTAATGACCTAACATTTACATACCTAGCACTTACATTAATGTCACTCACTAGGTTGATTTGAGTAAACCTATGCGAGTTGAGTAAGCCTATATGGAGAACTTCTTTTGGCTTTGGATCATCGCTGCAGTTGGTCAGTAGCTAGAAAATTGTAAAAAGGCATCGGTTGTAACTCGAAACATTTTCATAAATGCAAAGTCATTAAAATAATTAACCTTACAACGTGATTGTAGCTAGAAAGATAATACGTATAGATTTTACCCTGTTATCCAAAATGATTGCTGCTGGTGTAATTCCAAAGACGACATTGCTGCCGTTAGATGCACTGTTGATCCATCTTTTTTGTGTTCCATACAGTTTGCCTTTGCAGGGTCAGATGGGCTTTATCACAATGCAGAATTTTAATGATGGCTGCTGAAGCACAAACAAGAAATTTTATTGCCTATCACTAAGATATTAAGTTTGCCATGATCTCAGTTACAGACAGGATACATATTTTATGAACTAAGAAGGTATGATTAGAATCATCGAATCATAGAATCATTAAGATTGGAAAAGACCTCTAAGATCAACGAGTCCAATCGTTAATGTAGCGCTGCCAAGTCCACCACTAAACCATGTCCCTAAGCACCACATCTACACTTCTTTTAAATGCCTCTGGGGTGGGGGACTCAACCACGTCCCTGGGCAGCCTGTTCCAATGCTTGACAGCCCTTTCGGTGAAGAAATTTTTCCTCATGTCCAAACTAAACCTCCCCTGGCGCAACTTGAGGCCATTTCCTCTCGTCCTATCACCAGTTACTTGGGAGAAGAGACCGACCCCCACCTCGCTACAACCTCCTTGCAGGTAGTTGTAGAGAGCAATGAGGTCTACCCTCAGCCTCCTCTTCTCCAGGCTAAACAACCCCAGTTCCCTCAGCCGCTCCTCATCAGACTTGTTCTCCAGACCCCTCACCAGCCTCGTTGCCCTTCTCTGGACACGCTCCAGCACCTACATTAAACACCATTCATTTAATTACCATCTGCATTTAAATAAATCCAGATGTTATGAACCAGACCTGACCATTCCAATGCAAATTTTCTTGCCTCTGATACAACTTGTCCCTGTCTTGTAATGTGTATCCTTTTACCTAGGGTTATGTGGTCACATACAAGAAGCATTCCCATAGAGAGATGTGGAAATGCTAAGCATTTATACTAAAACCTGACCTCATCCTTAAGACAAGGAATCTTGATGTCACCTATTGAATAAGTCATCAACACAGACTGTGTGTCCAAAGGACTTCAGTTTCTGCATTGTTGTACAGTTTCTCGGTCCCTCGTTTCTCTGATATCATAACCTGGATTGTTATGGTACCTGGGAACCTCCTCCACGGGCAGTTTCCACCAAGAGAAAGGGGGAGCCGTATTACGTAATAGATTCCAGCTCAAGTGTGTCAGGCAGTCAAAGTGAAGGAAGCAAGTCCCCTGATCTGGTATAGTAAGTGCTGTTTATACTTATGACATTGTAACATACCAGAAATGAATCTGCTGTTTTCACCAGCTTCTACTTAACTACAGAAGAAATCACATCGAACAAGGGCAGTAGTTGTTGGGTATAATGCAATATAAAGGCATCAGAATTTGATCCATATGTGTTGTATCAATATCAGTATTAATAGGAATGATATATCACAGATTTTATTTCAATTTAGAGCTCGTGGAATGGAATGAAAGTGATGATATTTTTAACTGTGAATACATGATCAAAATGTAGTCTAGATTTTTACAGAGGTTCTTTTTCAATCTGTAATTGCATTGTATTTTTAAAAGATGTGGTTATTAATTCACTGAATAGAATGCATTGTCATAGCCTTTAAAATAAATGTATCATTGTACATATAGGAAGTCTAGGCTTGAAAATGCTAACCAAAATTGGAAGCCAGTTTTTATATGTATTTTCCTCCTCTCCAAACGAACAGAAAACATATGAAGTTTCCCTCACGTAATTCACTCCTGATATTCTGTCCTGACCTTACAGTGTAAAAGTGTGATCTAGCATCCAGTTTACAACTACTTAACTCCACTGAATCCTTTTAATTTCCAGCAGAGATATGCTGACAGAAGTGGCTTTTTTCTTTCTTCTTTTCAGTTAACATGCTTTTACACACATTTTAGTACCATTTAAAGTAGCTTAGAAAATTTTATATTTCTGTCAAGCTGTCTTTTTTTTCCCCCTAAGGTTCCTATTTGGTTCCTATGGAAGAAAGCTAAAGGGAAAGCAAAGGAAGATTAAATATGGCTTTGGAGTTATATTTAATATGAAATGCTCTGGACCAAATGTTCTTATCCATACCACTATAAATATGGAAAGCTCATTGAGTGAATGGATGTACTTTAGTCACACCACAGTAATGAAGACCAGAATTTGGCTCTGCAATTTTAAATATTGCAAGTTACAAGTTATTTCAGTTCTTCAGATGTTACACCACTAATTTCTTTTTGTGCTTTACCTTCTTTGTTTTTGAAAACCAGGAACTTATGCTGGAGCGAAATGATTAACAGTTTGGTATCTTGAAAGACACTAGGACACTCAGGTTCCCATCTCACACAGTTCTGTCGTCTAAAAAGGGATTTTTGAAGAATTCTCCTTTGCCATTCTAGAAATCCCAGCACTTTTAAACGCTTCTCCTCTGGCTACTACTGTGTAGTCTGTTAGTGGCAGTGAAGGTTGCACATGGCTCTCTGAACTTTTTTGAATCAAGGACACATGCTGTTGAACTTTGCACGATGATATTTGGTGAGAAGAATGATCCCCTGCAGTTGGTTCTCTATCAGTGGAAAAGTAGCACAGTGGAAACTTGCTTTTTGATTGTGGTCTGAAACTCAGGAGAGCTTAATCTGAAAAATGCAGCCTTGCCTGATGAACACAGGCTTCTTTTCTCTTCTTTACTTCTGGCTTTGTCTGGCTTGCCTGCAGGAGGTGGCCTTCAAGCAGCAGTGCAGTGTGGCCGTAAACATCTGCATGAAGGGACCCACTTTTAGGGTCTGGGTCTTGTATTTTGTCAAATTTGCCATGGCAAACAGTTGAGTTTTCAAAGCTGATGTCTAAGTTTCATAAGGAGAATTAACCGCACGCCAAGAACTGGTGAACAGGGCTGTTTGCATGATGCTTATTTGTTGGTTAGTTCCTTGTCATCTTAAATCTTAGCACCAAATTGGAAGGATGCAAAAGCATTACATCATATATCATTAATTTGCAGTTTTCTTATGAGAAAACTATCCAAGGAAATTAGACTAGAAAGTAAAGTCGTTTAGGCAAGCTGCTTTATGCACTGTGAGGAAGTTCTTGTCAGAGACCCTAGATCTGCCAATATATGGGTTACATTAATGTTGCCCCATATAAATACAAGCTGTAATCTTAATTTGTGGACCGTGCAAACAGGCAAACTGCATGGCCTTAGCACTGGTGCTGTTTCTGGCTATTTCTTACCATTCCCAGAAATCGCGTGGGAGCAGAATGCTAGAGAAGAGGCAGTTTTCAGGAAGAGCTGAAGCTCCCAGGATACAGTGACTGAGCACTGCAGAACCTACAGAAACTGGCAGAGAGAAGCCACAGTTTCAGCTGATAGCTTCCAGACTATGCTCTTCCCTGACTCTGTGAGTTGTCTTCCTACCTCTCTACCCTGGTCTTCTAAGCAGGCCAGCGTCGGCTGTGCGAGGACTTCTCGTCATCCTTTATCCTTCAAACAGGTTACCTCTAACCAGTTAGGATCTAAGCGCTGCTGTTTTTCAAGAGCTGTTTATTTTGGGCTGGATCCCAAAATGGCATATTGAGAGCAACCGTGTCTAGTGCTTTCTGTAGAGGCATTGAGCAGATCATCTGAACGTGCACAGTGAGCTCATCAAGAATTTTGAGACTAATGTCGTGGCAGCCTGGTCAGGGCTACTGAACACTTGCTCCAACTAGGTTGCCATAGTTCCAGAAAATGTAAAAAAATCCCGAAATTCACCAAGACAAAATTTCCACTAGCAAAAAGAGGGTGTTTCTGCAGAAACTCGAATATACGGTAGCCCTATGCGTGACACAAGAAGAGTGTAGGGGAGAAGTGCTTTACACAGTGAGCCCAGCCTTCAGCTGGGAGATGGCAATAACAGCTGTTATTATTACAGGAGACTTCCAGGCTTGCTACCTCCCAGCTGAAATACAGGATTGGTTGCATCCTAGTCTGGCCATTTGATGAGACTCAAGCCCAGGTTAAACAATGACGCGCAGAAGACCGTCACAAAAACATTTATGAGGAAGAGGCACAAACTCAGTCTGTTTATTTCGCAGACTGAATGATACGTAGGTTTCTATCAAAAGCTAGTTTTTGTAAAGAAGCATATTAAATCTTATACATTCCTGCCTGGTTTATCTGAAGACTTCTAAAGAACTTCTTTACTTTTTAACTATTGGTCAAAGTGGCTATCTGAAATCTTTTATATAAATTAGGGAAGCAGTTTCTGTTACTTGTGATCCATAAGTATTTAGTAGGTCAGCCATGTTATCATTGGAGATAGACTAATTACCTTTTTTGCATAAGTTGCTTCATATAACTTGTCATTTCTATGACATTGTCATTTCTATGACAAGTTATATTTCTAGAAATCTTTGTAAACTGACTAGTGGTTTTGCTATTTACATTTTGTGAATCACAGTTTGCGGAAATAAATGTCATCTATGGACTATTAACAAAATGTTTGTTCTAATTATTTGGAATTTGTGGTTTGAAGATTGTTCTCTTCTATTATTATTCCATTTCTTGTCTGGAAGTTTTTTAGCAGCAGAACTAGCGGGGGGTAATGAATAATCTTGTTTATGGATGAATACTCTCCCAGTCAGCCAAGCAAAGAACAGCCATTATTCTAAAAAATAATGAAGAATCTGGTACAAATTGTGGAAAAGAGCAAAGGAAAAAGGAATGTAGCAGTGGTTGACTTATACAGTGACTTAGCATTTTTACTAGTATTTCCAGTGACTGGTTCTACATTACTTTACTGGTTCAAATTATTACAGGTACTGCAAAAGTAGCCATCGGTTACCAGAAAAAAAGTGTGGCAGTTCCTTCAGTATGGTAGTAACTTTAGAACTGTGTGGAATACCTATAGAAAATACATTATATCCATTAAAATTATTTAGTCAGTACTTAACAGAGAGTAAGACTAATGTTTCAGAATTTGCACACTGTTGAAACAGTGAATTTTGGGCCTTAAGTTGATATTTGTTGACACACAAAATGAATAATAACAGAGAATAAATTAGCCATAGTTACTGCCACAGTGCAGTTCAAAGACATGAAGAAGGATCAGATTTACCAAACACATTTCTCAGCTTTAACAGTGAAAGTCATGTAAAACTTTGTCTTTCCAGATAACGTGGTTATGAGTTTGCCAAAATAAAAACTGCAGAATAGTCCCGGTGAAAAAATGGTCTGTTGAAATTCTCTTTCCACTCAAAAAAATAAATTAGTGAAGCCATGATCTGTAGGGAGTATGGGAATGAAGACCTTAATTTTTTCTAAGAGAAAAGATATGCAGTAGGCAAACTATGTTCCCTTACTGCCTCTGTTAAAGTGCTTGTCCATTCAGTACTTGGCCCTTTTGCCATGGTGAACTTTTACAGATTAAAGCTTTGTTATTGGCTTTTAAAATATATATATATGTATATATATATATTAAAGTAATTTTCTATCAATATCAGTGCAGTAGCAGCTCTGGATTTCAACTTTAAATTGTTAGACACTGAGCACAAATGCAACCTGATTGTACTTGGGCTCTGAAGTACAAAACAAGTCCATTTGAATTTAACTTGGAAATAATGAAAGACTGTGATTCAGTCCATTCACTCCTTGCAGGCAAAGCAGGCACATTTTTCTTTCTCTAACTGGATGAGAAACGGGATTAGCTTCTTCCTTATCACTTTGTTGTCTGAGAAAGCAGTCATATGTAATCAGAATATATTTACTGTTAGCAACAGACGAGTTTCTGATAGCAGATTATTAGTAGCTGAATGCTTCTGAAACTTTTGTGCCAACTTTTAAAATCAGTTCCACTTCTTAGAAATCACTCATTAAAAGAATGTGTTATAAGTTTCAACCACCAAGATTCTCTACGTTTGGGAAAAAGTGATTTTCAGTGTGTAGTCAAGTAGTTTGAAAATCTGATCATAACAATTACATTGGATGGGATGAACTCTCATACATATAAAAATGAATAATCCTGTTAAAATAATATTCTGGTGTAGGAGTAATCTGCAATAAATCAAAATAGGATGCAGCTACTGCTATGATTACACATACACTTTTGCAATGAAATTAATATCCTTTTTAGAGGCTGCATACTGTAGGGATGCAAGATGAGTAATTGTTGGGGTTTTTTTTCTTTGTCAGCTGAACCCGTTGATGTGCTAAAAGCATTAGAATTTCACAATTCACCAGAAGGAGTATCAAGAACAGCAGGATTTTGCACGAACAGAAGGGATTCAAAAGGATCGGATGTCGCCTACAGAGTTTCAAAAACTGCACAGCTGAGTGCCCCAACAAAGCAGCTGTACCCAGGTAAGATTGTCAGAAAGCTATTAGTTTGGTAAATTCTCGTACTGCCTATGCTTTTATGGTATGTAAAGCACAGCATGGAGTCTATCATCGGTACCACAAAACACTTCTGTTATCCCTAGAGTTAGGCCTGCGTACGAATGACAGGACATGCTCTTTATCCCCTGAATGAATCAGGTTTTATTGGCTTCAGTTATAAAGCTCTTCATCAAATTCTGTGTCACTGGCAGAATTGGCCTGTAAGTCACATTACCTGTTCTTTCATGATGCTATCTGACGAAAAGCTTATTTGGTGGCTTTGGCAAGTTTCCTCTAGTTTCAGTAGTCCGTTTAAGCAGTACTTCCTGGAGTAATGCTGCAGTGGTAGGAATGAGTTGTGGTTGGCCATTGCAAAATTGTTCCCAGAAGTACCATCTGTTAAGAATTACCTAAGAGTATCTGGGTATTTGGGGGACTAAACAAGGCTGGTTGTGGATAGCAGGTAATGTGATTCCATCTTCTCTCAAATGTCTCTTCAATGAAATAATCACATTTTGGAAAATATTCTTTGGATGTTGAGGACAGACTTTCATTCCATTATTTTGCTGTCACTTGTCACTTGACCCAAACTGTTGAGGAAAATGATAATAAGAATATTAAAAGCCAAAATTGTGGAACATTTAATTTTTCTGCTTTGATACATCACGCAGAGTTTGAACAAGTCTGCCGATAAACATAGAGATTAAATGTTGGCAAAGCAAAATACTTTCTTTTTTTGTCTTTCAAAGTAGCAATCATATAGATATCATCCAAGATCTATAAAAGGGGGAAAGATACATTATTTTGTAGTAATACTGGGTTCCCAGAGCAACATGGGAAACAGCTATACACAGTTCAAGCGTAACTTACATGTTCACTTAACTCATCAGTTCACTTTTTTATTCATGGAAGAAGATCAAATTCACTACAGATATAATATTTATATTATTTTTTAACACAGTTCTTCAGTTTGTAATATATCCTCTCAACTAAGTTGCATACAGTTAACAGAACTATCCAGCTGAAAATACCATTCACTGAATGGCACATTACAGTCTACAATCATAGAATCATAGAACAGTTTGGGTTGGAAGGGACCTCTAAAGGCCATCTAGTCCAACCCCCCTGCTGTGGGCAGGGACATCTTCAACTAGATCAGGTTGCTCAGAGCCCCGTCCAACCTGACCCGGAATGTTTCTGAATGTTTTCTGAATGTCCTGCTGATATTAGTGTGGCTATGTGTGTAATTAATTACTACTTAACCTAAGTAAGGTTAGCAGAATATGGGCTGCTCTTTCTTTAAAAAATACAAAAATGATCCATTGTATTGAAAAATTGCACAAGTTGCACAGTGTAATAAGTTGGCACCTTTATATTCTGCGTTTTGCAATGTGTGTCATTGAAGCCAAGTGGTACAACAAAAAACTTTAAGTGAGCATTCAAATACAGCTGGACAGAAGATTAAACTGACTTGGAATCACTGATATTTTTTAAAATTTCGAACAGTACAAGCACCTTCTGCTAAATCAAAGCCTGAGAGTCTAGAGCTGGAAGTCTGAGAGCTTGGGTTGACTTGCACTTATTCATGAATCAAATCGTAGCATAAAGAGGAGATCTGGCAGTTGCAGTAATAACTATTCATATGATTCTTGAATGCCAGAACAAATAAGTACCTCATGTTGTTGGCTGACATCTAGATTTCTATAGCCTTTGACAGCCTTAATTTAGTACTCTTCTTATTAATGCTTTCAGTTTCTGCTTTACAACTGGAATGAGTTAGCTTGATTTTACCATCTGTTGCAACACTTCTGTGTGCAGGAGACAAATAAAAAGCATTGCTCACTCACAGTATAAAAAGAAGCCACCACAAAACTTTGCTTAATACAGGAAAATGTCATGCTATCCTCTACTTCAGTAAAGAATCTAGAAACAATTTTTTGGAGGTGATTATGGTAATTACTTCCTTTTGAATCTTGCAGAACAGGCATCCTCTCCCCACCACAAGAAATCCTTCTTTTTCAGAGATTATTCTTAAAGATATTTGAGTGATCATGTCCCTTTTTCTTAGGGCTCTATAGTAGTGGAAAGACTACAGAAGATATCCAAGACAAGACCGAGTTGTAAAACATCATTTTAGATAAACAATACAAGTTGTAACACATCCTATGCTTGCTTTCATCTTGCTCCTATAACTTGTCAGGAAGTATAGGTATCTTTTAGCTACTGTAGCTCAAGGGGAGCTCTGAATGGCAAAAGCTGGGAGCATCTATCTATCTATCTATCTATCTATCTATCTATCTATCTATCTATCTTTTAAAAATGGATCTAATAATATTTACCAGCTTCCCAGAATATAATAGCATTGATTTCACTGACTGGAAGGCATTATATAGTTGTAAAGATAACTGCTTAGATTTTTGTTGTACTGTTTGTTTATATGCTTTTAGTTATCTTTTACAAAAGCATATAGGAATGACAGGAAATGCAACCCAGATAAATACAAAGGTTTTTCGAGTGATTTTTCCCTCCAATTGTTATTGTTATTTTTGGTTATTGTTCAAACGGAACCATACCAATAAACAAGAAATTTAAAAGTAGTTGAGAAGACTTTGATAATTATTCCAGATATATGTCCAAGAACTATATATACATAGCAATACATAAAGTTTTACATGTTAGAATATCATTCATTTTTTGACTTTTTCAATCAAAACTGTGTTTGGAGGCAATTTACTTATAATTACACAATGCAGGTGCAAGATAAAACATTTGGGAATATTATGTCATAGCGGTGATAACAGAAACTACTGAACTGAGGCACATGACTCATTTTCAGTCACCTTTCTTAGAAAGCTCCCAGGTTTTTTTTCATAGGATGTTACCTGTTTGAAGAGCACGTGCCCAGACTAGCTGAATTAGTGTCACCTGCCTTAAGCATTCTCAACATATCTTTCAGATTAACAGTGCAGAGAGGGCAAGTGTTCAGTGCTTTTCAAACAATTTCTTTGACGTTTCGTTGGCAGTCATCTTTTCTCTTTCTTTTCCTTTTTTTGTCATCTGTTTACTCTGACATTAAAAGGTGTAATGTACAGTTTAATTTAACCTGTAAACTAGCAGCTTTGCTTTGTCATTGAAAAGCTTGACTAAAGGCTCACCAGAGTAAATGAAATGCTTCCTATTATTGAGCTTTGATCCCTTCAAAATAAGATGTCAAAACAAGCCCTGAAGTGGTCTATATTACTAGAGTGTTTCAACAACCTTCTACAAAAAAAGTTAAGAAGATGGTGGAAAGCACATAAAACAACATTGCAGCAGACAATATAATAGGTGCAAGACTAGGGATTTTCTGTTTTAGAAGAGTAGTATGTCATTTAAAGAGCAATGAAGATTTTATGCATTTTGTTTTCATATTGTAACTAAAGAGTTAATGCCATCAATAACTTATCCTGACAGGGTTTTCCCACAAGACCTATCTTGGAAACAGTCTTATATTTTCTCCATTGGAAGAAGCACTTCCTAAATCAGCTTTCGATATTGAAGCCTTATGTGCTTTTATTCATTACAAAAATGTAACTTATATTATTTTATTAAAATTTATTGTATTAAATTATTAAAATGTTTAAGAACGTTTTACCCACTCTCACACACACCAAGTTGCAGTTATATTCATTGCCAACATTACGATTAGATTCTAATCCCTCTGTTTCTTGCACGTCAAATTGCAGCTGAAGCCACACGGATCCAATGTATATTCTGAATTTCAGAATCTCAGTCGTACACTTCATTTGATACTAAGCCTGTAGACTTTCACATCAAGTAAAATGCAGTTTTACCACCAGATTCAACAGGAGCAGTATTGAGTACAAACCTTAGTCCTTCTTTTATAAACAAGCTATATCCGCTTTTAATTTTATTTTTAATTGTAAAGGTTGAAACACTGATTGATATATAATCTCTACTTCAAAGAGAAAGCATCAGGGAATAAACGAAAATTAAATGTTCTTTGATTTTGCCTAAAGCTAGTTATGTATTTTTTCAATGTTATGCACAATATTATTCTAGAAAGACTCAAATATATATTGTGAGAGAGAAACTAAAACAAGTAGTTATCAAGGGAGATGAAGTGCCTGGGAACTTATTTGCTATAATACAGATACTTATTTTGTTGAGTGAAATTGTAGTGCACACTTTTAAATTAGAAGATTGCTAAAAAGGCGATGAATAGAAAAAATAATGAATGTGAAACTGTCATGGTTCTTGCATATGTTGTATTCTAACATAAATTCACAATAGATTTACAGGTCATGTTTTTAAGAATCATTAAGATGTATCTTTCAGGAATTAAAGTGAGACCAGAAAGAAAAAAAGAGAGAAAAAATTTTCCTAGTGTAATTTTTTGTTTTTGTAATTTTATTCATTTTGGAGAATTAAAAGAACCCAACAGTTTGTATGTGGGATCCTCTGTGCCTATAGGAAAACGTATCCTTTAAAGAATGGTTTCATCTTTTCTGAGTTTGTAACTGTATATATCACTTTTTTTACAGGTGGAGATTTTCCAGAAGATTTTTCAATACTAATGACAGTAAAACCTAAAAAGGGTATCCAGTCCTTCCTTCTGTCTGTCTACAATGAGCAAGGAATTCAGCAAGTAGGTGTTGAAGTTGGTAGATCCCCTGTCTTCCTGTTTGAAGACCAAAATGGAAAACCTGCCCCAGAAGACTATCCTCTTTTCAGAACAGTCAACATTGCTGATGGCAAGTAAGTGTAAAATTTTAAGATGAAAAATAATACCACAGACCACTGTATAGGTGACTATGGTCTTTACAAACAGTTGTCTTAAATATTTAAATAAATCAGTAACGCAGGTGCCAGCTAGTTGGACTGCTGTTGTACAAAATCAGAGAATCTTTGCAGCAGAATACAGTTCCAGTTTCAAATGGTATATACAGCTACAAATAAAGCCAAACCACCTTTCTTATCTGCCATTTCTATAAACCAAGAGTGAAGAAGGAGTCATATAAGTTAAACCCACCAAAACGAAACCTATGAAGATTCTTCCTGTGCAATATAGAAAGAAACTCTGTTTTCAGAAAGACTCAAGGAGTAGTCTCGCTAGAAGGGCTGTCTTGTCCATTTGAAGGCGATAGGCAGAGTGAAGACAAGTTGACAAGACAGCATAGAATTTCTCCTCTCCTGAACCAAAACAGCAGATAAATAAGGTGGTTTGATATGTCTGTATAGAAGGAAGTCAGGGAAGAATAAGCTGGGCAGTTAATCTGAAGTGCTGCAAGTATTTATACTGCACCCTCAGTAAAGCAATGAATCTCAAACACCTATTGCATTATTGATGCAGTTGTTAATTTTTTGTACCTAACTTCCCTTTGTAGACAAGCAGTCATTCTCCGGGAATATCGTTCTAGTGCTTGTAAGTGGACATTTCTTCTTTCAAAGGCTTTTTATTTATTGTGCTGCAGTCCAGGAAGAGCAGCCACAGTCTTCAGAGATACACAGAATGAAATTTTATTAAAGCAAAAGACAACAAAGCAGTAGAGAAGGAAGGGCAAAAATTCAACTGTAACGAAATATGTTTATAAAGCAATAAAGGATAAAAAAAGAAAAAAGTAATTGTCTTCTAGCCCTTGTATTACCAGAGAATGGCATTATACCATGAAATTTAAACCTGATGCATTTCCCTAGCAGAAGGAGTGATAAAATAAAGCAGCAATTTTTTTTTTTTCATTGACTTCCTCTAAATAACAAAGCTTTGACATGGATTTCAGAATTTCACCCAAAATGTTGAGAAACTGATAAAAACGAAGAAATCAAAATGAACTTGGTTTGGTACAGTTTCCTGCAGTGAGGCTATACAACTTTCAAATCAACTGGAGTCAGTCCTATCCACAGTGAGCTATGTTTTCATGCTTTCAGCTTCTACATGCTTTCAAAAGATAGACTGACAATTTCCTTCTGACTCAGCTATTTTATGAAGGATCTAGGACAACAATCTTCGTCTCAAAATGAGATATATTTAAAAA
This sequence comes from Pygoscelis adeliae, assembly GCF_000699105.1. Taxonomy (NCBI): domain Eukaryota; kingdom Metazoa; phylum Chordata; class Aves; order Sphenisciformes; family Spheniscidae; genus Pygoscelis; species Pygoscelis adeliae. The sequence continues at coordinate 853,355 of NW_008824053.1, forward strand.
GTGTAAACAGTGTAATGTGCCTGAGGATGCATGGACAGTTTGCTTTTCTAATGGTAATGTTCAGCCGCATTCCAGAAAAAACATGGAGTTAGAGTTCTGGCTCAGTGATACTGTTTAGCAGTCAGATTCCACTAGCTTCGAGGTGTTCCTTCTGATATACAGAAGCTCTTTGTAACAACAATCTAAGCTGTCTCTCTGATTTAGACAACCTTAGTGCCACAAATGCCAACTGAAATAATTTGATTCCAGCCTTCCTCTTACCAGTCACTAATATGACATACTTTGATACTTTTTGCCCTGGTCTATCGAAGACTCTTTGATGTTTTGCTCCATGTTTGATTACAGAGTGGCTTGCTCTTGCTCTTAGATATTTAAGTTGTCACAGCAGAGAGGCTCACTAAATTAGCGTGGTCTGTGATGACAATAAAGTCTCATAAAGAACATAGTATAGTTGGGCAAATTGTACAAAACTTTATTCTCAAATGTCTCTAAAATAAAACCATTTGTCAGTATCCTGAATCAGTCCATTCATTTTTTGGTCAATATTTATGTAGGCAAAGCTATTGTTGCAGGAATATCGGCAAGCATTTGTAAGTATATGTATCTGGAAAAGCATCTATGTTGGAACTGTTGTACATATTTGAAAAATCTCTATAGCTATGGGATACATTCAAATAAGCAAAAGAACATGGTAAAATTTTGGTGATTGATCACAGGGAACAAACAGTAAAATGTAAATAACAAAGAATAAGCTGCTGGATTAAATATATTTGCACAAGTAATTCCTTAAGTAATTTGGAAAATCAAACACATTCATAAAAATAAATCTGCTGTCAGATCATTCAATCTAATAAAATGTAAACAGTGCACTCACTTCTAATTTGAGTTTACTAATGTTCTCTGGGTAAAGCTTCAGAGAAGGTGAGCTTGAAGTTCATCTTTTATAGGATATTCACAATGAGCTATGGATCAGATTCCTTTGTACTAAGGGACAGAAGTTATGTAGTGAATAGACAAAACATTGTGTACCTTTGTGTACATATGAAAGAAGGAAATAAATGGAGACATTTAAAACTTTATCTGTGACTTGACTGGTGCACAATCTGCAATAAACCGTCTCGATAAGAACACAATGACCTGGTTTGAAAAACGTAAGTTACAGTAGAATTATGTTTTTTTTTTAACAGGTGGCATCGAGTAGCTATTAGCGTGGAGAAAAAAAGTGTTACGATGATTGTTGACTGTAACAAAAAAACTACAAAACCACTTGAAAGAAGTGACAAAACAGTTGTGGACACCAATGGCATCACTGTCTTTGGAACCAGGATTCTGGATGAAGAAGTTTTTGAGGTAAAAATCAATACTGAACAAATGGAATTGAGTGATTTTGTGTTGAACAAAGTGTTCAATGTAAATCAGAATAAATTTTTTAGGGTAAAAGATGGTATAATATAGAAACTTTGATTTATAGAACCTGTTAGGATAGGCTGAAATAAAAGAGAAGTAAAACAGGGAAGTGTCTCTATTGTTGGAAGAGATGATGCATTTTTCTGTTCTTTAGATTATGTTGTATCTGGAAGGGGCTTGCTTTTTTTGTCTTTCTGCCTAATATTGAGATACCTGAGATATTTAGGAGAACTAATCTGGGAAAGCTGAGTAGTATGATACTGGATAATTTTAGTTTTGTCTCTCTTAAACATCTACAGATATTTGTGCATGCTAGCAGTATCTGAGAGAGAGGGAGAAGGACCTGGAAAGTTTTCTGTGTAATATGAATCCCTTATATTGTTTATCCCACTTATTACTCTTTCCAGTAACTGGAACATACTTTGGCAATAAGGACATATATGTTTCCATCATTTACTGGCCAAGAAGTACATATAGGAAGGGTAAAATGCCTCTAAAGAAGTATGTGACTGCCAATCATGAGGCCTTTCTAGGTAGAATCCTTGTGTCAACGATTATTTTTACAGTCTAATAATGAAACTTCTCTAGATCTACACTATTGAGTTTCTTTTATAATATTGTTTACAACAGTCAAAACTGTCAAATTTAAATTAAAAATGAAAAATAAGAAAATACAGATCAGTAGTTAACTTCATATTGAGAACATCTGTGCTCCATAAATGTCCAGAATTGTAATCCTAGCTTTAAGCAGAGCATATGCTTGAGAAGCTGCGTAGGTATCAAGAGAGGAGATACAAGTTTTGAGTGTAACACTGTGGCATTGTTATCTTTCATTTCCATGGATATGACGAAACATGAGACTTTTGAATGGGGAAATTTCTGGGATGATTTAATGGGTCAACCAGTGTGATATGTTCGCTATTCACAGCCTAATTTACCTGTAGTCCCCAATACAGTTTGCGCATCTGAGGGACATTATTTTCCATATAAAGATGAATTCCACAGATGCCTTAACTGGGGTGGGACAAGGATTTTTGGTCTCCACATGGGTTAATTACTTTCAATTTTCATTTGTATTTCTTTCTTAGGTCAGAAACCAAGCCCCACAATATGTGTATTTGGCAATAAATTGTCAAAATATGTGCAATGTTAATATACATAAGTAAAAAGAATTCAGCAAAAAAAAGCAATAAAAGTAGATAAACTGATACTTTGTTAGTGTTTTAAAAGTCATTTTAGATTCTAATAGAAACTAAGGCAACAGGCCCTGGCTTGTTCTTGCAAAGTTTGTAACCATTTTAAAAGTTGTCAGAGGGAAGTGCACAAGAACTAAACATTGGTGTTTGGTTTGTTTTACTCAATGCAACTGCTGAATAAAAAGACCTGTCTGAAGTTTCAGAGGTGCTGAAATGATTGTACGTAGCTGTTGGAAAATAAGTACAGTGGTTGATGATATGTGCATGAAGGGAGATAGTTGTTTTAATCATTTGCATTAAGTAACATGTTGAATAAAAGAGAAGCATGCTAGGGGCCTTTCATCTCTGAAGTTGTTGACTATTATGATATTATGTCTGTCCTCTATATTTTAAATAGTTTTAAATATTACATCCTCCAAAAAAATTTTGTTAAAGAGAAATTAAGACCATTCCCATGGGAATACAGAAGGAGCATAGGCTATCTAAGGGGTAAATAAAATGGTAGTTCTGAAAATTTCCTCCTATGTCATTCTTCTGTCACAAAGGTTATTAGCCACTCAGAAAGAAAGATGAAACTTTGAGTCATGACAAAGTGTAACTATTTTAAGGCAAAATAATTCCTCCTCTAGCAATTCCTCCTCAGTGATAGTTTCCTCCATCTGTACCTTTTGCAGTTGTATATACAATTCCCTCCACACTTTCAAGTGCTATAGAGGAAGAAGAGATGGAAAGGGATGTGGTAGAATGCAATTATTTTTTGGTTAGCAACTGTTGGAAGAGTCAGTAGGGTTGGATGAAGACATACTTAGCAAATTGAAATCAGTACTTAAAAATCAGAGTTAGCAGATTAATTGAAGAAACCCAAAAAATAACCCTACATTTTTCTTGAAGTCAAGCTTACGTGAAGTCAACACAGACATGAGGATATAACTTTAACAGAATTTGCTGCAATGACTTAAATAAAAATACTTTTCTCTGAGGGTTTTTGTCATTTGTTGAAGAATAAAAAAGGAAGCTAGTGATCCTCTGTCAAATTTTTCACTGAAATCTCCTACATTGACATGGCAAGTCAGTGCTTCAATTCCAGCTGAGACCCACTAAGAAGAAAGATGGCTTTGGACTCACAAGAGAATCGTAGAATAGAATCATAGAATCATTTAGGTTGGAAAAGACCTTTAAGATCAAGTCCAACCGTTAACCTAACACTGCCAAGTCCACCACTAAACCATGTCCCTAAGCGCCACACCTACATGTCTTTTAAATACTTCCAGGGATGGTGACTCAACCACGTCCCTGGGCAGCCTGTTCCAATGCTTGACAACCCTTTTGGTGAAGAAATTTTTCCCAATATCCAATCTAAACCTCCCCTGGTGCAACTTGAGGCCATTTCCTCTTGTCCCATCACTTGTTACTTGGGAGAAGAGACCGACCCCCACCTCGCTACAACCTCCTTGCAGGTAGTTGTAGAGAACGATGAGGTCTCCCCTCAGCCTCCTTTTCTCCAGGCTAAACAGTCCCAGTTCCCTCAGCCGCTCCTCACAGGACTTGTGCACTACATCCTTCACCAGCTTCGTTGCCCTTCTCTGGACATGCAAAGAAATTGTGCAGCTGTCTGTAAAGTCAGTTTACAGGCTGAATCTTAACATTCAGCACTGAGAACAGCAACATTTCTACCATTTATAACACCACTGTACATTTCTGTATTCCTTCAGTGATTAGGTTTCCTTACTTAACTGATTGCACCCCTTTTCTCTTGCTTTATTCAGAGAAATGAGTTACATTCTTGTAAGGCTGTTCTTGTACTTGCTGGGGGTTTAGATTTAATCTGAAGTCTCTTACTTAAATTAGAAGCTTGCAGTCTTTTCTTTTGGGATAGCTTTCTGTTTTCTCTTTTACTGTACAGCCACCATACTGTACAGCCGCCACAGAATACCTCAAACTTTTACATGTGTCATTTGGAATTAATCTCTTCTGTGTTTTCAAATACATAGTGCCAGAAGGCCTGGTTTGTAAGTTCTTGCTGCAAAGAAGAGAATTCCTACAATAATAGCATGTAAAAAATAAAAAAAAAAAAGAAGTTAGTCAGATGCTGGTACATGGCACCTAGTAAAAGAATTTTGAATTGCATCCATTGAAATATGTTTGTAGCTTAAATGTTTGATAAATAGCAGGGATCTTTTTATTCTTTGCCAGCTTTAAGGATTTGTCACTCCTCATTTAGTACTGTTGGTGTGAACAATACAACAGTTTTTTATAATAAGTATTTTATAATAAGTTAATAACTAACAGAGTCTTTATGCAGATATTTCCCTATAGAGACTTTTTTCCTTCAGAACTCCCCACATGTCAGGTCAATACAATGACTTTTAGGCACCGTGCTGTAAATTAGTATAACAAGACAAAACCTGACGTATATAAGTCTCTAATTTAAAGCCAATGAAAGCTTTAACTGCACACAGTTTATGAGATTAAATTCTTGCAGTAATCCTTGTTAATAAAGGGTTTAGATTTTGATACTAGGCATTAACCTGTTTCCATGAAAAAAAAGCGTTCATACCCTTATGTACAACGTAGGATTCCTTCAAACAGCCTGAGCGAGCAGTTGAAGATAGAGTGCTAGTACCTTGACAGCAAAATTATTTAACTTACAGATCCCTTCAGATCTGTAAGTTAACCATCCTTCACATATCTGTAAGCGTGGAAAGTCCAAGTGTGCAGGTGCAGAAAGGCCGTTCATCTGTGCACGTACTCCGTGAAGAAGGTAGCAGTAGCAGGGTGGGTAGAGCTTTTACTGACTGACCAAAATTGCTGTACGGCTAAAGTACAGCAATTCCCTAGAGTAGAATAGGGAAGCTAGCCCAAAGTAAAACTCCCCCAAAGGCATTGTCGTGGTTTAACCTCAGCTGGCAACTGAGCACCACGCAGCCGCTCGCTCACTCCCCCCGAGTGGGATGGGGGAGAGAATCGGAAGGGTAAAAGTGAGAAAACTCATGGGTTGAGATAAAGACAGTTTAATAGGGAAAGCAAAAGCCGCGCACGCAAGCAAAGCAAAACAAGGCATTCCTTCACTCCTTCCCATGGGCAGGCAGGTGTTCAGCCACCCCCAGGAAAGCAGGGCTCCATCACGTGTAACGGTGACTTGGGAAGACAAACGCCATCACTCCCAATGTCCCCCCCTTCTTTCTTCTTCCCCCAGCTTTATATACTGAGCATGACGACACATTGCATGGAATATCCCTTCGGCCAGCCCGGGCCAGCTGCCCTGGCTGTGCCCCCTCCCAGCCCCCCGTGCACCTGCAGCCTTCCCAGTCGGCAGAGCATGGGAAACTAAAAAGTCCCTGGCTAGTGTAAGCACTACCCAGCAACAACCAAAACATCGGTGCGCCATCAATCCTGTTCCCATCCTAAATCCAAAACACAGCCCTGTACCAGCCACTAAGAAGGAAATCAACTCTATCCCTGCCGAAACCAGGACAGGCATGTGGTGTGAATGATGTGTCATCAGTCTCCTCTGTTTCACACTGTCCTGTTGAGGTGCACTACTAGCTAATGTAGACATAGCCAAAATTATTCCCATTATACGTCACCTTTAGTAACTGCTAGTGACCCACTAAATGTTTAGCGTCAGTTAGACTAAAAAGTAACGTTTAACATAAATGGGACAGAAACCAAAAAATGCAATAGGTTCCAGGCAAAAATATTTAGAAGCAACCTTCTAGCTATCAACACCAGAGAAGTGGCCAACTTCCAGCATCGGGAGGAAAAAAAACAACAACAAAAATAAAAGCAAAGCAAACTATTTTTCCATTTCAGAGCCACCTAATAAAAAACCCGCATTTTTTACAAATGCTTTCTATTTGGCTTGGTTTATTTTGCCTTTTTTTTTAATCTGAAAGAATGGTGATTTGGTGTTTGGTTTTTTTTTTTAATAGTATTTCCAAACTTATGCTCGATGAACAAAAGCAAATAATTCTGTTTTCCTTGTTTCTCTTCCTTATTTTTGAAAGCAGGAAAGGGGGAGAAAAAGAAAGCAAAACTCTGGTAATTTGTTGGAGTTCAAGTTCATTTTCAAGGAATATTCCCAAGAAACAAAGGAAAGGTCATGTAACTAAACTGTTTGTAATTACATTTAAAATTAACAACCTGGGCTCAAAACATGCTGCCTGTTATATCAGCTCCAGCAAGTCTTACAGACAGGATTTATTATCACCTCATTTAATATTGCGTTGATACATTTAAGTTTTAAAGAACATCTGTAAATGAGGTTTCAAAGATGAATGACAATGTAACAGATTTGCAGGTCTTTTATCAAGAAAAGAGGATGTCCTTGGTCACACGTGTGTGTGTGTCTGCATGTGTACACGTGCGGTATATACAGGCATTGTGATACAATCTAATCTCTCAGCCAAGAATTGCAGTAGACTTTGGTCTGTGAACAGCTATGGTTCGAAGGTTAAAAATTATAATTGGTACACCAACCTATTTCTTATCCAAGCTGAATATATACTACTATAACCATGGAGTTTCGAAGAATCAAGAAGACATTGATTTCTATGGAAACTTTGACCTGTACAGAATTCTGCTTTCACAATTTATTGCTTTTACAGTGCTTCAGTCTGGCAGGCGCTAAGTATCTTTCTCTAGCTATATTATGCAATGGGCCTGGGTTATGGAATATTATATTAAAGGCCCCTGGAATTCTTCAATCCCTCAAATCTTTGCAGGAAGATTAAATGAATTCTGCAGCAGGTTTTTCTAAATTCTATAGTAATGATATCCAGGCTGTCTAGACTTTTGTTCTTTGGAGTCTATAGTTGTACTGTCACATAACTAATTAGAGAAAGTTGGCACATATACACAGGTTAGGGTTTCTGCTGATTTACTGAAGAGTCCGCTCTGTAATTCTTAGGCTTTAGCCATCATATGAAAATGAAGGATGTTGATGTTGTTCTCCTGAGTTGATATCGTGCCTAGCACTGGTTTTGTTAAGCTTTTGTCACCATTTAGGTAGTCATCTTTAAAATCTAATTACCCTTATAAGCACAGAAGAGGTACTCATTTTATCCAGAATATGAATCAGAAGGATGGTATTTTGCTAATACTAACCCTCCCGCTCTAGTTGTGGGAAGTCTGAACCTCTAATATATAAATTAGACATTTAAGTAATTGCTGCATTATTTTTCTTTTTTTTTTTTTTTTTGTCAAGCTGGAAAAAGAACAAGAAGCATTCTCCTAATGAAATCATTCTAGAAAATCTCATTATTTTACAATAAGAAACTACAACTTGAGTTCTCAACTCTGGTCCAGTCACATTGTTATATAGCATCCTAGTTGTGCAACTGCCAAGATCACTTGTTCTTGGAATTATTTTTTTTTAAATGTTTTGAATAATTTGTGAAGTTTGCTTCTGTGGAGAGGGTCCTGCAGAGCTTCTTAAGTAATGCTTACCTGCTATGCCCTGAACAAAGGTCACTTTCACCTGGCAGGGTTATTGTTTTATTAAGATTCTTGTGAAAGAGAGACCCCAAAAATCTGTCTCTACAACTGAACTGTTTGAGGTTCTTGTAGAAGTAGGGAACTAGACCATAAAATTTTGAATACTGGAAAAAACAGTAATTTCAACACTGATTCCTTCATATAGTATCCTTACAGCCTTGTAAGAATTCATACTTTTGCCTTTTTAACGATGCTGGCAGGTCATAGTAGAGATGTCTTTTATCAATGATAGAAACTTTTAGCTGATAGACTATAAATGGACTACCTTATGGTTGTACTTCTGCAGTACACCGTATTTAGAAAGCATTAGCAAGATTACGTAGTTAAAAGGAAAAGAGAATGTTTCAAGAAGAGAGATAATATCTAAGACTTTTTATGAAGTCACAATTAAGATAATAAGCAGCCATTAACATTTATTGCTTATAATGATAAAATAATCCATTCCTTACTTTTCAGGCCCTCAATGATTTACATCATTGAGAAAATCTGACACCATATCTAACGGGAGATTTTCCTTATTCTGATTTCTGCTGTGGAATCTAAGAAAGGTTCTAAAAAGGTGGAGTCAAATATAGCAATCGCTAGCATGAGGCTAACTGAAGCAATAATTACATCAAGAGAAAGTCAGTAAAATTGGAAAGAGAACTTGGTAGTCTACTGCTTTCCTGCAAATTGGCTCTCCATTTTCTTTTTCTGTTAGTCAACGCTGTATTTTTTCAGTGCTGCAAACTGTTTTCATATCAAGAGGCTATGTTTTCAGTGCAGATACCCCACCTTGTGCATTGCTACCTAGTGAGGTGTGTACACATAAATACACATAAACTTCCTTAGTCTAGAATGTCACTGTGGAACGTCTGTGAGATTCACAGAGGAATTTTCAATGACAGAATTCACCACACTTCTCATTCTTAGCTGGGCTGTTCCTTGTTGAAGAGTTAATTTGAGCGAATGTCTGTGCAGCTGTTCCAATAGGCGGGCATTCAGCTGATTTGAGCGTATTCTCCTTGTAGCTCTGTAGCCTGGTTCTCCACATTTTCTGTGGCATGCCACAAAGATGTGGATGTTTCCTCAGATCTAATTTACTCCTTTTAATAGTCTTGGAGGATTCTGCAAAGGGTAACTTATTTGGTAGAGTACCTTTTAGGACAATGCTACAGAAGTAATCCTTCTGTACCATGTTTTCATGCTAGGCATAACTGGTGGGCAAGATATTTTATGATTCTCAGGCAGCTTTTTTCATATAACCAAGAGGCTGATTCAAAAGCCTCTGATTTTAATTATGAGCACATTCCCAAAATAGAGAGGAATTAGAATGTTCATAGACTTTAACTATTTTTATTCCACATTGAGATGAATTACTCAACTATGCATTGACTCACAACAACTTAGTGTCTATTTCAGTGAAGTATTTACGATCCAAACTAAATATTAAGACTCCAAATTGATCCATTTTAGTTACAGGAGGTACTTGTATGCTTATTGTTAGGTATGCTTGAATACCCTGCTTCACCTCTGGGCAACTAAGGCAGAGACCTAGCTCTCAGCTTTCTCATCCCTAATATGCAAGTAATGTTAAATATCTGATAAACACTGTTTAAAATGCATGGTATTAAGTGTTATCCAGGATAAAGAAAAGTTATAAGGCAGCAGATTTTTCTTCTGAAGTGCTAAATAGGCTTTTAGCGCTTTTTGGGGCAAGTTAAGCATGCACATTGTTACAAGTAATCAGATGAAAAAAGTGGCTGTGTATACCTGCCTGATACCTCACCACAAGCGCTCTGCCTCTGCCTTCTACTGTCATCCCACTTATCTCTGACATCAAATCGTGGTGGGAGACTGGCTCAGCAGAGACATCAAACATTTGACTTGTATAACACGTTATATGTCGTCTATGAACTTTGTGAAATTGCCTGAGCCGTCTTTCCCAACAAAGGTGGTCATGACAATTCCATAGGGAAGGAAATAGAACTAATCTGTATAGACAGCTGCCTTTTGTACTTCTTTTTTTCTCTATGCGCTTTTCAGACTAGTTCAAGGATGCTCAGGTGTATTTGTAAATTTTACTCTGTTCTCCTCTCTCCTTCCCCATTTTTGTTCTCCCTCTCTTGCTTTCATCATTCTATCCTGTGAGACTTCCTTTTTTCCTGCAACTTTCATATAAGAACAACATTATGCACATATGCATATATATTTAGATACCTCAGTGTTTTTAGAGACCAACTATTAAAATTGTTAATAACCCATGACTCCATTTATCCATATTTTCATTTAAAGTTCTTGGGACTTGTGCAGGTAGATCATTAAGTGCCTAATTTATGACTCCAGGTCATAAAGTATGGCCAGATCAAGTATTTGTAGTTTGTTCGCGAAGAACTTTATAAAATTCTATTTCAGTCTCACAAAGTCAAGCAGTTAAAATCAAAGAATGTGTTGTGAAGACTGAAGTCGTTCTGTGAAAAATCCTCAAAGAGAAAGAGTTTAGATTTGTCCAACAAATTCCTTAGAATGATAACTAAATCACAATAATGAAATCCGCAACAATGTATGTGGAATTTTGTGTGCTGAGAGGATTGACCCGCTCTGAAATGAAAGCTCTTCGCTGACTAGGGAAACAGGACTGCCAATACATCACATACAATACTCAAAGAAGCCATTTAATTAGCAAAGACAGGGAAAAAAAAACAAAAAGTAGAAAAAGAAAATAATTTACTGGAAATATTTTTATAGCAGATGTTGAAGGAAAAAGAAGAGAATTAACATCTGAGATGCCAAATGTAAAATCAGTCAGTTCCTCAGTAAACTTCTCGCACAAGAATAGCCGGTAGCAATTTATGTATACTGTGCAAGACTTCTGAGGGCCTCCCTCTATGTGGACCCATGACAGGCAGACAGGCGGGGCTGGGAAGTACAGTCAATGGATCAGGAACAGCTTTAACCAATTTAGGGACATCTAAGCCAAGTGGTAACAGCATGCTGAGTGCTTCTTGCAAACACACAAACCGACAAAACCCAGTGCCAAAATCCCATGACATTCAAGATCAGCACAAAGCAAGCTCCAGAATACTGGCTATGTTCCCCCACCTGGGTTCTCTTAGCATATCATGCTAAACAGCAGTAGTTTCAGGAGCAGTTCTGGCACTACTCACCCTGGCTGGCACACTGTACACACGGCGATCTGTACGGGCATCTCAGAAAGCCATGAATGTTCAGGGGCGTATAGCGAGACAATAACCTGAGCTCAACAGGGTGGACAGGGGTTCTGTACATCCATCTCTAATGGTTGCTCCAAGAGAGTTAACCTGTTTTGTCTTTCAGTTGCTAATTCTCTCCAACTTATTCCTCTGCTTCACGTAGATTTAATTTGGCTGGTGAAAGAGGAAGGGCAGAGCACTTTGGAAACACTTTGCTGGAGATGGGGGATGCGTAGCCCAGGCTGACAGTGACTGTACAAAACCTCTCAAAGCACTCAAACTCTTGAGGGAGTCGTGTAAGGAATCAAAGGGGGAATTTCTCTGTATGTATAGCAGGTTTTGTAGGAAGATGTCCAAATCAGGAAGCATTAGCGAGCTAAGGAAAATAAACGAGGCAGTCCAGCACCACTGGCAGGGGAACTTCCAGTATTTCTGGAAGCTTAAAAAAAATATATTCCAACTCTAAATTAATCTGAGACACACGAGTCTATAAAGTAAAATGAGTTGAGAGTATTGTGAAAAACAGATTTGTAATATAGAGCCATTATGTGCTAAGAAACTAAGTATTTCATATTTTATGTCAAATAAGTTAGTAAAAAATATTGTAGAACTAGGAAAATTGCAGAAGGTTGGTTGATTTATTTCAGTTTAAGGGGTTTTTCTTCTTTCTGTGATTTTTCTTTTTGAAAGGAAGGAGTGTTACAAATTATTCTTTACTATTTTAAAAGAGTCTCCAATTTTGTTAATTGGTTAAAGGCTACTGTTCTGAGGGATGTAAAGCAATTTTGGAAATACTGAGATTATTGTGACTTTTCCCAGCTGTACATTTCCATCAGTTACAATATTTTCTCTTTAAAGACAAAACATGCACAGGTATACTAACGAAATTATTCGTTTGCCCCCATTTTTGGTAAAAACAAAATAAAATCACATTAGAAGTATATAAAAGCTTAAAAATCCCCCCTTTTGGGGACATAGTGCGAGATCGAAGTTAATGGGTTTTGTCCAAGAACATGTGCCCATTTTCAACAACTTTATTTTTATGACAGCATAAGAAGCTCCTGAATGAGGAAATTTATAGTGGAAATGTTGGCAGGAATTTACCTAACGCTGTTTAAATGGTACCACTATGTTAAGAAATGCACTGGATACCAGACAGCTTTCTGTGGAAAACGATAAACATACAAGGTCTCTGTAGGGGATCTCAGCTGAGCCATTTTTATTATCCAGAATAGTGGCTCTCTTTACTGTGATGTTGTTTTTACACATGATATATGGGAATAGAGATGAAAATAACATTTGTTAGCTGTTAAAATTTTTATTTCAACATATTCTATAGTGTGTATTTACACGATGCTCACTTAATTATTTTTTATTCCAATAACTGTCTCTGGTACAGCCTATTTTATTTTATTTTATTTCATTTTAATTTATTTCATTTTATTATTTTATTTTATTTTATTTTATTTTCTCTTCTCCCTTCTTTGAGAGTACAGTTGTGATGCAAACTCTCAGAATTACACTGTTGATCACTTGCATGCTGAGCTGCATGCTGGTAATAGGAAGTGCCCTGAATTAAGTCTTAGGAATTTAGACTGGTTCCCAGTGAAGAAGTAAACAAACAGCATGAAAATGACAGAGCAGGAGTTACACCTTCCCACCCCCTCCTTTCCAAACCAGACAGCATTTTGAGCCAGAATTTTGCACTTAGTCCATTCGGTATTAATTCGCATTGTTTTGCCATGTGAACAATAGTTAGGATGTTTTCCAGAATAGCAGCAGAAGTTAAGATCTGTTATTTATAACCACAAATGTTAATATACTATCTTAGTATAATGTGCCTAGTTTTGTTTTCTGAATGAAAACTCTGTACTTCTGATGAACTGTAGACAATCTTTGTTTTTGTTATTTAATCCGCATATGCTTTCCTGCAGGGTGAGATCCAGCAGCTGTTGATTATAGCCGACCCCAGAGCTGCGTATGACTATTGTGAGCATTATAGCCCAGACTGTGATTCCCCAGTGCCCAATGCTGCTCAGGCTCAAGATCCTCAAGTTGATGAGGTGAGTAATCAGTCATGTATTACCAGATTTATTGCACATTAGTGGTTGTGCTGGATACAAGTTACCCGAGGAGCATTTACAGCTAAATGGCATGCATTGTTCTAGATACGAGGGAGGAAGGTTGCAGGAGTGCATTCATTTTTGCTATCCACTCATTTATGTCAAGCATTTGAAGGAACCTATCGCGCTGGTGTTTGAATAACCAGCACGCTCAACAAAGTTAAACTGTAATTCCTTAAAACATGATAGCAATATGAGTTTGTTTAGTTGTACCTCTTCGTTCTTCCTATGTACATTTATGATTTCACTGGTGCTGTATACCATCAAATGCCACATTTGAAAGATATGGGAGCTATGAGTATTCTGCAATTGTAAACGTCTTCTGCTAGAAATGCCATGTATTCTGATGAGCTGTGTCCAGTGTACAAATGCATGTACACACAAAATTATTTCAGCCAGCTCCACTCGTAGCAGGTAGATATCAACAGGGACAAAACAGAGTTGGAACTTTTCCCAGAAACACAAAAAATGTTTACAGAAACCATTTGTCACTGTAGACAGTTCTCACAGCCATAAACTGAGTAATTCACTGAGGGCAAGATAGTTCCTCAGATTAGACCTCTGAGGAACAGCAGTTGCGTGTATTGTTGTACACATTCTAAATACTTGCATCAAACGCTGTAAAGTGGAAAGCTTTTGCAAAATGTAACTAGTCTTCGTTGAACTTGGCTCTGGACAGTTAGTGTGCACTCAGCTGCGTGTGATCTGACTGGTTATTGTTACTGATTGCTCAAGAGATCAGCATTAAAAACTTGCTGAATTGTTCTCAGATGCCTGCTTTGAGCCAATTTTGAGACAGAACTTTTCCTAAATACATGATAATTTTATTTATTGTTACTATTTATTCTATCTGACTGAAAATTATGTCATCAAGTGACTAAGATCCATACGGCCTGGAACTTGGTTCAAAGGGACTCCCACATCCATTGTATCAGAGGTGTAGTTCAAGATGTGTCAAGTCAATCACACATAGGCAGAGGCCTTTACACTACGTAACAGTGTATGGAGTCTGGTCTCTTCATGAGGACCCTGTAGCACCTTCTGTCTGTGTGCCTGGCTACGTGGATCTCCATGCACTATATTCCAAAACAGAACAGGCTGAAAGCACATTGTTGGTGTTTTATGGGAAGAAAATAAAAGATAGCAAAACCAAATTAATTTTTTCCTCATTATTAAATTTCAGAGAAATTTGAAATTTTGCTTGGGAACTTTCCTGGGCTTTGCTGCTGTGTGACTTAGCACTCTGATTCTTTTTCTATTTCCTGTGCGAAGACCTGGAAGGTTTGAATAGGCTAGTGCTTTCCTACTTTGAAATAAGACTGAAGAGTAGTCAATCTAATAAACTCATTTTTGTGGGAAAAGGTTGTTAAAATCATCCCTTGGTCTCTTTCTTGAAGAGGAGTATATCTAAATACTTAAAATGCTTTAACTAAGTGGGGAGTACTGTCACCTCCAAACTCACATCAACTCCTAAGCAGGAGTTAACATGGCTTAGAGAGATCGCAAATATTTGTTTGCTCTGGCCACCGCCGATGGCAATGACGGCTCCTGTCCTTTAGTGTAATGCCTGTGGACAAGGCTTGGAATCCACAGAAATTAGCTGGGATCAGACTGTAGATTCAAAATCTATTCAAGATGAAGAAGAATGAATACTTGTGCTTGATTAGCAGCAATGACTACTGGTGAATTACTGGAGTGTAATTCAATGTTTCCAAAGGATGTAGAATATTAATAAAATAGCCCAGGGATTACATTCCCTCCATAATGGATGACTAGCTAAGTCTCCTGCTGTCAAATATGTTTATACTATATCAAAGCTGTTTAACACTAGCATCAGTTGAGAGCACTCATTTGTAGATCAAAAGAAAAATAAGCCTCATCATAATTACAAAAACTATGTGCACGTATCTAGTTACATGCTCATCATATAGAATTCCCAGTTATATACTGCACATCTATTGAAAACAGTCCGCGAGCACCAAACAAAGGGAACCATAACATCAAACAATCGGCGCCATTCTCCTTGAGCATCCTGAGGAGAGATCATCTGTAGCCTAATGCAACTGCCACTGGAGTGAGTCAGCAAATATCATTAAATTCAGCAGCCATTGCAAAAACGCTCTTGGGGTTAGCCTTTTTTTAAGGTGTTTTTCTAAAGCCTGGTTTTTTGCCCTGTGATAACACATATAGTTTGTGGGAGCACCTACAGAGAAAAAAGTAAAATCACAGATCTTAATTTGTAGTGTAACGTTTTTAAATGAATTTGAAAAAATTTGAGAAGAGCTAAAAGATTAAAGAAATGGAGAACTGCCATTTCTGTTTGCTTCCATTTATTGCTCTGAGTGGTGACTGAATCATTTTGCTTTCCGCACTAAGACACGATTTCCTTGCTGCTCTCCACGAGTTCGTATGTGTAACTTTGTATGAATATTCCCAGTGAAGTCAATGGATCTCTTTAACAAGTTGTGTAATAGTAATCTGAAATAATCACATCAGCAAGACTACCGGTGTGATGAATATGCAATAGAGTAACTGACTGACTGAATTGCCCGGAATTATAGAATTGTCCGCTAAATGATAAAAAAGCAGCTTATTAAAGCAGGCTACTTCATTATCTTTTGAGATACAATCTATCAAATCACATAGATAATTCATTTTAAGGAAATAAATGAAACAAGTCTTATTTAGGTACCGGAAGAAGTTACAGAAGATAGCAATGCTGATTTTTTTAAACTGTTGAGTGCAAAATTAAATAAGGCGTTAAAAGATAAAAATACAATTACAGCCAGTCTATATGGAAAACAATGATTCCAAAATGCCTGATTGCATGTTTTGAGGAGATTACAAGTTTGAAAGTGATATCTGATAGAATTTATAGACTTAGACCTTTGTAAAGCTTCTGATTTGTCAACATATGATATTTGTATGAAAGAAAAAAAGGCATTGTATGGCAAAGGTAAAGTACCCGACAAACAGATTCAAATCTGGCTGTCTTATTTCAGAAATTGCTATAAACCGAGAGCTATCTCTGGATTAACTTTTTAGTAGTTTCTTAGGAATTGTGCTAGCACTACAGAAATGAGTGTAAAATGGATGCTATTAAAATTTGTCGGAGTCATGATATTGTAGAGCAGTAAACAATGATGATAACACAACTAAAGGCAAAGTTACACACATACAAGAAAAAGAAGGAAATGTAGGGCAACCATAGAGAACTAGGAAATACACGCTGCGATACAGCCTGCTTGCATGTGTTAACAAAAGGACCTTTCGTGTGCAGCAGGTTGTCCCCATCTGTGGGCTTCATCTGCTGCTGTATCAGTGAAAGCAATTTTGAGGGTACATGATTTACCAGACTGGGATACTAATCAAGCTGAAAGCCAACATGAAAGGCTTACTGTTTAGCTAGATTGATTTCCTAGTTTCATCTCCCATGTTTTCACACAAACTCTTGTGATAGAAAGAGGGAAGAGAGAACGCTGGGCTAAAGGCTGGGCAGGATTGTGTCTTTCAGCGTCAGCTTTGGCTTAAGCCAGCAGAAGCTGAAAATATTTGTTGGACAGTAGCCTCGAAAGATTCTGGTTATTAAAGCAGGGAAACAGTTTGTACATGAGCACTCAAAGCAAAACTGGCAAAAAAATGCAGTGCATGTCTTGGTTTGCAAAAAAGGGAATAAGAATACAGATGCGATATTGCTGCTCTGTATGCTGTTGGTTGAAACATATACTGGAACATCATATACCATCTTGGTGTTTAGTCACTAAAACAAATATTGCAAAAATGGAAATGGTTCAAATAAAAGCTACATAATTGCTGTAACTTTGGGAATTGGAAAAATTGATGTGTTTGAGTTGTCCACAAAAATGACAAAAGCTTGAAATGTTGCTCGGTTCGCATATGCGAAGAACCTTCACAAAAAGAAAATACTGGCTGCAGACAAATGGGTAGGGGTGAGAAAAGAAAGTAAGTTAGATACTTTCAGATAGGAAAAGATCTACTAAAATTTTGAATGAAAGAACAAATGACCAAAATGATATATCTCTAGATACCTTCAGGCCAAGGATTGATACGTTTCTAAAAGTTTTGGGAAATGTCATTTATACTTTAGTTAGCTCAGTTACAGGGTGACTGTAAGAAGTTTTGAAGTCTGAAAGTATACAGGAGTTAGTCAAGGTGATCTAATAGTCCCTTCTGGCCTCAGATCTCTGAGCCTTTGAATTATTGCAGACCAGAATAAGAAACTGATACTTGGCTTAGAAGAAAGAGACAAATTATGTGATTGCAGAGCCTATTAACGTGTGTTTCCAGCACTGACTACAAAACCCAAAGGAAGTGGTTGATTTTTGTCAGTGAAATAGTAAATTATGTTTGTAGAGTTGCACCTAAAAAGCTGAATAGGATCTCTCTTGATATCGCACACCTTTGTAGTCTCCTGGCAAGTTCACAGCCTGGGAATTCTGAAAAGTTGGATGATTTTTAGACCACTAAAGAAACATCTGGAGAGAAAGATTTGTCTAAGACGATGTAGGTTTAAAGGCAAAAGTGCTTTGTTTAACTGAGTGTAATCCTCATTGCTCTAGGCAGTGTTTCTTTCTGCAAAGGAGCAAACAATCAAATACCCAACATTGTAGTTTTTTGGGCATTCCTTTCAATAGCAGTGCTGGCTTAAATGAGTCCTTTCCTTTTCTGTACTCATTTCCACCCTATGCCATCTTTCCAGTTCAGCTGGTAGAATGGTTTATGTGTTTGTTGGGGGCAAGGTCTGAGACTTCATCTAGACTAAAAATAACTTGCCAACCATAAAATGGGAAAAGTGATGGAATATATTGTAGTGATCTTCTATTAAATGAGCCTGAGTATGCACGTCACATCGCTGCAACATCAGGAGTGCAGTATTTGCTTTTTAAAACGTTTGGGTTTGTCTCAAGACCTTAAGACCTTGACTTTGCTCTCCTATGTAGGTTTACTGGACACTGATTTATAATCGGTGTCTTTACTGATGATACCTTAAGTGCTGCATTGAGATTCTCTTTTTCTTGTTGCATTTTCTTCTTACCTTAGCATCAGATTCAAATTGCGATTTGGGTGATGCAACAGAGAGGATTTCAATGACTACTTTTTACTTGCAGGGTCCCTTCATCCCTGAATTAAGTGCTGAGGTTACCCTAAATAAAGCTTAGGACCTAGCCTTAGACCTAGGTTTAGGTCTAAGGCTAGGTCTAAAGGTCTATAAGCTCTAAAAAGTCTATAAGGTCTAAAACCTTATAGACCTAGCCAGCCTACAAAGAGAGGACATATCTTAAATTCTACCCTTCTCTACAGGCTTACTCAGCTGTGCTATCTTAATCCCCATGCCATTCTCCTACCTAACCAAGGTCAACGTCCTGCATCCCCTTCCATCACCTCTCCTTTCCTACAGGGGTTTGGGTAGGAGTGACCTAAAGACTTAAAGATAGAAGCTTTGGAGCTGGATGCTGTATTTCTACTTCCATTTTAATTATATCAGTCCCTTTCTGGATCCAAGTAACTGTGATATATGTCTAAGCAAAGTTTATTTAACTGGGGAACCTTTAACTAACTTTTGTGTACAGGTTCTGCAAAATCTGTTGAATTTGGCTGTTTGCCAGAACTGTGGGGCTTTCCGTGGGCAGTTCAGGCTAAGCCATTAGAATAGAGATGCATGTGAGTGACATTCCTGTACAGAATGCTTTTATTCCTCTGTGGTTTGTTCCAACTTCGTCAGACCTGAGTGCCATTCAGTCTGAAATTTGAAAATGGGAAAGCAATAGATTAATAGTAACATACACACACTTTACTCTGTTTATTATAATTTATTTCCACCTTCACAACATGCTTTAATTGAAGTATGCATCAGTCGTCCTTGTTCTTGCTTGTGAATAGCTAGGTATGAATCTCTGTAACTGGTCAAGTACAGAGTGATGACCTCAGCAGATGTCACTACACCAAAAAGGTGTTGCCTAGAAGTTGCTTAAAAAATTC
>NW_008824053.1:872778-884023 GCF_000699105.1 Pygoscelis adeliae
CTTGCTTCTGGAGGAAAAAGAAAGGGTATCTGATTATAGAAAATGTTCAAATTTGAGCACAGCAAGGGAGAGAGAGTACTTCCCAAATGGACCAAAACAAATCATTACTTGATGAGCACAACTTTCAGTTCTCAGAAATTCCAAGCAAAAAAAAAAAGTCATTGTGTTTGATTTACAACAGGGAGGAGGTTGCCAGATCTTTTAAGGAACGTATTGTATCCTGAAATATATTCATTAAGCGTTGCATGTTATTGTCTTATGTCAGAAGAGGGTTGCGAGAGAGTTCAGAATGTTGGTGCAATTAAATAGCTTTTGGATAAAGAGAATTAAGTGGAGAACAAACTGGCCAGGAACTTTAGAAAGTAACTAGAATAGTGCATTAGCATGATTTCAGTCTAGTGTCACAGTCATTTTACCATGCAAAATCTTCCTATGGCCTGCAAATTCTGGAGGGTTTTTATGTAGAGAAAGCAGACAAACTAAGCGGCAAAGAGCTGCAAATGAGTAAACTGGTAGGAAGTAGGGAGAGGGAATGAGTGAGAAATGTGAGTTCTCTGTACTAGGTTGTTACCCTTCCATCGTAGAATTTTACAGAACAAAGCCTGATCGTTAACAATACCATTTCTTCATGAACCCTGCAATGTATCTGAATGGCTAGCACCAGTGGCTCCGTAGTAACTCATTGAATGTTAGAATTAAATGATAGGATGAATTACTACGGAGCCACTGGTGCTAGCCATTCAGATACATTGCAGGGTTCATCAACATAGTGGCAAATTAGCCATTTGGCTGAATAGTGTCTTTGGGAGAAAAGGGTCTTTTATTTTGTTCATTTTATTTAAGCTTTTTGCTCTATTCTGCTGGTTTCTTCAGAGGTGTTTTTTTTCACCGAGCTTTAAGATTGATTCAGAATCATTACATTTGTTTCATGCTGAATGTATAATTAGGTTTTAAGGATCAAATGTGGGGATGAAATTGCATTTTAAAATTATCGGGATTACTTTACCTAAGGAAGTTACACACCTGTGCTTTTCTTATAAATACCTTGTGAATAGTCTGGCCTCTGACTTGCTTTCAAAACCATTTCTACTATAAATGGAAATGTATTAAATTCAGTTCCCGTTCAATCACACATGCTTGGCCAGCTCACAGAAATTAGAGCAGGGAAAGACTTAGCCAGTCTGCATCTTCCTTGATGCGGGGCAGTATATTTTCTGGAGTGTCGTCAGGTCTAATTTTCAATGGAGGCAGCTATCAGGCTTTCAAATCTTCTCTTGGAAGATTCTTCTGCAACCCAATAAATCACACTGTCTGACTTCTGCTGGAGAAATTGCTCCCCGAAGGAACTCTGCTTCATTTATTTTGGATCTATCCCAAACCAATGGATTACTTGAAGAAATGAAATGTTTGCCTTTAATGAAATGAACTTGGTAAAGTAAAGGTGCAAATGGCCCCCAAAATACGTTGACCTGGAGGCCTCATGCATCCTTTCAGACCATGTTAATTTAGTGTCCTTTCAGACACTTGACTGATCAGAAAGACTAGCTTTCTGAAGAATACAGAAAGATAATTATTATTTTCACATTTAATGTCATGTTTAGAACTGCAGTTAGCTAACTTAGCAGGTGTTAAAAAGAGTGATCTTTCTCGCTCTCTTTTTCTTTGTATCGATATATAGACTTTTTCTTTAAGCAATTGACATAATAAAGAACCGTAAGTGTCTTGTTCCTTTTTTGACAGAGGCTGTCTTTGGAAATCGAAGATTTTTTTCTCATGTCCTTTTATGTCCTTGCTTTTATCACTTTTATGAACAATATAAGGACTATGTGGTAGAAGAGGCCGTCTTTTGAATCTTTTAACTTTCCTTCTGCCCCAGGCTTGACATCTACTACCATTTATTTATTTATATTACTGCATCTGATTTTTAAAACTCTCATTTTGCTTAGCATCCCTTATTTTATTGCATTTTCTAAAGTGTTAGTGGGCCTAGAATGTCTCAAAGTCATCTTTGCCTTTTTAGCTAGATGATTTAGCATAATCTTCAGGCAATGGGAAAATTGAGCTTATGGCAGTTCTTTGGTTTAGGATTTAGTTTGTTAGTTCCTTGTAATTTGGAAAGGTAAAGCAAAAATTGCTAGAATCTACATCTTGGAATGGGGGGGTAGGTTTTTAGAGTATGGATAGCAGAAGAATCCGTTTTCAAAGTAAGGCTGTCTTCAGAATATTTAAGTCATTCCACAGTTGAAATAGGCCTCGCAAGCTGCTGATCTTCTGCTTCTAAAATTCATCTGATGAAGAAAACAGTTCATCTCTTTAATTGGAATTGCATGATGATCTGGTAGTGTAATATAATCACTCTGGTAAAGAAAGCATGAGGTCATAGTGGAAAGATTTTGTCCCATCAAGAAACAGCAGGTTTTATTCTTCCTTTCGTTTGTAAGAAAACAGTCATATGCAATATTCATTACAAGAATGGCTGTTCTGTAACTATTGGTGGTCTTACAAGAGAAGAAAGAAAAACAACAGAAAATTGCATCACATTTGAAGTATGTGTTACCTGATGTCTCTTAGCTGAAATTCCTCACCAAGTTCCAGCTATTGTCCAAGTTGAAGATATAATTTTGAGTCCATCTTTTTGATATTCATGTGAAATCACTGGAAAAGTCAATACAGTTGTATCTATTTTGCTATTTCTATGAGCACTTGGTGAATCTCATCTCTGCTGTCTCAGGTTTGTAACCATCCCAGTTTCTAGCAGTATTAGGGTTTAGGTAAACTTTCATAGACAGACCTCTTGAGCAGGATTGAAGTAATGCTGCGCAGCCGTGGTAGGTATATTTTGCACTTGAATAAGTCTGCACCCATAGAAGGATCATCAGAATGGTCCACAAGCTGAACACCCCTTTAAATCCCATTCCAGCTTCCTGATTCTCTGGTTGCATTCCTGGCCAGTAATATCTTCCTTTGGTATATAGCTAACGAAACAAATGATGCTCTCTTCAACTACACTCTTCATCTCTGTCATACTTGCTTTCATTCCTTGCTTTGATTTCTTGCTAGAGTTGGTAGTCTTGACTAAATTTAGAAAGTGGCAGAAGATACTTTTCCATTTGCGTTAATTAATTTTGAAATTCTAGATGCTTTCTCCTATATTTTCAAGAGTTTACTTATTCTCTTTCCTTTGATTAGCAGTGCAACCATGACAGATTTCTGTGAACTCCCCAGCTTCTGTGAACTAATAGCAAGGGCTGCGATAGCATGGGTGCATTTTGCGCTCAGAAATGTTAGCATCCAAACTGTGAAGGCACTTTCTCAAGGTTTGTTGAGGCCTCAAACTGAGTGGGTCATACCTCTGCCTCTGGTCATCTGATAAAGGTGACCTTGTAGTTTTGTAGCTCCAGAAAAAGAAGGGATATGTGCCACATGTCCAATCTTGACTGTTAATGGCAGGGCAAGTGTGAGTTGCCAGCTTCACAGCAGGTGACTAAAGCCCCATTATTCACTCCATTAAATCTGTTCCTGGTGTTTGTCGATTTAGTCCTCATTTAACTGGCCAGTCCTTCAGCAGTCCGGTTGTCTCATCTTAAAAATGGGGAATAGCGTTTATCAGGTTGAGTTGATAAAATCATGCTGTGGAGTAAATCATATTTCTAAAGTACATCTTTCCACCAGTTAGGGGTGTAGAGATGCATTCCTCCATCTGGACAGATTGTACTTCAGGAAATACACCTGGAAGATTTTGCATCTATATTTCACTATCTGCAACAGGACCTGTGCAGTACAGCACAAAACATATTCTCTCTGTTTATTGGCTGGTGTGAAAGACTAGGGTTGCTGGTCTTTCAGAAAGAAACGTCTGGAAAGGAAGGATTGCTAAGAATAACATCTTTCTGTGTAGGACGTTCAGGGCTACTGCATATTCCCACTTGTCCCCCTGGTACAAGGGGGACTACAAAGTACTGCCAATTAGAAACTACTTGAATATGGTTTCAGCGTGGTGGCCACATGTCCTAGCTTGTAGGTTCAAGAATTGCCGTAATACCCCTGTGATACTGTGCTCTTAAAAAGGAAGAAAAGAAGTCCGTGGAGAAGATCTTCACTTGCTTGGCAGTAATCTGATTTCCAGCATGGAAACTGGCATTCCCCACTTCTTATTCCTGTTCTTTTTGTCTGTGTGCCTGCATATCATTGCAACCCAAATGTACCACTGTATTTGTGATAATATTTTGCATATGTCAAGAAAGTTTCATTTTCTTTAATAGAAATGAGTGAAGCACAATACCCAAAAGTAAAGTATCTTCTGTGTGATTATGCATGATGCAATAGATCTCTCCACATACTCATGCTTTTTTGTATGAGTGTTTTCTAGTTCTCATTCATAAATGTCTGGCTTTCCAAACTATGCCTCTGGCAGATCTTAGCATAAATATCAATTTATTCACCACTTTCTTTTTTAATACTAACATACTTGGCACAGATATTTTTCCTCTCTTTTTTTTTCCAGTCAACATTTCTGTTTAGTTTATGGCCTCTGAAGAACTTTTTGTAACCCGCTGTTGTAATTTTATTAGTCGCATAGTTGGCACAGTTCAGCACAGCCATTCAGCTTACCTTGAGGGAAGCCATACTACCGAGATTTGAAAAACAGTTGTAATACTGAGCAACACAGGGTTATATTTTAATTCTTAATTGGTCAAAACGAATGCTGGAATGAATACTTCCAGCTTCAGAATAGGTTTACAATGCTTACTAAAAAGGAATCTATGTGTCTGGAAGTTATTAAAACAAACTCCTAACAGCATATTTAAATTTAAATCCAGCTAATGAAGCAGTCTCTCCAGAATGTTCCTCCACTTATCCCTTAAGATATTGGATAATATTTAGCATGGGTAGCGTCTATTGTTTTGGTACCAGTAAAAATTACATAGCAGAGTGTTTGATTCATGTTGTTTGGCTGGGGAAGCATTTAAAAGTATAGAATGGGTTGTCACTGGTAGGGCGGAATGACTGAATTTGAAGTGGTATATTCCACTAAAGACTTCTTTTTTTTTTTTTGTAGATCAACCTAGTTTGCATAGACTTCTTGACAGCAGAAAAGCAAATTAGATTTTATGCATTTGCACACATCTTTATAATTTCCAAAGAAATACAGCAATTTCAATGCTATTCTGTAACTATTTCAAAGCGGCTGTTGTCATCCATGTGGTTATTTCTTCTCTTCACTTCCTTTATGTGGCTGCTTATGGTCTCCTAGAAACTTGTCACTGTGTTTTCTTTTCTGGATGTCAGTGGCCTACTTCATTAGAAACAAGTTGTATTGAGTTGCATTTTCAGAAGTGCACAAGCCAGAAAACTTGTTTTTATACATTTACACATCTGTAAAAACGTATCATCACTGCCCATGAGGCCCTTGGACAATGCCATTTACAAGTCAAAGATGTTTCATTGACTTCACTGGGATTAGGACTGAATCTTAATTTACTGAACAGGGAGAGAATAATCACATATTACTTGCCAGGTTTAAGTCTAAAATGCTGCTGCTTTTGAAAAGTACAAATAGAATCAACTTATTTCTGTAATGCCAATGATACCACTGATGAACTCAAAGCGTTGCTTACTTTATATAACAGGCAGATATAAAGCACCAATATACTTCATAGAGAGGATATTCTCCACCTAGGATGATAAATGTTTTGTTATTTAAGTGCAGTTTGATGTTCTCTTATTAATGTGCAATATGGTTTCGGACAATTACCAGAAGTATGTTACATTCTTTCTATACGTTTATCAAATCTCATGACTAGCCAAGTTAATATGGGCATGGGTGTAGAAATAATCAAAAGGACAATCAAATAAAAAGCATCCAACTTCTTAAAAAAATCCATATCTTCTTTTTAAGAAAAGCGGTTGGTCATAGTAGGACTCTGAGGAGTCACAGGAGTGAAGTAACAGAAACCCATGTAAAGGGATTTTTAAGTGATTAAGGCCTTTCAGTGTTAGTCTCATACTTCTTGAGGAAATCAACTTCTCCATATTTTCTGCGCACTAAAATCATAAGTACAAGAAATGTATCAAAAGGCTTTGCCAGAGAAAACAGTTAAACCAGTAATTTGGACACATGGTAGAATATCTTTTGGAATATGGAGATCTGTTTTAATCTCATTTATAATTTCTTCTGAAATGTCAGTCTCTTTCTGATGCTGATGATATTTATGACTTCTATGAGTCCTCAGAGTCATTTGGAAGCGTAAGGTACTAATCCTCTCAGCAACCTAATGAAACAAACAGATGCTGTCTTCATTTTACAGGCAATGATGCTGACTTGTAACAGGAGAGAGGAGATTTCAGAAGTGGCTAGCTAACATGAGGCCCATTAGAATATTTGTTCCTAAACACGGGAAAGTAGACACTTGGCCAGATTCTGGCCACAATTCCACCCTCCTTTGGCTCCCCGGGGACGTAAAGAGAATTGGTAGCAGCCATGGGACTGCTTTAATTTACAGGACCAACCAGTTCCTGTAGCTTCAAGCATGACAGGAGTGGTAAGATAGTTTAAAGCTGCCCTTTCTTCTCAGCCGTGATGAGTAGTACTCGGTGCACGTAATATCTAGACCAGTATCTTCATGGCACAGCCAACATTACAGCTCAGGCGTTCCTGGCTCCCTAGATCGTGTTCACAACATTACACAGGCCAATTCTAAACCCATTTTCTCTTGTAAAAGTTTGTGGGCCAAATCTTCATTTGATACTAGTTATTATAGATACAGAGCTATGGAGCAATTTACAGCAGCTGAGGATCTGACCTTTCAATGAAATTATACCAGTAAAGCATTTGGTTAGGCAATGTGTACCACGGAGCTGCCCCGGTTTTGAGAACTCTCCAGCAAAGGAGGAGGATGGCCGTGGTTATTTGTGAGTTGTGGCCTCTTTCCTGTACCTGAAATTATTTACCCTATTCATGTCAGATATTGGCAACTCTCTGCTCTTCTGGCCACCTGAAAAAAACACAGGTAAAGAGTATAGGTAAAAAGAGGCATTATTTGCAATTTAAAGATTAAATAAATGTATGATTTCACAAAGGTCAGTTGGTGCTCCCAGTAATCCAAATTATAGTTGATTCTTCTGTGCGGTCCAATAAAAGAGAGTTTTTTTCCTGGCACTACTACTTGCTTTTTTATTACTTTTGTATTGTGTTTTGAAAGAAATAAGAAATTGTATTTTTCCCCCCAAATGAATAACTGTATTGATTTGTTCATACTACCTTAATTTTCTTAAGCTTTACTCCTAAGTAAAGGTTAAGATGCTTTCCAGTATTGCTAATCTAGTTTGCTACCACTAACATGGGAATGCCTGATATTTTTCCATTTGCAATGTAGTACACACCAGAAGATTTTATCGAATATGACTATGAGTATGGGGATGCAGATTATAAAGAAACTGATTCTGTAACAGAGGGACCCCCACTGTTCGAAGAGACAGTAGCACAAACAGAGGTAACAGAATCTGATCTGTTTGTTGTGTGGTGTCCAGCTGTCCCCTACCACATGGTTTGTCCATTTGTGTCTTCTGTGTATAAGCTTAATGTTTTCCTTCCACTCATTTCTTTACTCTGTAGCTGTAACGCTTGCTTTCAGTTAGAGATGGAAGGTCTCACGGCTGACAGCATTCATCTCACATTTGGTTACCCTTCTTTCATTCATGCTTTCTCGATTTTCTTTTCATTTTATTTATGTTTTCCCATTCCATCTTTCATAACGTTTGCAGAAAAAGAAAGCCATGGTCAAAAAGAAGAAGAGGACAGTGGCCGCTAGCTCAAAGGACAAACCCCAAAAGGCCACAACAAAAAAATCTGAAAAATATGCATCCAAGAAGAAGAAAAGTTATCAAGCAGCAACAAAAGACAAACTAGGGGTAAAGGTAGCCAAGCAATAATCAAGATCTTTCCCAGGCCAAGACTGGAAGATCTCTGATAATAAGAAAAAATATACCTAACCCCACTAGATGAATACGTCTGGCTAATACCATAACCTGAATAAAAGTGATACCTCTTGAATTTTTCCTACAAGATTTTTTTTAATAATGTACCTTTTCTTTCACACTAGGCAAACGTTGTTGATGGATTTCAAGAGTATAGCATAGCTGAAAATGACTATGGGCCCCAGACAGAAGCTCCCTCCAGAACCACTGAAGCAAATGAGGTAATAAGGACTCTTGAGAAAATGATAGACAAAAATACTTGCCCACCAGGTGTCAATGACTGAAGAAGCACAAACACATTTTAAAAGGATGAATGTCCATCTGTGTAAATACACATATCTATGCATAACAGCAATTAATGCAAATTTATGCTTTCTCAGCAATATCAGAACCTACTATTTTCTTGGGCAGAACTCCCATTAATTCTGCAGAGATCTGCTGAATCTTTAGACTGCAGAGTTCATGATTCTGGAAATCATTCGATGATATTTGCTGTGGAAATGCAGGGTTGTTGCATTCAGTGTGGATGTGAATGGGGCTATGTCTAGTATGAACTAGGTTAAATACTAGACATAGTCCTCCTAATCTAAGAGGAAGTGAAGTCTCTAATTTTTCCTGTAACTTTTAAGATGCAGCATAAAATGAGCCTAACACAAGACAAAGAGTGGCAGCATATTGAAGTTGAGTCAGAAGCCATCATTTCCTTTTAATAGCTTTTCAGCTAACAAGACCAAATTATTTGCTTTTCACTGAGGTTCTATGAAACATTGTATTTTGAACTGTCAAAAACGATAAAATGATTATTTTCACTTATGTTAGAAACCACGTTTTTAGAAAGCCACAATGACAAGCCTAAACATTATTTTGTTAAGATTACTGCACCTAAAGCCAGTGTTGATTAATATGTCTGCATATTAATTAATGCTAGTTTTAGAAAAATGATGGCTGATTATACGAAGTATTGTTTTCATTTTTATTTCACGTTTTCCTTTCAAAATGAAGATATGTTGCTTAAAAGATGTACAAAACTGCCCCCAAACATTTGAAAAGAGAAAGAGAGTCCCCATTTGTTTTTTGGTTTTCCTCCTATGTATCTTGGAAGGTGAAGGTGAATTAAGATACGTTTCGCTCATTCTACTGTAAACTGTTCTTGTGTTAAATCTCATGTTTACTTCTCACAACTTGGTCGACGGAGGCATATTTATATCATTCTGTTTCTTGGGCAATTATAGGCCAGTCGTACAATAGTACAATTGTTAGGAGGTAGGTCCAAAGTGCTAAATGCTTTCCTTAGCGAGAGCAGTTCTGCATAAAGGCAAAATTTGGCTTAGAATTGGTTCAGATCCGCATTTACTCTAGCTGTAAGGCAAAAGTCATAGTCCTGTAGCTAATGGAATTAGGCAACTGTTAAATCAGAATCTGGCCTTCTATTTTAATTGCAATATATTTCAATATCGTGGTTAGATCAAGATATTTTTAATTACTCTGGATGTTGATTAGAGTTTTAATATATTTTTAAAGATCGTACTAGTTCATCTTTTTTGACCACCTAGAATATCCGTCTCATATTAGCAATATCTGAACTTTGATTTCTTTCAAAATTATCCTTTCAAGAGACCTCTATAACAGAATAAAGCAATCCTCTTTTTTTTCACAAATGGTTTTGTACGTCTCAAATATAGCGTTCTTTTAAACTGCTTCAGTGCTTGTAAGTTGATTGCTTGGTTTGACAGTTTACAGACTTGGAGATGAAAGCTTAGATTTCAGAAATGTTAAAATTAATCTGAGTTTTGCAGGTGGAATTTGACTCAGCCAAAAAATATATAAATTGCCATGACAGCCATGAACCATGCCTTTTTGAGTAATAAAGAAACTGCAAAATCATTAACAAGAGAAAAGAAGTTGAAACATTTAGCTCAGCATTGGTATTTGTAGACACAAAATAATAAAGAAGGCTTAACTAAAGCGATGCTTGCACTTCCTGTACATTGTTATTGTAAAAAGGTCTGAATTTATTCACTGCTCATTGCGGTGCATGTGTTCATTCATGAATGCTTGTAAGTGTGAAACCAAGCAAGGAAGTTTAGCTATATTTGGCACTAAAGTAACATTAAGCAAGCAGTACACAAAGTGTGCTGGATATATTGATTTTAATGTTTTTGGAAATTAAAAAAAAAAAGTATGAAAGCATTACTTCTTTGTACTACTTATACAAAGATCTTTTAATTACTCTGAAAGGCTGACCTTCCATTCCTTCAGAATCTAATTAAAAGATGGTATGCTGTAGTCCTACTGTTCTTTCTTCTTTTGACAAGTCATCATGGTGGATCAGCATATGCTTACATTGCTTTACTAACAATAACTCACTTATTCCTCCTATTCCCAAATCTTTGCTACTGATATGAATAGCAAAATCCCGCTGAAGAAGTATTTGCTGAAGAATACATAACTGGAGAGGATTATGATAAAAAAACTGAGGAAACTGAATATGGAAACAAAGGAGTAGACCTCAGTGAATCTGATCTGCTGGTAGATGGAGATTTAGGCGAATATGATTTTTATGAATATAAAGAATATGAAGAGAAACCAACTGATTCCACTAATGAGGAGTTTGGTCCAGGTGTTCCCGCAGAGACCGATATCACAGAAACGAGCGTAAGTTGATTGAAGGCATAATGCAGATTAATTTAATTTAGCGATTCTTTACAGTTGTACATGTCTCAGAACTGTACAGAGCCTGATCCAGAGCTCCTTGTACGTATTAGATATATTCTCACTTTTGATAGGCTTTGGATCAAGCCCATCCTCTTGTTTTAGTAATCCTGAACTTTTTATTTTTATTAAATGCAGGGGTTTTGTCTCTTTTGGTGAAGGGAGTAAGGGAGGGTTGAAGATGGGAGGGAATGGAAAGAAGAGGTGGAATTCCAAAACTAAATGATAAAATGAACAGTTTTTAAAATCTTTCTAAACTAGAGCTAAAGCTGGAAAGAATGTAAGTTCTAATGCAGGTACAAGTACTGTAATTAATATTTTCATATGATTGCCCTAAGAAGTTGAAATGCATATAAGTCTCTAGAATCCTATGGCTTCTGCCGCTTTCCAAGGAGAAAGTTCATGAGTGGGAAGGTGAAGGTCTGAACCCTTTCATGAAAATAAGCTTAGTCAATGGTGACAGGTTTATGACCTTGCAGGAGTGATTTAACGGATCAGTATATATAAAGAAAGATAGGATGACATGGTGGATCCTGTGAATCATGCTCTTTTTTGT
>NW_008824053.1:884052-884697 GCF_000699105.1 Pygoscelis adeliae
ACAGGCTTAAGAGCAAGGCTTTAATTTTCCTTTAGTTGTGCCAAGATCCTTGTTTACCAGTTTACCGGACTGTGGAAGCTGCAAAGAAAATTACTGTGACTAAGACTGGAAGCAAAATAATTCCTGCTTGGATTTTTAATTGGGAAGGCCCTGAATATAGTAGGAAAGGAGAATTCTGTTTGCAGTATTTGCTCAGTCTTATCTTTATTTTCTCCTCAGAAACTCCAAACTTCAGTTTACAAAGGATCCAAGAAATAACAGCAAACGCTGTGAGGTTGCTTTTCTCTGCCAACCTTGAAACCCATACTTCTGTATTTCATTTATCACTCCTTTCTAAACCCTGTTGGGGTCATTGTATTTTTTAATGATCCTTATCTATGCAATGTGATACAAGCTTACTTTTTTCCTTCTAGCACAGATGGGGACACTGTGGCAGAATGACACAGAAAAGGTCAGATTATCTGCAAAGCAAAGAGCCCATAAGGCACCATTTGTGCCTGCATTAAGCAAATGACTGTGTAGACTCTATCCCCTGGTGTAAATTTCAACTTAAAATGCCTTACTACAGAACTGAAGGAGTCAGGAAGCTTGAATTAGAACCCAGGCTCTGACCTGTGCCAGCTTTATTACAACTCTCATCTGCTG
>NW_008824053.1:884736-900570 GCF_000699105.1 Pygoscelis adeliae
TATTTGGAACAAGTGAAGTTCTACCTCTGTTAAAAAAGGCAAGGTGAAAAGTACTCAGTACCTGGAAACTTTCAAGAAAGGGGCAATGTTTCCAAAGATGGAGACCTGATGTAATTTTTTACAATCAATTTTCATTAATATAATAAAACATATTTATCTATACCTCTTGCTACTTGATTTTTATGAACTATTGCATCGTTACTAGTGAGATCTGTGCCTTTATAAATCAGTACCAAATGCACAAGCCATGAACCTATATCTCTGTTTTTTCTTTCCAAAATATTTCATATTGAAATACTGTAATATTATCCTTAACATTTTCAAATCCCCAGCTATTTTAGTGTAAACATGGAATCACTGTACTGAAATAAAAAAAAAAGCATTTCAAATTTTCATCTGGTCAGAGCTGAATTTAATTTCTAGTTTGCAGTGGATATGTTAGCAATCAAGAGAGGTACTTCTGAAGAAAAATACATATGTCCTGTTTCGGGGGAAAAAAAAATCGTTTTATTTTTTTTGTTCGAAGCTTGAATCTGTCTGTGTTCTGCCACTAGCATGTGTTATTGACCTATTGTTTTAGGTACTTCCGTTATCTTAATCCTGAACCCAAAACTTCCCGTAGAGCTGATCCTAAAAGAATTTTGCAGTTGATACTAATTCATGTAGTTAGGAGGCATAACTGGCTATCCAATTTAATGTTTACCATGCCACTTAACACCTTTCCCATTTATGCCATGAAGACATAGACTCTTCTCAGACTAATTTACGTGTTGTGGACATCTAATGAATGAAATTAGGAGCTCGAAGGGTACTGTCCATATGGGACCAAGGGATCTTTCTTTCCAGCTTACTTTAGGCTTGCTTAACTCAGAAAGCCATGAAGGCTCACTGTTAATTGCCAAGAATATGTCCATTCAGATAAGAAAAGAAACAACTTTGCGACTTGCACACGGAAGTTTTAGATTCTTAGTCCAAAGTCCTAATGCAAACCACGAGATGCAAACTATTGCATCTCATTGGAAAACTACAAATGGGCAATATCCAATAATTTGAAAAGTATGCATGCAGTTTCTGCATTTTCCATTTCTCATGTATTACATATTTTTGATTTATATGGTTTGTGCCTGTGATGTGTTTTTCATAGCACAGATCAGTTCCAGCTTTAGCTTTCAGTTACAGGTTGCTGCAGTTCTTTATTGTACCAGGTCCTTAGACCTTCTACTTATTTTCATTTTGGGGGCTGTTTTTACTGGCCAGGTGACTGGACACGGGGCTTATGGAGAAAAAGGCCAAAAGGGAGAACCAGCTGTGATTGAACCTGTAAGTACAGATGTGGGTGAGTTTTTCTTTAGCACTATATATGTACACTGTTGATACATCATTATCAAACCCTGTTGTTCATGATAGGATGACAGTAACCTTATCCGTGATCTCTGAAACAATCACACCTGCAGTGTGGATGGTGTGAAAGTGATAACGGACAGTAGCCTGTTCAGCCTTCTCTTTCGGTTGCACAAAGGACTAGCCACATGTTCCTTAAAGCAAAGAGACTCTTCTTGTGCAGAGGAAAACAGAGCATCAGTCTGCTCTTCAGGCCATTTATTAACTACGTCTTGGACAGACTTACAGAGATAGCTTCCCACTTAGGCACAGGTAACGCTAACTACAGGTCTCAACAAGGGCAAGGAAGTCCCTCTGAGAAGTTAAACAAATGCTTGTATGTTTAACCTGTGCTGGTGCAATCAAACTGCTAAAAGTTTAATTAAATACTTTCTTCGGAGGTTACAGCTTGGTCATAAGCACAGTAATGGATCAGTAGCTTACAGACTTTTTCTCATCTTTAAATAGTAGTATAGTAACTAAGTGGCTTTTACAGTAGGACGAAGTTTACTGTAGTGTCATGCTTGACGGTTAGAAACTAAAATGTAACTGAATTAAAAAGAAGACACAGATTATACAAAAATAATCATCTTATAATACCTATCAGGACTTGAATGCCAATGTGGTTTACTCTTCTCAAATTTTCAAGGACTGCTTTCAAATATGTATTTGACCCAAATAGAAATAAAAGTTTAATCTGGTTTTTATTTCATAGAAAATTAGGTACAGAAATATCAAGGGAAAAAAATTAGCTTAAGTTGAAGCCTGATAAAATACTATGATGTGCCATTGTTACCTAAATATCAAAGGTCTGGACTCCATGATCCAAAAGCTCCCTTTTAATTCTGTATTCCAACCCCAGGATTAGCATTTGGCTAAGTTACTGATCACCAAAGTTAAAGGATTACAATAATGAACAAGTTACAAATCAAGACTGTGACCTCTCAGTCGTGTTCTGTGAAGAAGCTCAGAGTGTGTTAGCTCATAAAATGCATGGCTTTTTTAAACCATTGCAAGATACATTTAGTTTGCATCCAAAATACTGAAGAGGTATCCACTGCCAATCTCCAACATTGTTGGAGTTCGCTACAGCTAGCTTCAAGCTTGTTTGTCCAGTCCTCCTTCCTATGGAAAGCCAAGTACAAGTGAGGATCATGTATTCATAGGTCTTACCATGACATGGAATTTCGACTAGCGTCTGCACTCAAAAAAAGGAACTGGGAGGTGCTATAAGATCCACAACATAGAAATAGCCAGAGCTGTTCGCATCAAATCCTTGAAGAGCATTAAAAAAAACCTAAATATTTTGAATCAAGTACTATGAGATGCCTCCAGCCTAGAAGTCTTTCTCACTTTTAAAGCCATGCAGCAATTCAGATTCCAATTCTAGTAACTGTGGAGAGAAGATCCCCAGAAAAGTTTATCAAAACACTAAGAAATAGTAACTTTAGTAGTTCAGCTAAAAAGGTGTTTTATATTTTTCTCCAAGACATGACCAATTTGGTATCTTCTTTCATTCCCCCCTAGGGGATGCTCATTGAAGGACCACCGGGACCAAGAGGACCTGCTGTAAGTAGATTAATCACAATTTCCTTTTATTGCCTTTGATTTGTCCACTGTGCTTTGGTGTTCATGAGTTAACGCAATTAATATTGGTCTTATCATAGCTCCCAAATGGTTTATTGGACTTAGCATTTATAGAAGGGAGTAAAAAAGGGTCGTCTCCAGCATTTTCAGTGATGGCATGCTACAGGCTGAGTGCACATGAAAATCAAACTTTTGAATGTTGACTATAAATCTTTGTAAGACAAAAAAGTATACCGCCTTATAATTATTTTATCCAAATATTTGTCCAACATAACTTTCCAGAGAAAAAATAGTTCAAAAATGCTGCAAGCCGCCATTCAGCATAATAACGTCATTCATCTTCCATAGGGTCTTACAGGTCCCCCAGGTCTACAAGGTCCTGTTGGTCCTCCAGGTGACCCTGGTGAAAGGGTAAGTCGACATAGAGATTATCCTGGGTATTCACGGTATGTCTTGCACTAATTGCTACAAGACTAAGTGGGTTAGATCCTGATCTGAAATATATACATATAGGTTAAGAAACTTCAGTGGAACTTTACTCAGCTGAGCAAATCAACTGAGAATTTGGACAAACATTTCTTTAGTGGTAGAAATATGTACTGTAAATACAGGGAAAAAGTTAAGTTCCTATTTGTCTATATTTCTCTTTTTTGATGTGAATTATTTTAAAATATAATAAAGCAGTAAGTACAAACCTTTCGTATGGATTTGAATGAGTTTTAAAAAAATCAGTATGACCTCAGCTATAACATGTAGAGATACAGAGAAAAACAAGCTCTGCAGAATCAAAATACACATGGATATGTTGAAAGTGATGGATAATATTTAGATGATCTAGGCAGAATTTATTGGCCATATTAAATAACATACTGCATGAAAACCCTATCCAGTCATGAATATAATTGAAATTTAAGCTATTATTGTAGTCTGACGTGTTCTCACAAGCCTTTTCTTATCACCATAACTAACACAATTTTGAAACAGCCTAAATACATTTATTTGAGGACAATATGCTACAAAAAAACTTTTCCTGAGTTTTATGAGTGATAGTTTACTGATGAGTCTAGCATGTTTGTGCTTTGTTTGTGTATAGAAGATGTTGAGAAGATGCTATTGCTTCACTGAATAATGACGTAATATTAAAATTCCAACAATGCTTCACTTTGATAGTAAGTCAGCATCCACACTTCTTTCATATTTCTTTCCTGAAGATTAACTAAACAACATATTTTGGGATTTAAACTTATAAAATTGACTAAACACATCATGTCCCTGTCATGGAACAGACTTCATGTTTTTGTATAAAAAAGGACACATTACACAAATAAATAATTGTAGAAATGAGTTACCAAACTCATGAGAACAATACAAATTTCTGCAACCAGATTCTGCTGTCAGATTCCATCCTAATGAAATAACATGTCTTACTTCAAATTTTAAACGTATGTGGACAGGTTTGGGTTTTTACTTAAACAGTGTATGTGAATAAAGGCTCTAGCTTTTGCTATAACTATTCTGACTACTTTTCATCTTAGGTAAAAAATTTAGAAAAGTAACATTCTGAGAAAATTACCACTCAAGAAAAGCACATCGCTTAATTTTAAAAAGCCTGCATTAGTACCTAGAATAATTGAGAATGTTGTTTAAGCGTGGAACTACAGAACAATTAGTTGCGAAATCCACCACTTTTTGTAGTTGCCTACGGTGCTTCAGCTTCTGTACTAAATTATTATATCATTCTAGTCCTAATGATGGGTATAAGACAATTGAGAAATGAATGACCATACCCTTCTGGAGAGGACCATAAGCGGTCCCGCTTTTACTTACAGTGGGGATGAATTTCACTCACATAAAATGGTGCAATGGAAGAAGACAGTGAAAACTAATCTAATCTTCAGTTTCATCTTCAGTAATCTAATCGTCATCTTCTGATCTAATCTTTCAGTTCTAATCTTCACAAAGACTCATAATCATATGGCATAAAGTCACTGCAGGTCAGAGTGAAGGTTCTTTGGGTTCTTTGCAAGTGCATTTAATTATTTTTCTAATTTTTAACCTTAACTCAAAACTGTCTGCATATATAATGGTTCTTTTTAACAATTACCACATTTTATTCAATATTTTGCATCTGAATTAGTAATAATTTAAGATTTATCTGTAGTCTGTTATTAGTAGGGAATTATTTTTCGATGCTGCAGGCTTCTTTGAAAAAAGAGCTCAAACAGACCCAGTAACAGACTACTGATCTTAGTTCTTGAAGAGGGGAAAAAACACCAAAATTTTTCGGATTCCCATTGTTTTGTTCAACTCCCGAGCAGCAGAAGGAACCCGTTAAGACAGTTTGATGCTTGTTGGTCTGTCATTGCAACCCTGCAGAGAGCCGTTCTGGTGAATGAGTACTTTGTTTGGCAGACGTGCAGAAGGCAAATGGGCACTCCTGATGCAGGTCCTTCCTGCCCTGACTTCAGCTAGTAAAAATGCAGCATGCAAATTGCTGGGAGGAAAGGTGCAATTTTAAATCTAACGGTTGTCACAACAGCAGTATTTATCTATGCAGCGTGTTGGATCAATAAGTAGGAGCATCATGTACACACATGGTACATTTCTTCAACTCCAGCTTACACAAAAAGTTTAGCTCTTTTTAAACTCTAAGGGAGAATTAGATTTCATAAAAAATAGATTTCGAGTCATAGCTGCAGGACTTATGTAGCCTTTGTAAATTAAGCCTACTCAAAGGGTTTAAAGAGAATCAGCAGCGTTAGTTCTGTGTATCAAATAAAGCAAACACTGGAACACAATGCAAAGCTCAGCTCAACCCAGCCTATGAAATCATGAGCAGAGCCTCTGTAATTAAGTACTCCGTACTCCATTTTTTCAATATAATTTGTAAGTAAGATAATTAAAGAGAATAGGTTTCTTCCCTATTGCCGAATGTCTTCCCCAAACTCAGTTCGTTAATTACCTCACTAATAATGAATAACATTCCCAAACCATTTGCAGAGAGAATATTAAACCTCCAAGTGCGTCATTATGAATACGAGTGTAAGTGTGTGTGAGTGACTCAAAAGGTTTATCTTATATGACTGTATTTTTGTTCTCATCCCTTTGTTCTCTTAGGGTCCACCTGGTCGCCCTGGTCTCCCCGGTGCTGATGGTTTAGCAGGTCCCCCAGGTACCATGTTAATGTTGCCGGTAAGTTTTATGATGATTACAAGGTAGCCAGCCTCCAAAATGAGGAAGTGTGTTTCGAGAAATGGATGGGTGTTTTCTTTTTTCATCTGATTTTGTCTTCGGATGAGAGATGATACAGAGTTTCTTGTATGGTGTAAGCATTTGAAGATCGTATGGTACCCTTTTTTCCTCAAAGAAAACATACACTTTAGCTCCTGCATGGCTGCCAGATTGGAACCTACATGAATGTATTACACTCACTGAAATCCTCCTTATGTTTTCAACAGTAACTATTATTTGCTACTATATGTCCTAAACAAGGAGTTTGCTGTTGCATAAAGGGCATGTACTCCCAGCAGGCATGTGTGCTTTCAAGTCTCCTTGACATGGAGAATTTTAAGCATTCCATGCTTAAATTGGACTTCAGTGTCCTCTTTGAAGAGTCAGTGCATCCTTTGAATAGAAATAAATGCACATAGCCAGCTCTGCTCCCACTGGAGTCAAAGCAAAACACCATCTGTTTTAGCAGGTGGAGGAACAAGCCCAAAGCTGTTAAAGTATCTTGCAGCTTTGTGGTATGAAAAGTACTATATACATGGAATTAATTATTCCTAAGTGTATGTGTGTATGTGAAAGCTCTGATGAGTACTACCATCCCAGAGAATTGATAAACCAACTGTAAATGAAGGGGCAGTATTTTTGTCAAGTAAAGCAAAGGAAGTAAAAAGCCTCAGCGCTATAGTTGCTGCGGTTCTGATACAGGAGGCAGGACTCCATCAGTATCAATGAGGAAAGGATGATTTTGTAAAGTTTATTTTCTATTTATGAAACAATCAATGGAAGTTTATTAAAATAAGCTAATGTTTTTGACCTCGTGCTTGCACCAAGTTCTGTTATCGCAGCTGGCTGTGTAACAGAAATATTTGTTTACCAATAATTAGTTGATGGAAAAATGCTACTAGTCCTCAGGGGAATTATTCCCAAATCATTCTTCCGTCTGTAATTGCTGTTATCAGTTTGCTCCACTAAAGGTAGTAAGCATGGACTAATACTTAACCTATTGGTCACTTTGGAAAATCTCACTAGCTTTATTTTTAGATGTTAATGAGTCTCACCACAAGTGATTTACCAAGTCAAACCAGAAATTTCTCAGGAAGGAAGGAATTGGCTTCAGGTCTCCTGAATTCCAGCCTAGTACTTTAACCACTGTCCAGAATTGTTTTCCACATTTATAAACCCCACTGAGAAGCCACTATCCTTTTATAACAGACGACCTGCTCACTAGCTTGAGAGCCGTCCTGGTATAAAGGAGTAAACAGGTGGAATGGAATCTAGCAGTGGTAGACTGTCTTGTCACAGAGATACATTCAAAACACCAAGTAACATGTGGGAGACGCCTCTTGTGGGATGGGTGGCTCTTCATCATCATGTGTGGGGCTTGAATTCATCAAAATGGGTTCACCTTTTCAATGGATGCAAGACAACGAATTTAGGCACTTTTGCTTGGAAAAATATTTTTAAAATGTGGTTGATTCCACATTACATGGATCCCTACAAACTACCTGGCCTCCTTTCAAATGATAGAAGGCTTGGTAGTTCTCATTTTAGAAAAAGTCAGGTGCTCATTTGTGGGGGCTTAAGGCAATACGCTTTCCATCACTCTCCAAAAAAATCCTTCCATTCGGCTAATAATATGACTGCAGGAGAAAGACCTCAGTTACCGTGCCAACTCTGGGCGTAGGCAAACTGAATAAACTGTTGTGGGCAGTGAAAGATTCATGGCCCTGATATCCAGCGTGCCTATGCCACACATTTGGAAAGCCGAGCTTCTTGTTGCAGCTTAGTGTCCCTGCAACACTGCAAAGCTTCTGCTAGCCATTTCATGAGCAGTAACAGTGCAGGAGTGCAGCAATGAGTACTTCAATTTTATTCTGTGGCCTCAATGCAGCAGTCTTCTGAAGTTAGTGGAATGAACTAAAGACTGAGACCCTGTGTCATTGAAGTGGTTTATACAGTTGCAGCGAATAACAAGTATGGTTTTAATTTGACAAATTCTGAATCTTTTTCTTGTTTTGATACTTGCAGTTCCGTTTTGGTGGAGATGGTGAGAAGGGCCCAACAATCTCAGCTCAGGAAGCTCAAGCACAAGCTATTCTTCAGCAAGCTAGGGTGAGCACAAGGAGCCTGCAAACAAAACTGCCACAAGGGTACAGCTCCAAAAAAATTTCCATTTTATATCATGCAGGATGTGAAGTAAAGAGCTCTAAGCATCATCTCATCACAGTAGTTATCCTTGTTGACAGCTGAGTCGATGATGGGAGCTATTTGCTAACGCATTATGAAATTTTATTAATACAGAATTTGTATGCTGGCTGGCAGCTTTTTCATGATACCTGTTGTTTTGTTCTGTTTGTTTTCTCAGATTGCTATGAGAGGTCCACCTGGTCCCATGGGACTCACTGGAAGACCAGGTCCCGTGGTATGTAAACAAAACAGGAGCACAGGTTTAAGAACACAGTAACACAAGTCCGTGGATCTCATTCTGGCCTTGCCTACACCTCTGTATTTGTACCTACTTTATTTGAAAAGAGACTGATAGAATTAAAGCCATGGTTTGTATTCTTATTCAAGGTCTGCAATGCAACCTGAATACTGAATCAGTTTTTATTGTAGATTTTGGGGTGTTTGGATAGAGCACACTGGTAAGGCTTACAAAACTAGCGAATAGTTTTACGTAAATAACTACATATGCCTCTACAGTCAGTCATCTCTGTAATAATATTTGCAAAATTTCTTGTGGTAAATATGAAACTCTACAGAAGGGGATACTAAAGCAAGAGTGTGCAGAATGACCTTGACTCACTATTTAAGCTGAATCTGGAAAGTTCTTAAGAGGCATTCCTATAAGCAATTAAAAACCATACAGATTTCTAAAAGAGTTGTACTTCTTTACTTCAGTCCTGAATTTAGCTTGACTGCTAATACTGAATGATCTGGAAAATGGCCTTATGGATGTTAAAAAAGCTTAATACTTGTACAAAGTCTGTACATGGAACACAACAGTTTTTCTGACGACATGCCAAACAACTTTTTGATCATGAATAGGTTTGCCTCTGTGGTCCCTACAAACACTTTAAAAGGACAATACTCACATTGAAAGAATAAAACCAGGTAGGAAACTCAGCAAGCCAAAACCACCTGATCAATCTTGCAATTGCAATTTCCTCTTTTAGGAAATGGATACTTTTCAGACTCAATAGTCCACTAAATGGCGTAATTTAGCATTTACCATCTTTCAAAAAGCTATTATAAAGCATCTGTACCATGATATAAAATCACAAATGCTGCAGCCAAGATCATAAGCTTTGTGAAAGACTAGTCTTTTCTAAATTTCTCCCAGGTGATTGTATTTATCCTCTGATGTAGAGTGAAATTCCCTTCTACAGTTAGTACAGCATCCATATTTGAAAGATCCACTTAATTTGGGAACTGTTATTTTGTCTGCTGTGATGACATAGCTAGGTTGGCAAATATACGGCCTCTTAAATTTTGATCTATGTCTGCTGTGATTTTTATTTATATTGTCATTATGATGATGGACGCAAAGAGTAATGTTAGCAGTTTTCATTAGATCAGACAAGCATCTCATTGTAAAACACAGACAAGAATACAATTGTATTGAAAGGACGAGAGGAAATGGCCTCAAGTTGCGCCAGGGGAGGTTTAGATTGGATGTAAGGAAAAATTTCTTTACTGAAAGAGTGGTTAAAAATTGGAACAGGCTGCCCAGGGAAGTGGTTGAGTCACCATCCCTGGAGGTATTTAAAAGATGGGTAGATGAGGCGCTTAGGGACATGGTTTAGTGGGCCTGGTGGTGTTGGGTTGACGGTTGGACTCGATGATCTTGGAGGTCTCTTCCAACCTTAATGATTCTATGATTCTATGATTCTATGTGCTACTGAGAAAAGAAAACAAGTGGTCGCTGGGTAACCAAGAGAAAAGGATGAAGCAAGTTCCTGTTGGTTTATTGTGTGAAGAAAAAGTGGCTGCAGAGATATGCCAGTCACAACTATGGCAGCATACATAGAAGACAGCAACAGAAGTTGCTGGAGGCTACCTGGTTTTCTCCTTGCCTCAGAATGCAATAGCATTTTCCTCCAAAGTCGTTTCCTTCCACTCATCCCAGTTGTGGAGATTTGGTCATAACTTAGAAGTGGTGAGACTGTAGTATAAGAAATAAGGTTCCTTCCCCTTCTTTTGCGGTTCTTTCTCTCTTTAATGTGATGCTTCAGCAACAGCCCATAGCTGAACAGTAACAATCAAGTCCTGCCCTTCCAACCTCCTCTTTTTCCCTCTCATCCTCACCCTCCTTAATGTGGAGTGTCTGTTAGTTTGAAAGCAGGAGAGGCAGGTGGACAAACATGAGTATAGCATCCTACTACTACCAA
The DNA here is from genome assembly GCF_000699105.1 of Pygoscelis adeliae. Classification (NCBI taxonomy): domain Eukaryota; kingdom Metazoa; phylum Chordata; class Aves; order Sphenisciformes; family Spheniscidae; genus Pygoscelis; species Pygoscelis adeliae. Next base: position 895,323 of record NW_008824053.1, read on the forward strand.
CAGAAAATACTGGCCAGGTTATTGTCCATCTCATTGTGTATAATTATAGCAGCACAATGCAACTGAAAGGTCGCCTCAGTGGCTCTCGCTGCTATTCCCTCCAGTGACCACTTTTATGAACAAAGAAAACCCAGGGGGACATAAGATAATTACATACTGTTGAAGGAATATTTTAGGGAGCATAAGGAATACTCTGGATCGTGTTCTTCCCTGATCCTAGCAGCTTAACATTCTCCTCAGTGACTCTTGAAAGCTACATGACACTAAAACTGTTGTTAAGTCGTATTCCCGGATGGCTTGGTAGTGCTTTGCCTCATCTTCATATAGCATCAAAAAATCTGTTCCAGATTATACTGTGCTCCAAATTGGCCAGTCTCATGATCCCAGTCTGTTTAGCTAGGTGAAATTTACTGTTTTCAGGTAAATTTTAGCTAAATATCCCACCAGAATCTCACTTGGTCCCCAGAAACTGAAATCCCTGGACTTTACTTATATTTTTAAGCAGACCTATACAAGAGCAATTCTTTTCTCGAGTAATTCTTCCAAAGTAAATAGTTGCTATCAAGCAGAGAATTTGGCTCACAGACTCTTGATTGATCATGATTAGGTATGCAGCACTTACAAACAGTCAAACATGTTGGGTCTATTTAGCAAACTAATACGCTATTTCCAGCAGTGTATTTAAATCAGGAGACCCACAGGATAACACTCAGTCTATACAGACAAAACAACTGTAGAACTGCCATAAGCAAGGATTCACTTGTGAAGACTGGTATAATATTGACAGTGGGTTGTGTACCTTTAGCTGAGGCAGAGCCTGGCCTCATACTCAATGCTTTCACGTTTTAAAAGCCTTCATGAATTTCTGTATGCAAAGTTCGACAGATGAATAGTATTAATAGTTGTTTTGCTTCTAAGCCACCAGGAGGCTCTAGAAATCCAACTCTTTGATCTGGCAACATTTTTGGCCTGCAGTTCCAGAAGCAACTACAGATTCTTGGTCTGTCAATTGTTTGTGTGCCCAGCTTATTTTAAGGAGGAAATAGTTGGAGCTTTTACTCTTAATATGAATTGTGTTTTGTTAAACTATTAGTAGCCAATTTAGAAACATATCAGTTATTAAAAGTCTTAAACATAGCACTGTCAAAGCCCCAGTCTAGCTTCAACTGAGTCTGGAGTTCACGTGCTTAATTAACATAGAATACAAAATTAATTTCTGCCTACAGATATTAAATGTAATCAATTATAGTAATTAAAAGCAGACCTTACGTCAGGGAAGCCCAAACAGACAGTCACCACCTACCAAAGCCACTGTTCTCTCCACTGTTCTCTCCACTGCCAGTACCAGCTCAGGATCTGATTTTCACTTTGCTTAGGACTTGATTCAATACCTGCAAGGTCAGTGGGAATCTTTCCACTCCGGGATGCTAGACTCGGCACTAAGCCAAGCCATCAGACCACTTCTTTCTTTGAATGGTCGCTGTGGTGAATATAGGAGGATTATCAATTTTCCAAGGTCTGCAAGATTCGTTTCATACTAAATACATACATTTGGTCACGACCTGTTTCAGAGGTCAGAAACGCAAAAATTCTTTTGCCCGTAATAGTAAACTCCAGTATGCTCCTTCCCTGAGCCTGTATTCTCTGTGAGCATGTCGAGATTTTTTGTTTCGTTTTGTCTGTTTTTGTGAGACCACTATTAAGAAAACACAAACTTACTTTGACTAATTCTGCCCCAGATTCCGTGTCCAGTATCTTACCCTGGATGAAGATCTGTTTTAGGTCTGTTTATGAGTAAAACTTACTCTCAAAATCTGTATCGTCATTTCATGATAGTAAAGAAATGCAGCTATATAGATTTTCCACTTCTTCAGGGCCAGATGCACAAAGACCTTGATTAAAACATCACTGAAGTTCATGACAAGATTAGACAGGGTATTTTTCATTGACTATAGTGATCTTTGGATTGAACTCCAAGACTCTCTTATCTTCTGTACAACACAGAAACGGATAAAGGTAAAAAGAGGTGGCTTTCACTTCTGTTGCCTTCCCTACAGCAGATGCACCTCTGTTTGCACGACTTATGTTCTGACTGTGCTCATATTTAGCTCTCAAATATTAATATAGAACAAAGGGTTACATTTGATCCCATTTAAATCGATGGGAGTTTTCTTTGGTAATAGAAAGATTTTTGGCCCGGTTAGGCCCAGTGTCTACACAATGATATATCGGGGTGTATCTGCAGATTCAAGTGGTGAATTCACACCTCCTAATGAACAGGGAATTGTTTGTTTTTTCTCCCTGTAATTAATGTATAGAAATAGATCATAACTTTCATTTAAAGAGATTTTTGTATATTTAAACAATATGTTTTGCTTTTTTCATCCAGGGTGGACCTGGAGCAGCAGGTGCTAAGGGTGAAAGTGGTGAACCAGGTCCCCAGGTACAATAATATTGCCTGTGATGTTTGAGCTTGTTTAAGAAAATACATTCGTACCACTTAGAAGAAATCAATGATATGCTTTCTGCGTGCAATTGAAGAAAAATAGCTTTTACAATACTATCCTAATTAAATGCAATAGCTTGATTTGAAATATGAAAGTAACAATCTTTATATAACAAAAAGCAATTATCACAGGTAGAGTGTCATCACTTGAAAACCTGTTTTAATATTGTCACTTCAGGCTCTTTTCTCTGTTAAATAATTATATGTCAGTCTGCAATTGGATGACCTTGAGCTCTGATCTTATCAGATCTCGTAAGGTGAGAGAGGTTGAATTTAGTTGGTAATTAAACAGGATATTTTCAAGAAAGACGTGACGTAGCAAGAATAAGTCTTTAGGAATCAGTGCATGCTTTTCTTCTCAGCTTACTGTTATACCAGCTACTGTGCAGTGATGTTAAAGAGCACTGAAACACATTGAAATGTGTTTAGTGGTAATAGGGGGTTCTTAAAGAAATCATGACAGGAGTCTCTGGAACAATGATTTTGCCAGATCTCAAGTGGTATCATAGATTTGCTACATTATTAGGTGCCTGTCTTAAAACTCCACATGGATATTTGCAGCAGAAAAATAAAGCAGTTAAACAAAAAAGCACTCTGAACAGCTGGTCAGTCCTCCAGTTTGCTTACTTACATTTTTAGTATTTTTTCTCTTCCTACTCAGTATTTTTGGATGGCTAGTCCTTACCATTGCTGTTTTCACCTGAAGAAAATGCATTGGGGTGGGGGATGAGAAAGCTTCCACAGAAACATATGCCCACACAGTCGTCAGTGAAATTACATGTGTTTGAAAAGTGGAATTAGGTTTTTCAGTCTGGGGTAGTTTGGTCTCCCTCTAGTTAAAACTGTACTGTGCCAAGCTAAGACAGCATGTGAGCGGTTTACCAGCACAACTCATGTTTGTGTATGAGTTAGGGATCTGAAATAAGCACTCCTTAGTTTTCATCAAATAATTATTATGTGACTAAAATAATTTTGGCATGAGAGGAAGAAAGGTTTTCAAACCACAGGACTGAGATCTTCAAAGCCATAAAAAGAATTTAAGAAGCTTTTATGTTAAAAGGACCAATTATGCCATGTATAGTGCCATCTCATGAAAACTAGTGTTAAAATTGGTGGTGCTGAGGCCAGTTTGGATGCCCACGTTCTATTAAAACTAATGGGAATTTGGAAACCAGAATCCATCTCCTGGGAAAAAATGCAGTTTTGTGTATAAAAAATCTTATCTTGTTCCTAAGGTGAGATGTTTAACTAGCTTTTTGCTGACATGAACGTGATTCTAAGAATTACACTTTTTAAATTCAGGGTCCTCGAGGTGTTCAAGGTACCCCTGGTCCAAGTGGAAAAGCTGGCAAAAGGGTAGGTAGCATATGGATCAATCCTGCTCCGGGTAAATAGTTTCTATTTAAAGATATTTAAATATTAACTGATTCCACCGCGTTTTCAAATGTTTGCCCCTTTGGGTTTTTGCAGGGACGTCCTGGAGCTGATGGTGCAAGGGGAATGCCAGGAGAACCTGGTGCAAAGGTAAATAATAATGACACCAAAGACTTTATTTCAGTCTTGGAATGGGCTAGACAGATTTTATGTAGGTACCACAGCTTCTTCCAGGCCAACCCAACATTCTTCTCTCAAGAGAAAATACTGAGGTTTCAGATAGCTGGGTCAGATGCAAGAGCTGAGAATGAATCATCCATTTAAAATATGGTAATTAATGGTAATGGCTCATAGTCTGACCTTAAAGTAACTTGATTCTTGGGGCATGATTCCTATCCCTCTGAGTCATTTTCTAGTTACAGAGTATCAATAATAGTGAAGTCAGTTTTGCAACTGCAAAGTGCAGCTGAAATCAAGCTTTTCATCTCAACGTAGACTTCTTTTTATAAACAGCATAGTTGCAGCACAGTGAAAAAGTTGGTGTGGCATTTTCTCTTGCTTTAATGCATAGAAGCAAATTTTGTGAGTTTGATCTATGTGCTCCCTTCCATGTGTTTCATTCAATAACAAAAGTGTACATATAACCAAGGGTAGAAATTAACTTTTAGAGGGAAAGCACAATTTATTCCGAGTAATACAGAATGTAATAGTCACTTCCTAAAGCTGTGATTTCTTCTTTCCTAGGGTGACAGAGGATTTGATGGTCTTCCTGGCCTCCCTGGTGACAAAGGTAACAGGGTAAGAACAACATGTGTATCTATACAACAACAAATTGATACGCTCACAGAAATAATGCACTATTCGTTAAGAATAGCACTAGGGACTATGGGGAAAGTTAAAACAGAATGTCAGCTTTTCACACTACAGAATAATATTTGTATTGTCAGGTAATGTATTCCTCATGAAACATTTTAGTAATATCAATCAATAGACAGCAATTCATATATATATATAAATGATTTAAATATATTTTCAGAATTCAGATCATATCTTCAGCTAGGTTTTGCTCTAATTTTTCTCAGTTAAGGAATTTGCCTGTTGGATTTAAAGTGATTGTTAAAGGAAATAGTAATAGGAAAAGGAAGTTAGCATGAAGTTTCTCTAACAGGAGTATGACAGATTTTAACCGGCTGAGAAGCTTGCTCGAAAAATGCATTTGAATATTTGAGTTGCAAACTGAATTGTTTAGTGTGGCTTATTCCAACAGCTGCAGCTTAAAGAAGGATCAGGATCAGGTCAGTAAGTTAGGAAAACCTGAAGTAATATTTAAAACAACTAACATACCTGCTTCTTATGTCATACCAATCT
>NW_008824053.1:900585-911681 GCF_000699105.1 Pygoscelis adeliae
TCCCTACGAAGTGTAGAAATAATCACAGCAGGGGATTTCTGCTTTAAATTATACCCCTAATGTAGATGCTAGTAACGACATACTCTACTGAATGTACCTCCCTTACTGTTGTCCTGGTAAGTGCAATGCACCATAAAAGAAACAGTGAGCGGGACTGTCATCAGAACCATTCCCATACGTACTAAAGCTTGATGACCAAGGAATGACTATAGCTCTCACCCCTCAATGGCTTAGCACAGTTGCGGCACTTCCCAGAAAATCTCAACTGTGTTGGCTACTGGCCCGTAATGTAGTTCTTTGCAATAGCATCTAAGGATACTCTTCTGAGTTCTGTTTGCAATGGGAAAAGAACTCTTTCATCATTCCCTTTTACCTGAAGAGTATAAAGCAATCAGCGCATCACATAATTGAAATCCAGCTTGATGAGCAGGTGACCGGCAGAGGGGGCTAGACATTAAGCTGTTACCACTGCTTCACTCTGAAGGCTGAGCAGAAGTTGGTTCAGTCAGGGAATGGGTGTCTGCTTTCCAACCTGGAGTACTAGAATTGTCTGTCTGTGGGACCTTCCAAGTCATAAAGAAATTAATTTTTTTTTTTTTTGCAAATATTCTATTTGTTTCGTATTTCCTAAACAAATTAAAAAAAACTAAAATAGAATAATAAGTTTTGGTTAAAATTTGCAAAATCATCATGAAAATAATGACTTCTTTTCATCATTTCTTTCATCACACTATTTAAAAATCTGCATTCTCGTGCTTATGTGGAAATCTTCTGTAAAAGTACAAACTATGATCTTTCTGAAAGCAGCTCAGTCCAAAGCCAGATCAGATAGCTGTAGCTCTTCGGATTCATATATGCTGACAGCATATAACACAAATACTCAGTTCTCTTTGGCTTGCAATAAAGAGCACAGAAAGAAAGACAAGAGGAACACTTTTTCTGTTGTAGTTATATTTCAGCTGTAAGAGAATCGATGTTAAAAACCCATAACTTTAGAGTAGAAGTTTTAGGACTACTTTTAGAATTAGTCATTTTTGAACTATGAGTTGCAAATTGGAGGTCTCTGTGAGGTTATGCCTCTGTCAAACACCCGTTGTCAGGCAGGAGTTACTGGACGAGATTCTCTGACTTCCAATGTAAGGGAGATCAGACCATATGGTGTAATATCCCTTCTAGCCTCAATATCTATGACTGAAGTTTTCTTATTTAGATTTACTAGATGCATAACTCTTATCCAGTATAAAAGTAAGACACTATATACTAGAAGAAAAGGTCTAAGGAAAAAGAAATTCAGGCTTTAACAGAAGATTTGAAGGAAAGAATTAGAGAATTGAAGAACTGAGAATGCTGATAACGATAGGAGGTTTTGTTCTTACTGCATGACAATACCAGGACACTGAATGCAAACTCCTAATCTAACTCTAAGTGCCATGTGATTGCAAGAGAAGAAAGGTAGCCCTTGAGGGGATGAACTATTTCAATATTTGAAAGCTTAAGTCAGTCTTCACCTGAATATTAATAGGAAGCCAGAGCACAGATCAGGTGTCTCATGTGTCATCTTTCAGGAGTGTCATTTAGCATGCAGAAAAGCAAACGCTCTACCAGCAGATCACGTAGAGTCGTTCCAAAACTTAGCAAAATATAGAAACTGGTGAATTAATTCATCTTAAAGGTATGAAAGTGCAGTTCATAGAATTTCATTCTCTCCCATGCCGGTTGCAACTTCTAGAGGACAGAAAGGCAGTAGAATAAAATCCTGACATCTCTAATATTAGATAGCTCTGGGGTAAGAGAGCAAGTTACCTAAAATGCCCTAGGAAAGTTTGAAAGAGTAAAGAATGGAGCCATTAAAAAGTGACTCCATATATCTCTGCTAGGATCCACAGCAGTGGTCAGGCTCCTTGGAGACACTGATAAAATTAAGGAAAACAGCATGAATACTTGGTTGTTGTCCAATGCCAGAAGGAAGTCACAGTCTAAAAACCCGCTGCCCAGAAAGAGGTCAGTCAGTGGTGTTTAAGCGATGCAGCACACTAGTTCTCTTTAGAAACGGGGAAAGAAAAATAAATCCTAAATGTATGGTCCGGAATCTACTGAGGCTCTGCGTATATAGACTTGAAAAGCCCCAGCCTCTGAGGGGAAGTGTGGAAGTCTGGCTGCCTTCCAAAGCTTCAGACAAATCAGTCTCAAGGCTCTCAGTGACTGGTGCCAGGGTGCGTGGTCCTGAAAGGTGGTCAGTGCACTTCAGCGTGTATATTCCAGGGCCCACCAATTGGTTGATTAACTTCTGACCCATGTACACATTCCTTATTTTACTGGCAGTAACACATTGTGTAGAGGGAGGGGGAAGGTGCCGATGAGACAAAGAAAAATGTGGGTAACGCTGCCTTTTGTAGCAGTAGTTTGTGTGTGTTCTGGGGCCAAGAATAGTTACAGAGTGAAATTTTACAAACACAAATAGTTCATTGTTTCAGTAATGTTCATTTGTTTTTATACTAACGTAATAAAAGACTTCACTGAGTACTCTGACCTACAGATTTGTCTCATTGTGTCAAGACATGTTTTGACACCTCAGACTTCAGCTAGCACATTTGTTTTCATTTCCCTTCCCATCCATTATTGTTTCCAGCAACAGATGTATTATTTTAATGACTTTCCTTGTTCTACAGGGAGACCGTGGCCCACAGGGACCACCTGGCTTACCTGGTGAAGATGGATCAAGAGTAAGTCGCTATTTACACAGTAAAATCTAGAGTGAATCCTCATGTAATGAGAATATAGTCGTGATACATGTTCTTTTTTTCTAAAACTTCTATTCCCTCTATACAAAAACAGGGAGAAGATGGGGAAGTTGGACCAAGAGGTCTCCCAGGTGAAGCTGTAAGCAATGCTTTCTTATTCTTCTGTTTCTGTTACAAACGAAAGTCACTCTCGGATTTTTTTCCTTTCTATTGAACTGTTCTGAATTCCAGGTATAAAAATCACTCTGTGTGTGTGTGTATATAGAGAGTACTGATTCTGGCTGAAAAGCAAACAAGTGAACAGTTTTTTTAGGGGTGAAGCACTACTTACGGGATTAGAATTTAGTCAGGGATATATCCAGCCAAGTATATACAATTTCCAGGATCACAAAGGCTAATTCCTACCCTATTGTGTAAAATCAGTGACTGCAGTCTTTGACTGCAATAGAATATAACCAAGCCCCTGTTGCTTTGAAAATGTTTTCCAAACGTCCATTTATTAGAAAATAAGGCCTGGCTTCTCTTTTTTCACACTACTGTGCTTCATTGTGTATTTTTACACGTTTCACATACAGAATTTCCACTGCTGTCAGTTGGAATTCTGCAGGTGCTGTCACTGCAGAGCAGAGTTCTGCATTGCAGGCAAGAAATCAAGCCTCGGAAAGGGGAATTTTACCCTAAATGTATGATATACCGCTGCCTACTCGCAAAGTAGGAAGAAGTCGCTACACAGTCAGAGTGTTAGTGATTTGTGACTGTATCATACATGAGGAGACTGGAGACTCAGTCCTGCCTACTTTAGCAGCATGACATGAATGATGACACAAATGATGAAAACTGATACTCATTTACATAGTATAAAGCCAAAAGATTATGGTATAGACCGAATCTTGCTCACCTTATTTGGGAGAATAGCCCTTGGTCTTTTGTGGAATTTTTTAGGGGTAAGAGGAACAAATCTGATTTTGGTTTCCAGAATGCCTTGCATTTATTATAATAAAATTATTAGTAATCTTTAATTATTTATTGGATCTTTGCTACAGATAAAAGCACCGTTTTACACTTAGTACAGAGTATGACAGACCATCACGTTTTCTAAAGACAGGAATACAAACATGTATGCTACTATTCAGGTCAGACCTTCAGGCCAAGACCCAGCTGAAACTTTAGTGGAAGACGCTGTGCCAATGTTCTGCACCAGGAAATATAGTTATCTCCTACTGTTCTCTGAAATGACCATGCAGCGGCTAAATCAAAGCTTGCCCTTCTACTGACATCCTGTTCAGACATATGGTGGCCTTCAGGAGAATCTGTTATCAGTGAATTTTTCCCTTTTTTCCTTTCTTTCTTTCTCCCTCAACCCCCATGCTGCCTTCCCCTCATCCTTCCTACTCCTTACGACATTCCGTGCCCAGTCCTGCTCCTGGGCCTCTCTTTGTTCAGAAAAAATCACGCAGATGTTAATAAGCGTTTCCTCTCCTACAGGGTCCGCGAGGATTACTCGGCCCCAGAGGTACACCTGGTCCCCCTGGACAACCTGTACGTATGAACTGTTTTGTATTTGCAATTTCCAGAAGAAAAATGGAAGTCCACTGAAAGTTGCTCATGTTTATGTTGTTTGTTGTAGGGCATTGCAGGTATTGATGGACCTTCAGGCCCAAAAGGAAACATGGTGAGTAAGTAAGCTGGGAATTAAGAAGGGAGTGGATTCTAAGAACCCTTTTCACATTCTCTCGTCCCTGCCGCTATGCCATCCCTTCCATTTAATTAAACCTTTCTGTCAAAATATTCAGATTCATTATGATCTTACATAGAAAAGAGAAGCCTTCTATTACTTAGTTTTCAGCCAAAAGGCCTAACCATGCTTTCTCTCAAGCTCCTTTAGCACCATGGACTCCAGTGCTTAGGTCCTATGCGTGGGCTGTTATTCTCGGTTAAAAAAAAGGCCACGATATTCATTAGCATGAAAAAATATCATACTGGATAGAAAGTTGGTGGTAGACTTTAAAGAGGGAGGAACAAAGATGAGTTTGTATTCCTTTTAGTCCTGACAATGAAGATCTGTAGTGCAGAAATGCAAACCTAATGCCCTGGTATTTTTTTGCATGGTAGGGTCCTCAAGGGGAACCAGGACCTCCTGGTCAGCAAGGAATCCCAGGCCCACAAGTAAGTGTAAAATAACTCTCAAGAAATACGATGTAATGTGCAGCAAATGTTTAATAAATGGAAATTACTAAAAGGTTAGCTTTTCATGTGCAAAACTGATAAAGCTTCAAGGATTTTATAAATAACGCTGCAAATGTGCCGAGGGCAGTGGGAGCAGAGTTTTCAAGTAAGCTTTCAGAGGGATTTTTCATTCAGGAGAAAAATGACTCATTCAGTGTTCCTGGAATGCAGCAGGAACGGCCACACCTGGAGGAGGGTTCTGAATAGGATCTTGTTACAGACTTACTGCCAAAATAGTGGCTTGTGCAAAAGGCTCACACAAAACTCCTGATCTAACTCGTAAGGGGGGAAAAAAAGCCACTTATATTTGCCAGTGTGTTTAAACAGATTAATGAGGGACCTTTAGTAGGGTGAATGTATGTATATTGTTCCCCCTGGTTTCTCACACTGGTTTCTTTTTAATAGGGGCTTCCTGGTCCGCAAGGTCCTATTGGACCTCCTGGTGAAAAAGTAAGTTACAGCATTATTCTGGTATTTCACAGTCAGTCCTGGGCAACAACCTTGCTTATGTGCTTACGGGCTTTGCTATGTTTTACAGAATAGTAACCTAAGATCTAAAAATTAGCAGATCTTCCTGAAACCATCAAGCAAATGAATAACCAATGGAGGCCTGGCTTTCCGCTCATGTACACGTTTTCACAAGCATGATTTCCTCCCTTTATTTTGGATTAATTTTCTGTCACTAGCTTCAGAATCCCATCTACGATATTAAACAGTGTGTACTTGTATGTTAATTAATTTCACAGCAAGCTGTGAAAATTATTTTTATTAATCTCTTTTACAGGAAAGTTTTACCTCCTCAAGTTTGATTCTGTTCTCTTTTTTAGAGGATTATATTTTGACATAACTCTGCAGTGTAATTGGCATACTGTAGTGTCACTTGGTGTTTTTTTCCTGATCTATCTGTACATGTTCTTGTGGTTTGAAGCATGTCTTCTGTTAATTTCAAAAATGTCACTATTGAATTTTACACTAATTTTACTTTTCTCCCCTTTTTGCTGAATTCCTGCACTGTTGATCTTTCCTTGATTTTGCTCCCCTTCACTGTTTAGTATATACTTTAGGAGAAATCGAAGGAGATTTTAGGAAACAATATATATGCTTTTTACCTGCCTGTGTGCCTAAGAAGTATTATTCTAGCAAAATGGGCTAGGTCCACACTATAGGCATTCCAGAGGCTTTCGCAAAGACGTACCGTGCCTTTCAGCTATGAGCGCTGGGGTTCTGTAACCTGTACTCTTTGCCTCTTGATCTTGTTGGTATCTTTCATATGGTGAATCCTTTTATTCCTGAAATTCTAAGTAATAGTTAATTTTGTACACTGGAGAATTCTTCCCCACCTTGTGCTGTGTGTGTGCGTGTTCATAGGGTAATTCCTGAAGCCTGTTCTCAGGCAAGCACCTCACTGAAAAATATGGGTGCTTTGTATTGGCTAAAGTTTGTAAGAACTGGCCTTGCGCTTATGTATTGTATGATAGTATCTTCCTGGGTTTAGTTTTGTTATATTTTTGGTTTATCTCTGATATCCATATCAAGGGGTTTAGGTACAACTACATTTTATATCCTTAGCTCTTAAGAGTTAAATGTATTGGATATGGGCGGGTTTTTTTTCCCCTTTTTCTTTCCTGTTTTTTTTTTTAATTATTATTTTTCCGATAGCTACTCTACACCTGGGGTGGATTCACCAGTTGTTTTAGCAGAGATTAAAATACTAAAAAGATTTGAGGTAGTTTGCTGGCTTAGGACATACCAGTCCTCAGCAAGGATGATCCTCCATCATCCTAGCAAATGATAGAATGTTCGCTATTGTCCTTAAGGTGTGTCTCTGTTGCTGCATTTAGGGACCTCAAGGCAAACCCGGCCTTCCTGGCCTTGCTGGTTCTGATGGGCCTCCTGTAAGTAACCAAATATTTCATCCCTTGAATGTTTCAATACTTTTACCAAGTAATAAATATTTCTGGATACCTGTGTTGCAAAAAGGAAATGGAGAGTAAAAGCACTGGTAGTCCTGGTTGGCAACAGCATTATAAAATCCATCTAAACACCCTGTATCTTTTGAGCTGTTAAAACTAAGAGAATTACTTTTTTGAAGCAGCTGCTAAAAATGGCTGTGGGCTTTTAAAATGCGGTCCCAGATGATGAAATGCATCTGAAACATCTGCAGGGATGTGTAAATAACCGAACTGACACACAAAGGGCCAGATACTGTTTCACTGTAGTCCTACTATGTCAGTACGGCAAAGCAAATCATCTGTAAAAATGCTCACCACTTGTTTTCTGAGGAAACACAGAATAGACTAGATCTTTCTCTGCTTCCTGGCCTAAGGTGCATATTACGTGTTTGGGCTGCTTCTTTCATTGTCTACACTGGGACAGACCTAAGGCAAACTTTAGAATCTTGTGATCGCTAAGGAATTCAGCTTAGCTCCGAGGATGGGTTCACTCACGTGAACAGAGAGTGTAACCACCTGAGTAGCATTGCTTACAGTTCAGGCATTAAACTTAAATGGAATCGTTGTTCATAATGACATTAATATACACTAGTTTTCTTGCATCGAAAACATCATCTTTTTATACCACCAAAAGCCATTAGACAGTCAGTGTGACTTCTCGGACCATCTCTCTCCTCCCCTTGCCATTTTCTCTTACAATTTTCCTTTTAGATTAAATCTGTGTTTCTTAAACCTGACTTATCAGCTGGGATAAGAACAACAGGACTGACTGCAGGGCTTTCACTGCATAGGCGCTTATATTACAAATACAGAATTGTACCCAGGGCTCTCACAATATCTCTTTTACCCACCAAAGTACCATTTTCCTGGAGAATGTTAAATACGCAATGATAGTTCAGCTGGAAGTCTATATCTTGAATCATTGTCTAAACATTTGAACTTTCCCCCTTACCCTTTTCTGCATGCTGGGAACAATATTAATTTCCAAACATAAGCATTATTTTAAAATCTGCACCTTGTTAAACCTCAAAAGCAGGGGGGAAATGCTGTAAGAGATAATCAGGTGTTAGCACAGGTCTGTACCTGATATTCCTACTGTGGGGGGTTGACCCCAGTCAGCAGCTAAGCACCCACCCAGTCACTCGCTCACTCCTCCCACAGCGGGATGGGGGAGAGAATCAGAAGATCGAAAGCAGGAAATCTCATGGGTTGAGGTTAACCACAGCTGAATAAGTGGAGCAAAGCTACACACGCAAGCAAAACAAAATAAGGAATGCATTCACGACTTCCAATCTGCAGGCAGGTGGCTAGCCACTTGCTAGAAAGTTGGGCTTCAGCACACGTAAGGGTAACTTGGGAAGACAAACACCATACCCATGAATGTCCCCTCCTTCCTTCTCCTTTCCCTGAGCTTTTATTGCTAAGTATGACATCATATGGTATGAAATACCCCTCTGGTCAATTTGGGACAGCCGTCCCAGTTGTGTCCCCTCCCAGCTTCTTGCCCACCCCCAGCCTGCTCGCTGAGGGGTTAGAATGGGACAAAGAGAAAACCTCCATGCTGTACAAGCACGGCTCAGCAATAGCCAAAACACCGGCGTGTTATCAACGTGTTATAATATTTGTGTTATCAGTCACAAATCCAAAACACAGCACCGTATGGGCTGCTATGAAGAAAATCAACTCCATCCCAGCCAGACCCAGTACACCTACCAAAATTATCTCCGTCGTGCGCAAGTAGGTTTGTTCAGACGAAGGGCAGGAGAGGCAGGTTAAACTAAGTCCCTTCTAATTGACATGACCTATCTACAACCATAGAATTACACTAGTGATTGAAGGCAATGAGCAGTACCTTCCTGATTGCAATGAGCTTTGTGACTGCTCCCGTGGTATCTGTGTTAAGATCAGGTGAAAGCTCAAGAGCATTTTTCCAGGAGATCAGGAAAATTCTTGCTATACTATTTCATTTCACTTCTATGTGAGGAAATGTCCTATTTTGAAGGCAAGACATTGTTAAAAGTGGTGTATTATACTGGAATTAATGGAAATCTAAAGGGATACAAATACGCTCTTTAATAGCAGCATTTTTAAAGTCATTTAATGTTACAGAGACCTCTGATACTGGATGGAGATTTAAAATTTTGTACAGAAGAAAGCATATTCCAGGAGGTTAGGATTGAACAAGTGACATATGTACGTTTTGAAAAACAAATAAGAAATACTCAATGTTAGTAAGACAAACTCTTTAAAGGAAAATTAACAATCACTGGTAAGCAAGTATCAAATACTTTTTATTTTAATAATTCTTGTAATAAAGAACATATTTTAAACTGTTTTCCAAGGCCAGAAAATGGAATGTAAGCACCAGGGGTTTGTCATATAAGATTAACAGCCACATCAAAGTCATATCATATTTGACACACTGAAAACATTTTGGGATGTCAATGACACCAAAACATAAAGGGTTTTAGTAACTGGCTACATGTTATGTGGGACCACATGCTTGGCAAAACTAGACATTTACTATGCTCCTTTAATAAGACTGATGAACATCAGTTGAAAAAGGATTCCTGACTGATTCTCATAAACAATAATCTTCTATTAACCTTTAGTTTCATTAAATTGCCTTTAAATTTTGCAGAATTTTTGTGTACATTTTATAAGAAAGAAAAACAACGGATCAGTTAATGTTTTGAGCGCTGCGGTGTTAACAGTGATATAGAAGAAAGACTAAGACGTAAACATATTTTATTTTAAAAGCAAGTCACAGTTTAAAACAAAGACTGTTAAAACTAGATCAGCCTTCTATTGGCTTCTGCAATAAATTCCATAATCTTTTAAATAATTTTAGAAATGTCTTCATGCTGTAATATTAATCACCCTGCTTGTTTCAAAATCAAATTTGAGAGTGTCTTGCATTAAAAACCTCTTACTGCTGAAACATTAACTAAACAGAAGGGGTGATCAGGATATTCCTAAAAACATTAACAGTAACATAACTGTCGTCCAGCTCTTCCTTTTTTATGTAAATTACATCAGTATTGAAAGGAAAATCTTTCCTCAAAATGCTGTGTGTGTGTGTGTGTTGTGTTCTAATACAGAAGAAGGGTGATTAGTGACCTGAAATTCAAGTGTTTAAATAATTGTGGTGCTATAATAAAATGTCACTACTGAAAAATGAGTATTTTCCAAATCAGATACATTTCTCTTAAATCAGGGTCATCCTGGCAAAGAGGGTCAGTCTGGAGACAAAGGTGCATTGGTGAGTTTTAAAACTTTTCCATTTATTTACATAGCTTTCAAGAAAACCTTTGGCAGTTTTTCAGTTTTATGACACATTTGTTGCTCCAAGAACTATTTAGGAAGATAATAGAAAACCCGTAATACATTCAAAGCATCTGTGTGCAAACATATTCATTATGTTCTAAAACTTACAGAGTTTCTAAGTAACATAGAGATTACTCTTTTAAAGTAAAACTGATTGTGGAGTTGACCCAATGGCAATCAATAAAAGTTGCATACATTTCATATAAATAACTTGCAAATAGTTTGAGTTTACAATTCCATTGTATAGAGTACCCACTAGGGTTCTTCAGAACCTTGTTTTTTGAAGATTTACAAATGCATGCATACACACTGTATTTTTTAGGTCACCTTCAAGTCAGTGACCGTGAAAAGTAATTTCTTTATTTCTTTATGAAGCACTGAAGGGTCTTGGGGCTCTTTAAAGTGTTCTGCTTGCTCAATATTGACCCTTATTTATCCCGAATAGCACCCTTTATAGCACCTGAAATCAGTTTCAGCTGCAGTACTGATTTCAGTGGCAATACTAAAAGGTTGTATTCTGGATAAATAGGATGAATGAATGAATGGGACATTTCAGAAAGTACAATTCCACTGACACCAGCATATTACTATGTGTCCAAAATGTTGTTATCTGTGGGAGGCTTGTAGATTTTATCCTGATTTCTTAAGAAAATACAGCTTACACACAGCATTTATGTTTTGAAAGTACAGGTATGTGACCACCTGTCAGTTGTTCCTTATGCCTTTTGAATTTATTGGTGAATTTCAGGCAAATTTGACAGAAAATTTTATTTCTCAGAGATGGTAACAGTCTAAAGGTCTTGTGAAAAGACACAGTTGGAAAGGGGAAAAAGACCTTATCATAGGGCCT
>NW_008824053.1:911697-914755 GCF_000699105.1 Pygoscelis adeliae
GTTATCTGTCCATCTCAGACATGGGAGAATCAACAAAGCAGCTCAGCCTCAGACACAGATATGTATGTTTCCAGGCTTCTTTGCTTCCACTGTTTACAGAACTCAGTTTCTTTAGATGCTGCCAGCGGATTGCACAGTTATCAAAGTTAAGCGTCTTTAAAATGCTCAGCAAACAGCAAATAACAGCAACCAGACACCAGTCAGTAGTGATAGCACCATGAGCCTTTTAGCTTTCAGGTTTGGAATCTCTTTTTTTTTAAAGACCGTGATTTTTATTATTGTCATTATTTTGATCTCGACTTTTGACTTGTGTCATCATCATAATTAACATATAAATTTTCTCCAGTAAGTCACCACTGGTTTCTAATTGGCGTCTTTTTGTTTGGTCTTTTTGTTTGTTTGTTACATTTTCCAGTTGCCATTGTTCCAGATAATTTATATTGTGGATAGATGTTTCCCAAATATACAAGCAGAACCAAGTTCATAATTTTATTAATAGCTCTATAGTGACATTGAAGGGTGCTTTGTGATGCCATGACTTTTCTTAGTGGCAGGCAGCCCAGTGTTATTTTGATGTCTCACACAAGACTGCTGCGTTATAGTGAAAGAACAAGGATTAGACTCAGAAGAGAACTGCTTGCTAACCAAGTACTGTACAAACAAAGGTTCTTTGCTCCAATATATTTTAGGGGCCTCCAGGTCCTCAGGGTCCCATTGGCTATCCAGGTCCTCGTGGTGTAAAGGTAAGATTTAATTACTGGATTCCTCCCCCCACCCCTTTTTGAATATATGCATGTGGGTAATTCTTCATATTCTTTCTTTAGGGAGCTGATGGTGTCCGTGGTCTCAAGGGATCCAAAGGTGAAAAGGTAAATCTGACTGCATTTAGTCCCTTTCCCTTTTTCTGTGTTCCTTATTTCGCTGCAACATCTTCCATCTCCTTCACTGCAGTGTGTTTTCTCTTGCAGCAGTGGGTTTATTTTTGTCTTACCCTAAGGACATACCAAGCCCAATTCATAAATCGGTGACCTCCATGGTTATTTACACTGGTACAAAGTGAATATAAAACCTTCAGTTATTAGAATGGTTTTGGATCCTCTTCACACCGGTTTAAGTAACTTCTCTCTAAGGTGCTCTTCAGTAGAGAATTAGACATCCCCTCTTCTGTTGATAGATACTGTAGTGGATACTGAGAAGCTTGTGCATCAGAGAGATTGATGGTGATAATAGTATTATTTTATCTGTTTTGATAGTGCTGTAGGCTAGATTTTGTATTTTTTGTGTACGTCTTTCAATGGCTTTCTAGGTTCCAGGTATTTTTGTCCCAGATCTTTGGCTTTGCCAAAGTGATGGACAGCCCCAGTCAGATGCATATATATGAACATGAAGAAAGCTTTTACATCCCCCTGATACCATTAATTCTGTATGTAGAGCTCTTACTAGAGCAAGCACCAACTACTGCGATCTCTACTGACTTCTGATGGTCTGCAGTGGCTGAAACTACAGCCAGTATTGGTTTGAATTCCCACTTCCCTCAGCCCTCAGAATGAGAGAAAGATAACAAACACCATCAGTCATACCTCCTGACCACAGAGGCAAATTCCGCCTTGTGGCTCTGGTGGCTACTGCATATATATTTATAGCTATTTCTAAAGCAGAAGACTCACTCTTGCCAAAAAGCCTTGATTTCAGCACTAGAGATCTGTCTTTCAGGCTCAGATGCCAAGAGCTGCTGTACATTTTCAGGCTTTCCTAAACCACAGTTTGTCCAGTCTGCATACTCATTTTACAGTTGCTCATTAAATCTAAGCTGAAGAAGAGTGTGTTTAATACCTGTGGAGACTGGATGGTTCAAAAAAACAGATTTTCTTGTGCCTTATTGAGTGATTAATATCCAGCTAGGACAAAATACCAGACTCACATATAAATAAGCTTAATATATGTGTGTATATATATGTGTCTATCAGTGAATACTGATTAGCATAATCTCCACAATATTTCCGTGTTCCTAACAATTGATCTCACAGTTGCAGTAAGACACTGAACTCTACTGAATACCTCAAAAGGTCACCCAAAGATATTTCATAGATTGCCCTCACAGTGCTTTAAAGGTCTGTTGCACAGGCCTTTTTTGCTGAATTATTCAGATGCCATTACATGGGGGAAAGCACTGTAAGAGACAGAAATAAATAAATTGATCATTCAGGAAAGCCTCTGTAGATCCGGAAGGGTCCCAGGGGTATCAGAGGAGGTCCGTCTCTGTACTGACCAGTAAATGTGACTAGAACTCTAGGTATTTTATTTGTTGTTAACAGCAGAAGAGGAAATAGAGCATTCAGCTCTCTCCTCCTACATGGAATAAAATCAACCTCTTGCAGATCTCAATAGCTGGAACCTCACTGTGAAAGCTGAAGAAGAGTTTCAGTTCATTTGGCAGCCATTTGGTCAGTAGTTGGCACATGGTCAGTCCTTGCCGATATGTTGCAAAGTGTTCTCATATAATTATTACTGTCCATGGCCATAACTGAGCAACTTTTACAACTAAAGCTTTTTCCATGTATTCTTCACTCTACCTTTTTCACCTCTCTCTAAACTTTAAGAAAGACCACCTTGAAATTTTAATTTATGCAATATAAGATGACCGTATAAAGCTTAGTTTCACCATCTAGAAAGCATAGGAAACCTGCTTTTAGAATGGTTTTTAGTGTATTTTTTTCAATGAATCACGATGGGTTACCGCATCATTTTTACATGAACACATACTATTGAGCAACTGTGTTTCCTTGTTTGATTTTTTTTTTTTTATTTTAATGTCTCCTCACCTATTTTGAGCTGTTTACCACTAGCAAATCTATTTATATCACCCTTTCTAGGGTTATTTGTTGCATGCAGCATGGCTACTTCTGAACAGAGTCAAAATGGCTTTAGCCTTGCAATCTGTCTCAGTCGCTGATCAGGGGGAAGATAAAGCTTTTGTGGGCCCAGGAGTGCAAAATGCAAGCTTCTTTTTCAAAGTGAGGATGAAATAGAAAGTCTTTCTTGATTTTTTTCAGTAACG
>NW_008824053.1:914784-937004 GCF_000699105.1 Pygoscelis adeliae
TGACAGTCCAAATACTACTCAGATTCTAAGTCAGCAACGTTACTTCAGCATATAAAAAACCTAACAGCATCACAGTAAAACATTTTACTATGCGCTCATTCATCACAAAGACCTTTGCTCCCAGGATACAACTAAGATAAAAATGCAGTCAATAATCTTGTCTGTCTGGATATTGGAACAGTAGTTGTATGATGAGTTAGATCAAGAAAGAGGGAACCAAAAGCTGATCAGTTATGCTAGAGCAAGCCATGAACACCTCCACTGAACAACTCTGGAGATTTCTGTTTGTATCTGAACTAACTCATGCAGGTGTAAATGAAATTTGTCTGAGTACTGTCTGCTTGTACTTCAGCACGGAGACCTGTTAAAATGCTTGGAGTCAATTCTCTGCCAGAATTTACTAGGCAGTAAATAAGTAATTCTCACTAGGAATAACAATAATGTGCACCTGTTTTGCCACTGTACATAGATGCAATCTCAGTGTCCATTGGTTTTTCTACTTTCTTTCAATCACATCAGCCAATGGAAGTAGGCAGGGCTGAGTATTGCTGGACATTGAACTACTACGTAGAAATGACTACTTCTTTTATATCATGAACATTAATATATGTCTTTTTTTTTAATTTTATTAAGATGTCAAAACCAGCCAATTTTTTTATTCCTCTCATGATACTATTAAGACACTAATTTAAAAGAAAAATTAATTGAAAGGGAGGTTCTGCTATCAAAAAGAATAACACTGAATAACTTGCCACCAATTTTTTAGTTAATTGAATGGATGACCTTATTAAAAAGAGTCGTAATCAAAAAAAAGCTTAGGAGCTAAGAAAGGACTTTACAAGATAATTCATAGTAAAACAGAAGAACTGTATTGTCTCTATCTTTAACCAGATTTTAAACAGCTTTAAACAGCTGTTATCAGGACCTTTCAAACTAAAAAGTCATTTTGTATAGTGCACTGATATACTTTCTCTAAAATAGCAATAGACATATTAGATTTTCTGGTGTCTGAAGTTCTCACTTTATCTATGCAAATTATTTTAATCTGTAGTGAATGTATTTCCTTATTCTGTCTGCAGAAAAAAAAATCCTTTCTATTACTAAAAGTCATCACATGCATTTCTGCCTTTTTTAGGGTGAAGATGGTTTTCCAGGTTTTAAAGGTGACATGGGCCTTAAAGGTGACCGGGTAAGCATTTATTCATAGCCCATATGTTCTTAAAAAGTTTGTGTTATTATTTTGAAAGGATCACTGAAGTGAACAAATAAATTTAAACCAAAAATAAAATAAAAGCTAGTAGCTTAGATTATTTCTATTACCTGTACATGCACAGATTTGAGCCAGAGATTTGGTTCTTGTGAATCAACAATGCTGCAGTTAGAAAGAGGAGGAGAATGTCAGTCTTGGATATCCTTTTCACTAAGCTTCTTCACCTTCAGGCAAGGTGACTGGGCTCTTACACTTGTGAAAGTAATATTCAGTGCCTAATTTATATGTATTTGCATTTATATAATGAACATAAGCAGTGGTATTTTCCTAATTGGAAATCAGACAGGGCTTTGAGCAACCTGATATAGTTGAAGATGTCCCTGTGCATTGCAGGGTGTGAGACCAGATGACCTTTAAAGGTCCCTTCCAACACAACCCATTCTATGATTCTATGACTCTAATCTCTGTTTACATTTACTGAAAACTTATTTTCAAGTAATTGCAGGTAGTCCCTCTAATATATGCATGAAGGCAATCATTCCATATTTATAAGGTGGTGTATTTTAGGGAGAAGTTGGTCAGCCAGGTCCACGAGGAGAAGACGGTCCAGAAGGTCCAAAAGGTCGAGCAGGTCCATCTGGGGACCCAGGTGCTGCTGGTCCAGCTGGGGAAAAGGTCAGTAGCCAGATATCAACATAAACATGTCATTGCCTCATAACATAGATGGAGCCCGTGATCTTCATCACTAAAACGACAAGCCTCCAGATCTGCAAAATCTTGAGTTACCTAACAGTAGTTTTTATGAGACGCTACTACAGCAGACCACTGGAGTTCACATTTGAAAAAGTATGGGGAATCACTGTTTTGTAAGTATACAATAAAGGCATTATAATACTTCATTGGCACGTAAGGCAGCTAAATTCTTATCCCAAATTACATACAGTGCACGCCAGCTAAGAAAAATATGATGCAAAGAAAATAGTTGGGCACAAAGAATGATAATTCATTCTGCAGCACCACCGTTAATATTCACAGTCATATTACGACAAATTGTGACATGAAGATTGTTTTAAACAGAAAACATACCCCGAATAAAAATCCAAAATAGGGTTGGCAAAAGTGGGCTGTTAAAAGGGAGGACTGAAAAAAGGATGGTGATATGAAATACAGCAGAGAACAAGCACAAAGGTAAGTACAAATCTCTGTCGAATCCTGACCTCAACAAAAATCACTTGAGATTGATATAGAGGAGGAAGGGAGGCTGAGGAATGCGTGTGCGGGTACCATATTTCACTGGGTGAGAGCATCAGAAAAGAAAGGTGATTTCAGCAGTGGCATTTTGGGTAACTGGGAAAGAATGATAAATAAAACAAAAATGATGGTTCAGAAATGTGTATACAATATTTCACAGAAGTGAGAAGATGCTGGTGAAAATATTTCCCTTTAAATTTTTTTGTAACTGTGGCTTTAATGCTAGTTCTGTCTTGAAAAGAGTAGGGCAGAAGGTGCATTTTACATTTCTTTCTCACTTTCGCTGTCTCTAAAATAGGAACAGTTAGTATTTTCCAGCAACATCCCATCTGACATCATGACATCTTTTTATCTGTACACAGTCTTTGAAAGTGTACATTGAAATCTTAGTAAGTATGTGGTGCTACTAAAAAGGTAACAAAGTTCACAGCTAAGAGTTTTGCCAGGAAGACAAAAATGTATTCAGCAAACTTAGGAACAAACTCTCTTTTCATCAAAAGTTGCTACTTTTTGCAAGTATGTCATTAGTAGAAGTTCAGAAAGATGTTAGGGTTATAATTTGAGCCTAATGTCATTCATAAACTCTTAGAAAAGTGTATAGCCAAAAACTCAGTTCACTCATTACAAAAAAGATTTATTTTCAGGTTCACTTCATGTTGTGGTTTAACCCGCCAGGCAGCTAAACACCACACAGCCGTTGGCTCACTCCCACCCACCAGTCTATCCCAGCCAAAACCAGGACACTGAACTATTGGGAACTAATTCTGAATTAATGTTCTCCACAGTTTTGCAAGATACCTCACCAGCTATTAGGTCATTGAATTGATTCATTAGGTCATGAATTAAAGAACATATAAAAAAAGAAACTCAGAACTATTCTCCTACAGGAATGCAAGCTGAGTTCACACCAGAAAGCCAGTGTAGTCAGTTTTAGCTAGATCAGCCAAACAATCTGATATGATAAGGGTCGTATTATCTTCACCTACAATATATTTACATTCTCCAGAAAGAACTGTATGTTTCATGGCAATGGTTGTTTTCAGTATCGCTGACCTGACAAAAATGTAAGAATATTAGGAATCCTACAAAAATTTGTATTGTTGTCATGATATCTGCAGAATAACTAATAGACTGAGGACATCTACAAAATAGTCCATCTTTTTCAAGGCTTTGTAACCTAAGTTAAAAAGAACAAAGTAAACCAAACCAAAACAAACTTTGTTTTATATTTTTTAAATATGAATTTGAGTTATTTTTAATTCTTCTTATTCAAATTACTCAGTGTGAATATACGTTCGTGTTTTTAAGCATTTCTTCTTCACTATGACATATACGGGACTCTTACAGTCTCACAAGTCCAGAATCTGAAGCCCTAAATATCAGAAGATATTTGAAAAAAATTACTGGTGTTGATAACACTATTAGCTGGGCTTGAAATTGTAGACCCAAAGTTTTCCCTTTTCTTGCCCGTTGAAAGTCAAACATCTTCTGTGGATATTCTGTGGATACTTGGCCAGATGGAGTGGGTCAGGGGAGAATTCTATGATGTTGGTCCTATGATATTTATTTTAGCGCAAAGACGAGAATAACGTTTGTGAACTCTTAGATCTCCCCACAATATTAGGGAAGTGCCTGTAAGACCAGTTGTCAATGTCCTATTCCCTTGTCATTCCTATGACTTACTTAATGCAAAGGTACTACTCTTCCAAAGTAATATAAGTATCAGAGTAGTCTCCTATTCTCTACGTTCAACTGATCCTGTGATAAGAAAACTCTCTTTCCCAAGTAGGTCTAGGGCTGGATTTGCTTAGTAAAGAAAATACCAAGTATGGTGCCAAAAAAATGAGGAACATATCAGAAACGAGCTTACAATCAAAAAACTGTCCGTATCCACACTCAAAACCTAGGCTTGCTTAATCATAAAACCAGGGACAATTTCAGTGAATTCGACAAGAGTTTGATGCACTGTCATGCTGCAAAACATTTCAATCATTATAATGGGTGCAGCTTGTTTCAGTGTGGCACATAACTGGCAGCATTATAATTATTTTCATAAATGGAAGAATTCTTCTTTAATAATTTCTCAGCCAGACACATGCACTTACGTGAATATGATAATACACACCATCTTTATTCATGTGCTGCATTATTTAAGAACAGACATGTTTATTTTGGCAAATTTCCTTTCCCATACAGGTCTCTCCTTTCTCTTTTTCATTATCTAAGGTTACTGCAGAGTACCATATTATATTGTATAATCATATCTTTTCCATTGAGATCTCCAAAATGTGATAGTCTGGAACATGGACTGTGTTTAGAATAGGCAAATAGGCAAATTCTTTCCCAGAGTTCCCATCTTTCAAAGACTGAAACTGCTTTCCCTTGCCTTTGAAAGTGGCAAACCATCACTCATCCTCTAGAGGTCTGAAGAGACCAACTCAATGGGGTAGGGTACTGTATTTCATTTCTAGGAATGGTTGATGTCAGTGTTGATCAGATTGCTCATCCTGTTGTCCTTTCTGAACATAGCAAGACGGTAATATTTGTTGACAAATCTATTGTCAGCCAATAGTCAGTGGGGTATGATTTATCATAGTCTCAAACAGTTTAGAACTATTCAAGAAAAAAGTTGATTCTTCAAACTCATGAAAAACCTGTGGAAAAGAAAGCAACCATCACACAGTATAAATTAAAAAGGATTTATTCTCACTTAAACCTATTAACACCCTGATTTCTTAGAGAATATTAATAGTTCAATGACCTCAGCCCCACATCACTACAGAGCACTTCATGGGGGAGAAAAAGAAGACACTGAGGTATTGGCTTTGCTGAACTCATTCATTGGAGTGGGATTTTTATTGAAGTTTAGGGAACTAAGCCCACTGGTGATTAATAGTTAAAATGAGAAATTTATTTAATTGAATATTATATTCCATGAAGTGTCATCACTCGTAAGTTGTGGAAAAAATATTTTCCATAGAAGTTTGCTGAACCACTAAGGAGGATAAAATAAAATTTAACACTGCCTTTGTATTGCAGGGTAAGCTTGGTGTCCCCGGATTGCCAGGATACCCAGGAAGACAAGGTCCAAAGGTGAGCTGTAAATGAGCTGTATATCTTGTGCTTTGACTTTAGTCACGACGGCAGTTATTTTATTTGTGTGATTGGGGAAAGCAGGGCGTGAGCATCAAAGCAAGGGCCATTTTTCACATTTTCTTTCTTGACAATCACGTTCTGAAATAAAGTCTTTAAATATGTTGGATCCCTAAGGCAGGCTCTTTAAGGAGCACTGTCTTTCCTCTTCTTAACTCTACTGCCTTCGAACCTTTGCCATCCTCTCATGAGTTGTGTTTTTGTGCGAGCATCAGACTGGCATGCATTAAACAACTTGAAAATGAAATAACTGCTGATATGTTTGAAAGAGAATGAGCACTATATTGACCACTAAATGGATGCTGATAGTGGTGGGGATTTTCCGTGTGGTACAAGGATTCCATTTGTGTCATTATTGCTTCTTCCATAGAATAAGCCATATTTCTTTGAAACATATAATTTAAAATTTTCGTCATGTTTTCCTTTTGCTTCTGTTAAGACAAACATGACAAAACCCAATCCTTAGTTGATTTGTGTGCCTACGTCTATCCTTCAGCTATCTTTTATGTTTTGATTGCAATAGAAAACCATATAGGTGGCTTCTGGTTTAAGTGGAGGCTTATATTTTTAAAACATTTTTATGAAACATATTTTTAAAAAGGTTGTCCTAACACAGCTTTAGGAAATGGACATGCTAAATGAATTGCAAACTCTCTTAGCAAGAAAGAAAAAATGGAATAAAAAAATAATTCTACAGACATTTCCCAGTGTAGGGGAGGCCATTAGGGAGACATTGCGTCTCCAGACTGTCTCAAAGATGACTCATCTAGGGAATTATCGCAAGTAAAAGAAACCCTTACCCCTTCTACACAACTGAACAATCAACCTGCAGTAAAATCCTCAACTTTGCTCTACTTTGGGATTTATTTTTATTTTCAAATTTGAAATTTTTATTTTTTGGAAGAAATACAACTTCCTGGCTGGCTAAGCAAAGTATTTTTCTGACTCTGGCCTATACTTTTCTGTCAAGTGAATGAACTATCTGAAGAATGCTTATTCACTGAACACTCTGTGTTAGTGAAAAATATCAAAACTGTCTATGGAAAGTACTCATGAAAGCTATTCACCTTGAGAGACACGGTTTTTTGCTTCTGTTTCTTAGCACAATTGTCTGAGATTTCAGTCTCTCTTTTTGTTCCCCTTTAGACCTGTCTTTTGAAAAGTCTAAGATCGAAGAGGTTGTACATTATTCAGTTCTAAGAACAAATATAACACTTCAAATAAAAGTTGATTGATTCTTTTTTCAGCAAAGACTTGATCAAGAATTTCATTACATTAAATTTTTAACACATGAAAATTGAAAATAGTTCTCAAGCTGAATTCACTGTTTGCTCTTCTAATTTGTCACTTAAACTTCCAAGGAGGAGCAATAACAGCTACGATACATCGGCTCACTAGAGACTTCTTTTGAAACTTATTCACAGTCCAGTTCAAATTAACATAGGGGAGAGGGAAAAAATGAAGCAGCAGAAAAACATATTAGCTGTGTAAAGCAAATAAGAAACCTTGTCCCAGTATTGTCAAGAAGGTTCACACTGTTCTTTTTGTTGTCACTTACTTGCTTTACATTGTTTTTCTTCTGAGAATTGTTCGTAGAGTACTGCCATTATCTGATAATTTTCACTATATTTTTTTCTCCCATCCAGTCCTTCTCGATTAACACAATTGCAAAAAGTACTGTGTATATATATTTACAACCAAGTCATGCCCATTAATGCCCGATCATTAGAATTTGTTTTTCCCTCTGGCCTTTTAATTATAAAGAACATGCTTGGGCTTCACAGAGTAGAATTTTCAGAGTTTTATTCACATTTTAAGTTATAACTGGTGAAGAATTAAAAAGAAAGGAAGAAAGGAAAGAAAATAAAATCTCCTACTTTTCTCCCACCAGTGAATATCAGTCAGGTTTTCATTAGAATCCGTGTCAGTGAAGTTGTACTGCCCCTACGTCATTAATGGATAATTGGAATGATTGTGTGAAACAAGATTCATTAAAAGGAAAGCATCAGTAAGAAAAAGAGAAAAAAGGAAAAAATACGTACTGACATTTCAAAGAAGAGCACCAAGAAATTCTATTTTAAGTTATATGCATTTTATTTGCCACTAAAATACTAATAGCGAGCTGCACAGATATAGATGCATTATCACAGCAGGGAGTCTGGCCGGTAGTTTTAGTGGCTGGCCAGACCACACACTTTCATTTTCATCTCCGGTCACTTAAAAGTATATTTTATCAAGTCTATCACTTCTTTGACCCCAAGTTCCTTATGACAAATTAACACCTTGGCAGGTAACAAGTCTGCTGTCCCTCTGGACCTGTATACCAGAAATAAAGAAGAAAATAGTACTGCCGAGATTAGACTGGGCCGTTAGCAGGAGGGAAGGGGAGAAAAAAGGAGAAGTAGGAATAATGCGTGGAAGCAGTTCCTATATATAGAAACAATCTCCCCATAAATTCTGCATACGAGATGAGCATATAAGCACAGGTACAAGTTGCACGTATCAGTTAAATGAAACTGGCCAGTGGTCAGCCTACAGTGAATAAAGCCCCTGAAGTAATTTACAGCTCAGTAAAGTGAATAGAGGACCACTGTTCAGGTGTGGCAACACCTTATGATTATTTTGAATGAAGTTATTTTGTAAAAGAATTATTATACTGTGAGGCAACAAGGCCTTGTTTGTTCCTCTTCATTATGATACAGTTATTTCTAGTGGGCTGTTACTGATAATTTCTTTCCTACTGTTAAAAACAGTGCAGATTTAATGAATACTTTATTGTCTAATAAGATGACAAATAATGTCCATTCTATACATTGATTTTTTTAATGCATTCTGGAATTGAGGCATTATGGTAAGTTAATTTGCAGCTATTCGTCAGAGCTGTCACACTTGCAAGTTTGACGTGTATAATGTACGTGACTTTGGAGGTCTGCTTTACGTATAAATTAAATGTTGGCTATACTACTGTTTTGCTTTGATATCCTCTGATATTTGCATTGATTTCTTACATAGGGCTCAACCGGTTTCCCAGGATTTCCAGGTGCCAATGGAGAGAAAGGTGCAAGGGTATGATAATTCATGCTTGCATGACACTTAATTAACTTTTGGAACTCGGTGCTATGGGAAGTCACTGAAACCTAAGGATAGAAGCTGCTATCTAAAGAACTCTAAAAACAGGTTTTTCATGCTTAAGATGAACCTCTACAGTTATGTAAAACAGGACATACTGAGACACTAGTTCTCATTCTTTAAGGTATTCATCTAAATACACAGGAACTCGGACACTTTCTCACTGCGTATGCTACCACAATTATATATTTGAAAAAGAGACAAGAAATCACCTTTGCTGAAGCATCTTTTTTGACAGTATAGCTGAGTGAGTTGGCAAGGACTATTTTCCTGTATCCCATGAATTATCCTGCTACCATGCAATTTACCCTTAAGGAAATTCAGCTTGTATTTCCTAAGTATTCTGATTTGCCACAAGCTTTTTTATAGGCTGAGCTTCGAAAATGCAAACTATACCAGACAAGATGAAGAACATATACTATTACGTATATTAAAAAATAGATGTAAAATGACAGCTTTTGCTGCTTTGTTTACTTGAAGCAGGTGAGGGAAAATCTGTTATGCATATTCTTCAAACTGTAAAAATGAAATATAGGTTAGAAAGAAGGTCACTGTGCTGTCGTCTTCAAAGCTCAATTGAACATAGCAGAACATGTTGTTAGAAAGATGATGAAATTAAGAGAATGAGTCAGAATCCGTAGATGATAGCAACTTAAAGTCAAACTGAAGTAATGTGCATCATTGTTCTTAAGAATCCATTTTAATTTGCAGCATGAAAACAACACGATTTTAAGATGAAATATATGAAATCCAATTGCATTTGCATTGCTTATGTATGGTTTAAATTGTTCTTGTATTATTTTAGCTAAGATAAAGATATGTTGTTATGGACAGACACAAGCAATAAAACAATGTTCAGTTCATCCTTGTTGGGAAAAATGAGACATGACTGCTGATCAAGATATCAGCTTAAAAAAACAAGTAAAATGATAACATCAAAGACCAGACTTAAAATTATGAAAATCTAATTATATTGATCCGTTATCAGGCCTTCATAAAGCTTTCAATTCAGTTAGGGTACTAACCACGTAATTAATACCATGAAACTGCATGCATACTTAAGTATTATGCTGATCATCAATGAGACAATAACTGCTGGTTTTGTAATGTGAATCAGGTATTAACATGAGCCTTGCCTAAAGGGATATCCTTGTGTTTTATGCTACCACGCACACTGGTACTAGGAAAGACAGTCATTGTCCCTGAGAAGTTCACAAGCTGTGTAGCATTTTAAGAACAACACATAATTTTTATTTTGATAAGTGAAATAAAATCTATATAAAAAACCCTCAAGAAAACAGGTGTGTGCATTTAATTGGTTTCCAATAAAAGCAAGCTTTATGCTAAAATATCTCTGCTGATTTTCTGTTGCTGTTGTGTTTACCTCAGAGATTAGAAAGTACCAGTCATCAGGTTCCTTTTTCTACCTAAAGAATACTCTATTGAATTATAAGCTTCTTTGCATTAGAATGCACAGCAATACTAATGCCCAGCCTAAGGAAAGAAATCTGTTGAGTATGATTAGGAGATATACTGAGGCAAAAAATTAAGGGCTAGTATTCTGGCAAGTTCTGTATCTCCGTGCAAGTCTGCAGAATCCCGGTAGGTATTACAGTCCCTATTTCTGTTATAAAAAAAGAGAGGCTTGCCCTTTCTTTGCGCTGTTAACCTGTGGAGCTGTCCATGGGAACCTGGGAACTTTGTCTTCAAGGCTTTTATTACACTGGAAATGGTGCCAAGTGCTTTAACCTACTGCAGAGGGACTCTGCTTGTTGTGTGCCGTCTTCACTACTATTTTAAAGTAGTTTAAAATGTTCTAACACCTATGACAGAATAGGACTCTGAGGCAAATTCAGCGCGTTTAGCTACAAGTCCCGGTGAACTCAGAAAGATAATCAATTTTATCAAGGACCATGATTCTGTAAATTGAAATGCAAAGTAGATACTGAAAGATAACATTTAAACCTAAGGGAGTTGCACTCTGCCCCCTCTTCAGTAAAAAAACGCTTTATCTCACAAATACAGTGTCTGCTAAGGTGATTTCTGTGAACTTTTCTCTACAGGGTTTACATGGCAAACCAGGCCCCAGAGGACAGCGAGGACCAACAGTATGTACTTTTGCTTTGCAATTTAGAGGCTTTCCTATATTACTTGCCTCCACTATACTGTGAAGAATTATTTTGATTTGATTACAGTATCCAATAATTACCCTCAAGTGCATCTGTGTTAAATTGGCAGGGTCCAAGAGGCTCAAGAGGTCCCAGAGGTCCCACTGGCAAACCAGGTCCAAAGGTAATTGTCAAGCACACTGTATAGGTTGGTTACAGGTTGTTTCTTTTAAATAAAACAGAGGTCTAATCTTTGAACATACTGTCTTTGCTTTCTAGGGTACTGCAGGCAATGATGGTCCTCCTGGCCCACCAGGTGAAAGGGTATGTGAAAGCTTTTATGTACACGCTGTTTTTCCCACTATGCAGGAGTGTGATTTCAGGGTGGGAGGGTTGTTTTATTTTTAATTCTCCCTCTCATGCCTTTGCCCTTCTTCGACCAGAGTGAGCAGAACTGACAAAGCCTCAATTCCAATGATGCTTTTCACAAAGTTATGAAAGGGGTAGCTGAAGTTTGCTGAAAGTTTCTTCCATCTGTAGCTCAGTTTTGTACAAATAGGACACACAGAATTACATACACACTTTGTATTACATCCATGCACTTTGTATTTATCCATGCAAATTACAGTTGTACTTACCAGCCTATGCTCTTAAGGATGCCCCATTTATTGCAGCGTACTGCTTGTTTATGGGATTTACAAATCACTCAAGCCATCTCCAGAAGCTTCTTTCTTGAAGCAGCTGATTTTTTTTGTTCTGATCAGCTAAGAATTCCCTTCAGCCTACTTTCTGCATGCTTGAGAAATCCTATTGTGCTTGCTAAAATAAAATTGTCTGCTTGCTATTATATTACCAATCAATACACAAATCCAATATACAGTCAGCCCATTACACAGCAGTATATAACAGAAAAACAATATTAATAAATCAGATTTGTAATAGCAGCACTTGAAAACCAACTCAGATAGTTTAAGTGGACATGCTCTCTGCCAAAGTATTTTTGCAAAGCTTAAGAACAAACTTTTCTTTCGTAGGCATATTTCATTAAACTGCTAACCTTTTTCATGTAGAGAATCTATAAATCCTTTCCCAGTACCCACGCCCAAGTCCCAGTGATCTCCAGAAGTCTTACTCCTCAGGAGGGAGTTCCTTGTGCATTTTCCCCTGTTCCGTAATGTCGCTTTGTTACACTATTTCCTTGCTGAATACATGCGCACTTGGTGTAACAATACTAGCAGAACAGCAAGCTGGTTTTGCTAGAATGACTAAGCAAACTGAAAAAGGGCAAAGGCCATAGGATCAGACCACGTGGTTTGATTGAGTTGATTACTGGAGATAAGGACATCCATAAAACTAATGATAGCAAGAGCATGGCATGAGTGTGTTCTAGAGATCTCGAATTTTCAGTTCGTGTGTCTGCAGAAAGCAATAATTTTGTTTGGTTTATCCTTAGCAGTCGCAAGTAGAGTATTAATACACATCTGTCTGCTGTACACACGTAAAGGAATGCACATGCCTGCATATCTCATGTCACATTTTTCTGCTTAAGAAAAGGATTCCTTTCCTTTTGACTGAAAGCCATTAAAGCACGTGCCAAAAAAATTAATACCAAGTACACTGGAAACAAAAGTTTTAGTTTACTAAAAACCTTCCGTACTCATCGTTTTAGCTCTTTCATTCCTGAAGCAGAATATTACTTAACTGTCTAAGAGACTGGTTAGTGGGGCAGGACAGTGGTTCTTGCAGTAAGGAGGAGAGGTAGGAAGCAGAAGAACAGAAGGAAACAGCAGGAAACAGGAGAACAGAAGGAAAGTTCAGGACTGGAGAATTAGGCTGTAGCCCGTACATATGGAAGGCAACACTCCAAGGGGAGCTGCAGTAAGAAGTTGAAAGTACCTCTGTATCAAGCAAAAGACAATGTACCAAGTGGAACATAGAGAGCGGGAATAACTGAAAGTTTGGGTGAAACAGGAATGATGTGGCAAGTAAGAGAGAGACACAGGGGCAGGAAGCTGGGATTCAGGAGAGGAATGAGTTAACTAGGATGTTGGATGTGGAGAACTAGGCATAGTCCAAGAAAGGAACTGTAGGCTGTTTTACGCTGAGGGGGAACATCAGAGGCAGGCTACCCGAAGGTGAATAGCAGAGCCTTGTGAAGGAGGAGTTTGCTGACAGCTCCGAGAGGTTGTGAGGAAGAGAAGCTGTGGGGGGACTGAAAACAGTGAGCAGATCAATCCAAGATGAAGGCATCCCTGGAGAGAAATTGATTAGAGCAAAGAGATGAAGAATCGCAGAGCACCACGTCTCATATCACTTGTGTAATATAAGTGTGGGGTATCTATTTGCTTCCCAATAGGGGTGAATTTCAGCCAAAAAATAAAACTGTCATTTCTACTCCGCTGAGACTATTTCAGGTAGCAGACATGTAAACATTAACTAATCTGTCCTGTGTAGCTACTGTTAAAATGAAATTTAATGACAAAAAAGAAAATGTAATTTTGATAACATGCTGTTAGTATTCTAGTGCTTTTTCTCACATAGTCCATCAGTCCAGCAGCTTGAAATCTGCAAGCCATGTTGTGAATTAAAAAAAATGCAAATCTTCTTTCCTTAAAAAGCCTCAAGATGTGAGGATCAAAGTACAGTGGGTATTTATGAGAAAGAAGGTGCAACTAACAGTAAAACTTTGAGTTGTGCTCTTATAACCCAATTCCTGAGAGAGACCAATTTCTTTCATATATTTTGTACAGCAGCTGAGTCAATTTTAATAGTTTTCCTCTATAGAACTCCTCCATTTTTTTGGAAACTTTATGTTTTATGTTATACCCAGAAGCAAATGAGGAAAGGTCATTTGTTCACAGAGACGGCAGCATTAAAAAAACCCCAAACCCTCATATGGAGCATATTTGTGTGTTATGGAGGTTTCAGAAACAACCTTACACCTGTTTTGGAAGAGAAAATAAAAATGACGGATGGTGCAGTAAGATCATAAAGATTTCTTCCTTTACCTAGCACTTCTTAGTTGACTCAGATTTAATATTACAGTATAATCAAGGTCTGCCCTGCAATAAGATTCACTTAAGGGCAAATTCTCCGAGGCTGGGCACAAGCGATCCTCTCCCACAGCTACATTCACACACTGCTTCGCCTACTGCAGGAGGCAGCCACGCTCTGGAAGTGAGCCTGGGCTCTAACAAATAACGTTTATGGAACTCAGAAACAGTTGGCGCTTTATCAGAGGAGCAAAAGAGTAGCACAATTTGGGAGATGTGGCCTCCTGCTTCAAGTCTTTTGCATCAAACTTCAAACCAACATTTCTAACACATTTTGACAGCTGATGTGTTGGCAAAACCAGACGTCATATACCAAGTAGAACAGGGTAAAGTCTTGCACTATATGACTAGGGTACATGGCTCTGCTGTGGGACCATGTAGAATAAATAAGGTTTTTCAAGTTGCTACTCTTTGACTTAGCACACTAAAAACTAAACAGGAAAAATTCTTCTAATAAGCTGACACGGTCCCTTTCAGCATATCAGCAATAAATGTTAAAAGCTGGCCTCCGTTGTGTTTGGTGACAACTTAGTCCTGTAAGCTAGTACTTTGTGTAAATATCTATGTGTATAGATGTATGTGGACATACATGTATGTACACATGTATATGTATATACTTGTACATATACATACACAATACACTAACACACATGATCATCTTTAAATCTGTAAAACCATGTTGCATGAAAATTGTCTCTCTCCATATATATGTGTATATACAAAACTATATAAATAAAATGTTCATGGGTCATGGGTTTTTTTTCAGCTATCAACTATTTTTCATGATAGCAAGAATGTTGTATTTAGTCCCTGGTAACTCTGGAAAGCTTACTCTATTTGGAAGTTTGTACTTTTGTACTGGCTTGAAATATTGTCAGAGTGTAAGAACTGCCAAAGATGAATGTTGGACTCAAAGTTAAAAAGACCACCAGACTATTAATTAATTCCCATGTTTTATGCAACACAGAAAGCAATGTTTCTTACTCACAGTTGATTCCTACTTTATTACGCACAGTTTCAGGGGTCAGACGCAGACATACTTTATATAAGTAGTTTTTCTTTTTTCTTACTGCATTCCTACACAGGCAGTATTGGTTTCAGGAAATCCCCTCCAATGTCTGTGCATGTGAATTGTTGCTGCCAATATTTATGGCAGTGGAGCTGAGGCTTCATGCTTATAACGAGACATTATGTGCAGAGCTCATAGCAAACTTTGCAATCCAGTGTCATGGCAGCTAGAGTAAAACTTTACGTGTTTGGTTGCCTTTATACCAGGGACCACAAGGGCCTCAGGGACCTGTTGGATTCCCCGGACCGAAGGGACCTCCAGTAAGTATCTTTTTAATTAAGTACGTGCAACAACAGGAATGTTATTTTTCACACAATGTTTCTGAAGTTAGTATTTGAAGATTTATTTAAGGGATGGTTTATGTATAGATTACAAATATGCTTATTGAGCTTTAAGGCTAAGACAAGAACTCACATATTCAAAATTATCATAGGTGCAGCTCATATGACATTCAGCATAATGTACTAAACTGCAAGTCTTCTAGTATGTTGATGCCAATGTCCAGGTGACAGACTGAGTTTAGGCAAAATAGTAGTTTGCCGGTGTATGGTTTTTTTTAACAATTGATTTGTTGAGGAAAAAATGAAGAGGAAGGAGACATTCATTAGTAGCAGAAATGTATGGAAGTAATAGCATGTTTGAGCTGCAGCCTGAACTAGTTACACTGCTCTTCTAGTGTGTTTCTGCTCATGTGGAGTAAGTACAAAAGCATCAAACCACCTGTGATTTTTTTCACCCGTGCATTTGTTATTTTTATTTCCAATGCCAAAAACTGAAATTTCATTAAATACTCCTGTAATGCGTAGTTTTGTGTTAACAGAGTCATTAAGCAAAGAAAAATGGAAGGGAACTATAGGGACTTTCCATGATTTCTGAATTTACAGAAATCCATTTTGAACATGCATGCATTTGACAACCTAACAGTCACTCTCCAAGAAATTGCTCACACACATCAGGGAGGACATAAGGAAAATGTGTTACTAAAATCAGTTAGCTGATACAGGAGCAGTTAAGCTGTACTGAAGCCTAGTCTAGAAAAAACAAAGAGATCATAGAGTCTTACAGCTAATTGCACACTTTTTTTCAGAATTAAGGATGGCTAAGAAATGCTTTGATTTATGTATTTTACAATTTCAGGGGCCACCTGGAAAAGACGGCCTGCCTGGGCACCCAGGGCAGCGGGGTGAGACTGTAAGTAAATGTACTCTGCTGTGTTAGTGTTGTAAACCTCCAAAGGCCATGACTGTGTGGTCAAAACTAAAGAAACAGAGACAACAGAGAAAAAGGGGCAGAGGCTGTAGTTTTCTTACAGTTGGTAGATTAGGTATGAGAAAGCTTTATTTTGTTTCCGTGCTACAAGAGAGAGGTTATTCTTTGCTGTGCCTGGTTAGTAACATCACAATGAGCTTAAATAGTCAGTAGAAGTAAAAGAAATTAATACTCAGATCTCCATTTTAATAAAGATTTGTCAGGCGATTACTATATGGTCCTTTTCTCACTGAATGCCGTGTAACATAAATAATATAATAAAAAGTCTCACTAATGGTAAGCAGCTAGGAAACTCAAAAGCTAACACCTTTGGAAAGTAGGATCAGGAATGATTCAACCCGTGAAAAAAATCTTAAATTTTGAAACTATATCCTATGTAATCCTCCTAAGAATCACGATGAGTAAATTCTGGCAGCAAAATGAAAAAATTAACATGTAACAGTTTTACTGGAATTATTTTTAAAAAACTGTCTACTTCTGTAGTGCCAAAACCTTACTCCTGTCCCACTGAAATAAAATAAAATTCTTACTCAGATTTTTCAGAGCTGGAGAAAGCCATAAATGAATTCAGTGAGAAATTTCCTCATCATGTAGAATGTGTTTTGGGTTCCAACTTCACTGGAACTCTGTTAGTGACTGCTGAGTCACTTCCACTGCTGGAAGGGAGAGCGCAGAGCTTGAAGTAACACATCATTCTGAAAAACTGTATTTTCTTCCACTAGTACTGTAGCATTGTAATGCTTTGCAACGATAGTGGCTCTTTTGTGTGTGAGAGAAACATTACTGACTACTTCTTTGTTCTTTTTCTTTGCAATGATGCAAAGACTAGTCTTGTGTACCATAAAAATGAATTTGGATCATTGTTTAGAATGCAGGAAGCTCAAAATTGTCCTTTAGTCTGATAAGAAAAAGCACAATTACTATTTTCCCTTCATTCTTATTTATTTGAACATGAGCCAGTAACGTGCCATTACGGCAAAGAATGCTAATAGTATCCTGGGCTGCAGTAGGGTGATCTTTCCCTTCTGTTCAGCCCTGCTGAGGCCAGGAGTATTGTGTCCGGTTCTGGGCTCCTCAGTGCAAGAGGGAGCGAGCTACTGGAGAGAGGCCAGCAAGGGGCCGCTAAGATGATTAAGGGACTGGAGCATCTCTACTATGAGTAAAGGCTGATAGAGCCAGGACTGTTTAGCCTAGAGGAGAGAAGGCCCAGGTCAAATCTTATCAAAGTATATAAATACCTGAAAGGAGGGTGTAAAGAAGATGGAGCCAGGCTCTTTTCAGTGTTGCCCAGTGACAGGACAAGAGGCAATGGGCATAAACTAAAACAGAGGAGGTTCCATCTGAACATCAGGAAACACTTTTTTACCGTGAGGGTGACCGAGCACTGGAACAGATTACCCAGAGAGGTTGCAGAGTCTCCATCCTTGGAGATCCTCAAAAGCTGTCTGGACATATTCCTGGGCAACCGGCTCTCAGTGGCCCTGCTTGAGCAGGGCAGTTGGACCAAATGACCTCCAGAGGTCGCTTCCAACCTCAAACATTCTATAATTCTATGATTTCTTGATTTCACTCATGACTAGAAATGAAAGATGCAAAATACAATGAAACTATGGACTCTGCTACTGTGTGATGTTTGGACCATGTCCCTCTGGGTTCAATCAATACTGTGGTTCTCTAATTTTGTGTCTCCTTTGGGTTTAGTAGGGTTAGACTGACATAAAACTTGAGTAATTTAGGAGCAAATGCAGCTTTTCATTAGCATTGTTTTCTGCCCTGTGTATATGTGTACTTGGGCCAGGATTATTTTAAAAATATTTTTTCCCCATGGGTTCTCATGTATATGTTTTTGTAGAAAAACAGGGTTTTTAAAAAACAAAAAATAGACTTGTTGACTTCTTTTTTCAACGAACATTTCCATTTCAGATTTTTTAAAAATGTATAAATCAGAGAACATTCATTGCACTCACTGGTAAATCAGGGTCTTAAGCATTCTGTTTCTTATTTAGGCGTATATCTCATTAAAGTTCAGTGGTGCATGTGGGCATTACAACAATGTAGGCTGAGAGACATATGTAAGCTTAACAAATTAGAGAGCCAGATTCCCAGATTGCACCCTGCAGCTTGCTTATGGAATAATAAGCATATGTTGACGACAACTGAGGTAAGTATTAGTGGAGAAAAGGCTACAGTTTCTTCCCCCAGTAAGCCTCATGCGCTTTGAAGAACTGCCATTATTTGCTGAAATTCTAGACATAGGAACAGTAATATCATGATAAATAATTTGGAATATAAATGTAGGAATAAACTAGATACCAAAAACCAATATTAAGCTAGTTTGTCCTTAGAAGTGATTATCAATTTCAGTGATATCAATCTCAGATTGGCAGGAAGCATCAACTGCAGAGATTGTTAGATTGTCTGGTGTTAGGCAAGAATTTAGTGTTTCATGCCTGTGAAAGGATAAAATAGAAATATACTACCTGTTTCGTCTATTAGAATTAATCAAGGACCTTCTTCTTACTACAATAAACTCAGTTTTATTAAATTGTCTTTCACAGAAAATAACAAAAAAATGGAGGCTAATTAGGCACTTACAGTCATGAGACATTAGTGTAAATTTTTTAATACTAAATATTTTAGATGAACCCATGGGATGTTCAGGTCATCTTGAGTATTTGCTGCCGAAATCTCCTTTGCTTATTACTTCTTTTACAAATCTGAATCTGTGGGAATAGATAAGTTGGTGACATGAGAGAGAAAGCAGAGTAGTAAAACCATCATTAGCATCAAGAATCATTGAATAGACTGCAAAGAATCAATGCATTCTGCAAACCTGGGAATAGCAGGTCTTCTCAAGGTACTTTCAGGAAACGGGTAATATTCAACATTCCTTTGTCTTTCCTTGCAATAGGCTTCAGAAGAAGCTTTGACTGTGTAAAGGAAGGGACACATGAATGATTCCATCTGCAGCAGTTCTGATTTTCAGTCATTAGAGCAAAGGGGTACTTTTGTATTTGTTTTTAATCTGGATCATTTCAGAGGTCTGAGAGAGAGTGCCTAAACAGTTATGGGCCAAACTGAACCATGATAACGTCTGGCTGGCAGCAAGAAGAGAATCAGATTGAGGAAGGTAAAAAAAAGGTTAAAACGGATCTGATGAAATGGGGCAACTGTCAATGAGACTGTGCCCAGAGGAATGCTGAGCAGGGCCCAACATTTATAAGAAATGTGGGCCAGATGACACCTTTGTTTTCACACAGGTGAGCAGAGTAGGAGGCAGATACCGGCTGCTAGGCAGGGGATACTGTGTGGAACCCTAGATGCGATACAGCAGTGAATGCGCTCTCCTAACTTTATGCAGCAACACACTTCCGATATTTAAAAGAAATAATTTAGCACATTTCAAAGATACATTAAACACTGCTACTATAAAGTGAGGTTGTCATTCGGCTTATTGACTAATTTTAGACGGAAATCTGGGCCCACTGATTAGAAAATAAAAATTCAGTAAAATTTGCCAGTGTTCTGAAAAACTGTCCCAAAAACATTTCCTTTCTATGCTCTGCTTCCCAGTTTTTGTCATCATATCAATTTCTCATTAACTTCATTCATTTTGTGGCACTCACGCTGCCTTTCTTACCGTCTTTATATAACCTTCATCTTCCTTGGATCTCTATTTCTTTTCATTTTCTTTCTGTCTAACCTCCCCTTTATC
This sequence comes from Pygoscelis adeliae, assembly GCF_000699105.1. Classification (NCBI taxonomy): domain Eukaryota; kingdom Metazoa; phylum Chordata; class Aves; order Sphenisciformes; family Spheniscidae; genus Pygoscelis; species Pygoscelis adeliae. The sequence goes on from NW_008824053.1 coordinate 934,742, forward strand.
TTTAATGCCCCTCCAACTTAATCCACCATCTGTGTCTTTCTTAAAAAGCATTTGTATGTCTGGCTTATGATTCATAATGTATATATGTAAAAATGTATTTTCAGCTGTCTTTTAACTGCATCACTTATGCATTCAGACTCACCTAATCAGGTTCACCTAGAGAGATCTGTAAAATTGACTGGTATTTTTACTGCTGCACCACCTCAGAGATTGGAACTGATAGAGATGAGAAAGATTAATCAGTATTTCACTTCTAAGTACACACAGGAAAAAAGAATTTCTCATTTTTATTTCCTGAAGGGAAGGAATGTGTGACGTGGGATTTCTCTTTCTCATCTTCATCACAGATATGAATTTTGCTCTTCTGTATCTTGTCCTGGGTAACATGGTATTCTATAATTATTTCACAGGGTTTCCAAGGAAAAACTGGTCCTCCTGGTCCTGGTGGTGTTGTTGGCCCTCAGGTATATCATTTAATTTCATAGTTAACTTCACAACACCAATGTTTAATGGTTGTATTATGGCAAAGGCGGTTGCTTTTGTTGTATTAAAAGGACCATATTGATGGTTATATTAACTTTTGTAACAAATTATGCATAACAATTTTAGAAAGGTATACTTAGTAATCATTAGAGATTCCACAAAATATGCAGATGTTGGGGTTACCTTTCCACTTCCTTTTTTGTGTGTTTTCTTCATGTGATTAAGAAGTTGATGCTTTACAGAAGTCAAGAAGGCAGAGTCCTCTACCATGAAATAGTTTGGAAAGAACAATACAACATGTGACCTTCTTGTCAGAGGCCAAATTTCAGTCACTTTTAGATTGTGGAGAGATTCACTATCAACATTTCATTTGATCTAATCTTGCTTATTTGCAAGAAAATCAAGCATTTGGATTGCGTGAGCTTTTTTAGGTAACTCCCTCAGTGAAAATTCTCTGCTAGTGAATCTGAAGAGATATCTTTCAACTCTCCTACCTTCCAATTCATCTTATTCAGACAAACAACAGTACAGACAGTGTTTCAAGACAAGCGTAGTACATGGATTTCCCTCCCGTGTCCTTTCTGTAACCTCCTCCCATACGTGGGTACGCACCGTTTTAAAGTTTCATTGCTGAAGGAGGAAGGTCGGGATTTCACTCTTTGGAAGCTGCACAGACGTGTCTGCAGGCAGAATGCAATGCAAGATTTATTTTATAGGACAAAGATATTTCGTAAGTCAGCTTTGCCTGGAGGGAAGGTGAGGAACGTACGCTAACCAGTGCTAATACTGTTTTCTAACAGATATTCATAACAGCTGGATATTAAGAATCTGCTTCTCCCCACCTCCACCCCCCCAAGACATTAAATACCTTGAGGTGACTGAAGGTTTACTTTTGTGCTTAGGGTCCTACTGGGGAGACTGGCCCAATTGGTGAAAGAGGTCATCCAGGTCCTCCTGGCCCACCAGGTGAACAAGGCCTCCCAGGTGCTGCAGGAAAAGAAGGTGCTAAGGTATGATGTGGCTCTGGGGAACAAATTAGAAGGGACAGATAAATTGCCGCCAGTCTCACTTTTCCAATCATCATGCTGAACATGCAGAATAAAATCAGAGCATACAATGTAAAATCACGATGAGCGCATTTCACCCAGAAGGATTTTGAAGACTGGAACATTCCAATTTTAGAGCCGTGCCTGCTTCTATTGAAATAATGAGAATTCTCTTGAGCCAATAATCAGTAATTTTGTAATAAAAAATAAAAATCTAGTTTACATATACCACACATTCACTATGGAAAGACGTAATAATGACATGTTCACACCAAGGTGTAAAATTGTACACTGGCATTTAAAGTAGGATGTGTAGTACTGGCTGCAAGGCAGAATTTCACTAACCAAATTTAGCTCTTTGCTTACTTTTTGGCCACCACTGGGGCACAAGAAAAATGTTGCTTATCTAGTTACTATGTAATTTTATTCAATCTTCCATTTTAAATGGGCATTGTAAATTTTTAATGAATGTATCTTTAAACATATTTTTATGGCTTGCTGTGTTCTTCACTATTTATATTCTATAAATAATACTGTATTTTGTCAGAGCTTGTTATAAATTTAACCATATTGATAGACTATTGTACTGAAAATCTTAAAAGAATTAGGTGGGGGCATAATCTTTTTTGTCATTACTATAACTAGGACCTGGTATTTCATTTTCATCACTCATGTCATTACTAACATAAGCAGTTTACACTTTTTTTTCTTAAATCAAAATGTAATGTGTTTCC
>NW_008824053.1:937057-1002806 GCF_000699105.1 Pygoscelis adeliae
GTCTTCGTGGTTTCCCTGGAGAGAGAGGCCTTCCAGGCGCTCAGGTATGATATAAGCACTAGAACAATTGACATGATGTTTCTAAATACAAGAAAGAATGGATTAACTCTTGTATTTTATGGAACCTTCTACTGTGCTTAAAAATGAATGCAGTAGAACGGACATCAAGCATGTAACATTGTTAAATATCACTGGCTATGGAAGCAAAAAGGAATGTATTCAGTTTTTTGTGTTTGGATTTTTGCATTCTTCCTATTACATGTGTTGCAAAAATAACTCTTGATCTTTCTAGTGTAAGAGATAAGCTTTTTTTTTCCCCCGCCCCATTTTTTAGGGTCCAGCTGGTCTGAAAGGAGGGGAAGGCCCACAAGGCCCACCTGGCCCAGTTGTAAGTAAACATAATAATTTTATGGAAATATAAGCAGTATTACATAGTAACCTTTTTTCTTCTTTACATGCTGTGATGTTTTCATCAACGCAGTCTGTAAAACAGCAGACAGATGTGTGTCATTCAAAGTGATCAATAATTATTTTCTACTAATTATCCATACTAATAAACATTCAAGGAATGTGAAAGCTGCAAATATCTTAAGCCTTCTGCTATCAGTAGGTATGAGATTTATTTGCTCAATACTTGCCAGTTACACGAGTTATTGTTGAGATGAAAGAGGTTTTCCATAGTGGAAAATCTATGGAAAGTGGATAGTGGACTCATGCAGTCGTGGTGGATTGACCTTGGCTGGACACCAGGTGCCCACCGAAGCTGCTCTATTACTCCCCACCTCAACTGGACACGGGGAGAAAAAGTACAATGAAAGGCTCGTGGGTCGAGATAAGGACACAGAGATCACTCATCAATTACCGTCACAGGCAAAACAGGCTCGACTTGGGGAAATTAGTTTAATTTATTACCAATCAAATCAGAGTAGGATAACGAGAAATCAAAAAGAAGTCTTAAAACACCTTCCCCCCACCCTCCCTTCTTCCCAGGCTCAACTTCGCTCCTGAATTCTCTACCTCCTCCCCCCGAGCAGCACAGGGGGATGGGGAATGGGGTTTGCAGTCAGTTCATCACACGTTGTCTCTGCCGCTCCTTTCTCCTCACACTTTTCCCCTGCTCCACGAATTTCTCCAATGTGGGGTCCGGCCTCCCACGGGGTCACAGCCTCCTTCGGGCATCCACCTGCTCCGGCGTGGGGTCCTCCCCGGGCTGCAGGTGGATATCTGCTCTACCGCTAATCTGCATGGGCTGCAGTGGGACAGCCTGCCTCACCATGGTCTTCACCACGGGCTGCATGGGAACCTCTGCTCCAGCGCCTGGAGCACCTCCTCCCCCTCCTTCTTCACTGCCCTTGGTGTCTGCAGAGTTGTTTCTCTCACACATTCTCACTCCTCTCGTCTGACTGCTGTTGTGCAGCAATTTTTTCCCCCTTCTTACATATGTTGTCCCAGAGGCGCTACCACCGTCACTGATGGGCTCAGCTTTGGCCAGCGGCAGGTCTGTCTTAGAGCTGGCATTGGCTCTGTCAGACATGGGGGAAGCTTCTGGCATCGTCTCACAGAAGCCACCCCTGCAGCCCCCCTTGCTACCAAAACCTTGCCATGCAAACCCAACACAGCTGTGTTCCCTTTGTACGACTGCAGTTCACTCATACAGTTGACCTACATAATGTTTAAAACACTGCTGGTGTTCTGCATAGCCTAAGCTAGCTTTTAAATATGTGGCATCACTACTTTCACTCCCTTATTACTGCATCTAATATTTTGAACCATATACCAGCCTATATGTAAGTTTTGATTCATTTTAATTCATTGTGAAACGGATTCTTTTTGTTCAGATTGGGATAGCAGAATGTTCCGTCCATAAAGAATAAAACTGATAAATATTCTACTCATCTTCAGTCATATCCGTATAGTTGGGAAATGTCACATAGCCTATTTCTTTTCGCCACTATTTTACGATTTTTTATTTATTTGCTATCTTAAAAAAAGTTTGAAGACAGTCCTCTCAGAATCTGTTGAGATTTTTCACTCAGAGTTTGGAGACCTCAGCATGCTTAAAGAAGGAACCACATCTTAATCCTGTTTTGAAGTGCTTTGAAATTGGTACAGAAAATTATATAGCAGCAGGCTTACTATACCATTCTTTTTGCCACAGTATCTACATATTTTTCAATGAAAGTTTAGATTCTGTAGGAAACGGGAAAAATTGTAGAGCAAGCTTAAGAACTTTGAGAAAGTATGATGAGCATTGTACAAGACAATCTTATTTTGGAAAATAGTAACACGCAACTTGAAATCCCCCATTGAAATCCATGGGAAAATAGATCATGCCAGAATATAAGAATGGCTTATTAACAATACCATTTTAGGAATATGTAAAGAAATGATGCATTATACAATTACTTAAGAATTTTAGAAGATAAGATGACCAAAACCCATCCATTGCTTTGAAGACTTTATCTTTATTGTACTTCTTGTGTGGACCATGCCTATAGACAGGATCAGTGAAACTGTTACAAATTACGTTTGCTTGGCTAATAACAGCTATGTAAAATCATGTCAAGCAGTAATACTCCTTCTCAACATTTTAAGCTTAACTTAGGCATAAAAATGTATTTGCCAACTTTTTGTATTGCTGTAGTTGTTCTTCTTTATGATAGAGAGAAAAGCAGTGATATGTACTCATATATTATTCAAAAACAGTAAATTATTCTCCCTTGAGTAGTGTGACTAGGCTTTTTCTAGATGGCCCTGTGCTCAACAACTCTTTACATTTAGATTTTTGTTTCACATTTGGACTTTACTATTTATACCTCTGGTGCCTCTTTCACTTCAGTTTCTGGTAGTTACCCGCTGAAAGGTATTTGAAGTAGGATATGCTTGAAGTTAGTTATTCTCTGTTGTCATTTTTTATGCAAGGAAGTCCTACAGGGATGCACTGGTATTCAAAACATGGTACAGTTATTCCCAAATGTGAATTGTGTAGATTTTGACAGTCATCTTGTCAACTTATTTCTTTCATTCAGTGCAACTGAAGTAAAGAAATAATCAGCACAGCTATTCCAGTTAGACAAAAAAGTAACGGAGGAGCTGAAATTCTATGCATTTCAACAATAAAGCTCTCATGTCCCTGCAATTCATATTGAGATTAGAACGTATTAAACAGGGAGGAAAAGAAACCAACGTAGTATAAAGGTTCTTGCTTTTGGATTATTTCTACATTATTGGAAAAGATCTGCTGTAGCACATTTTTAAGCTTTACTTCTTGATTTCTTAATACTTGGTACTTGAATTCTTAAAATTAATTATTGAATTCTTAATGCCTTTAAGCTTCTATTCTTTAAATCAAGAACTTGCATTTGTGATTTAAAATTCTTCTTAACACCATGCAGTACGTGTACGTTCCCAAAAGGCAGTAAAACAAGGTAGCTGGGAATGGAGTGGAATGGAATGGAATGGAATGGAATGGAATGGAATGGAATGGAATGGAATGGAATGGAATGGAATGGAATGGAACGGAATGGAAGCTAGTAGGGAGAGTCAAAAGGGATACCATCCCACCCCATTGGAAGAACCTGAACTATTGGAAGAAAAGATGAATCAAAATCAAGAAAGCATAGACCAGAATAGTCTCTTCAATCTAAAGGTCATGTCTTCATTCTTTGTTAAAGGAGGCCCTAAGGCGGGACTAACCTCTCAAGCAGATAGTTAGTTCAGGTGCAATGAACCAGAACTCTCCTGAGCGTGCACAGACCAGACAGCACAAGCATACCTGACATTTAACACACCCCACTTTCCCAGACAGGATGCCCACACAGTAGCTGTGCCACTACTATCACAGTTTCTCATAAATATGCATCACATAAGGTTGTGAGGCAAAAGCACGTCTCTTGTTCAGTGATGGTTGTCCATATTCTGAAATACACGTTTGTATTTAAATTCAGATGATCCATGTTTTTCTAATTCTTGTAGGGTGTGTATACATGAGTGTTTTAGTTCAAAACACCAGAGCCTTTTTGAGGTGAATGTCTCAATCATCCCCATTTACCATCCTTTGGTTCAAATCATGGAGCTCTCTTGGAGCTCATGAACGGTATTCCTTTCATGTGAAACTAAATTGAAATAGAAATTCCAGGAGCGCTTGTAATAAACGCCAGCTAATGGGAGTTGAGTGCCAGACTAGAATTATCATGAAGTGTAGTCCAGAAATACACAGAGTATGGGTGTCAGGAGCACAGTACCAACTGCTTCTTCACTTTATAAATCCATTCCTGTTGGGGCCACACTTCCTGCTAAGGTGAACATAGTCATAGAAAGAATCAATTAGGAAGCTCAGAATTTTTTGCATATTGTTTTTCCGATCTTGGAGGAACAGATGTAGTGGGTGCAGGAATTGGGGGCTGAGTGGAAAGAGAGTTTGAAAGGTAAACTTTTTTTTTTTTTTAAATATACTTTGAGTTCACTGGAGTGCAAGCAGGCCGCTTGAGGCACAAACAGCACCGAGCTGACCTGAGAGTATTCCAGAAGTCCTCAGTGGGACTTTTTTTCTATTTCATCTTTAATTACTAACTTGTTATCTTGAGAGTGTTTTTCAGTGAAAAAAAGATGCATAGGTGCCCTTAATACTGGGTTTCTGTGCATCTGCAAGGACCACAATTAAACCACAATAGCTTGCTTTTTTTCACAGTAGCTCACAGCAGACCGTGAGCATCAAATAGTCCTAAAATATTTTCCCATCTATTTTTAGCCAACAGAGGGTACACACAGAAGTGTAATTATAATGGAGTCTTCATTTGCCATTTATTATAGGAAGAGAATTCATGCCACTGGATGATTTTCCTCCAACTCCCTGCCAATACCAATTGCTCCTAACTAGCATATATAGTCAATTATAAGCTTTATTTGGCTAGTGCGTACATCTGCAAGCATAGCAAACAAATGACTGCTCCAAATACTGTGCATGCCAATTACTGTGCTTAGAGGGATTTGGACAAAAGAGAGAGATGCATGAATGCACTCCAGAGCAAGGGTTTTTTTCTGGGGGGTTTTGTTGTGGGGGTTTGGTTTGGTTTTTTTTAACAGTTCTCTTTTATCTGCTATTTTTGCCTTCTGTTTGTTTTCTTCCCTTCTCACACTACTGTGCGGAATGCTGAATGCTGATGAGAGAAAGCTCTTCGGAATGTCAATCAGTCATTTTTCATTAGCTCATTTTGGAATAGGATGCCCAAATTGGACTCAGAATAAGCCAGCTGTAGGCTACCCAGTTATCAGTACTGAGCTATCTGGAGCTGTCTTCCTCTATCTGATAACATTTTTCAGTCATGGGGATCTTCACTTGTTGAACATTTTGTTAACCATCAGTAAAAAGTTTTGCTACTACTATGTAATGTATATGATAGCTATAATTACAGATCTCTTCACAGAAAGAGAGATAAAAACAAGGTTACTAATGAGTTTATAGTCTGTATAAGAGAAATACAAGACAAAGCATGACACTTCCATTCTGTGGAAGAGTTTTTAACCCCCACACACAAATTAATAAAAAGATTCCAGGATGTGAGTACCACTGCAAGACCACAGGTTAGCAAGTTTAGTAATATAAGGGGATTGTTTCATAGTGGGACAGAGTGACAAAAAAAGATAATAAACATAGAAAGAGAGAACAGACTTCAGAAGCTGCCTAAAATGCTTTTCTGAGCTTTAACTATAATGTAATGTGTTCTGCTTTGATCAGAGGCCATTCTCACAGAGAAATGAGAGGATCCTTGAAAACAGAAAGTGTACTTCCTGTTCATAACTCATGTGAAATTTAAGTATAACAAATAAAGATGATGCAAAGATAAACATGAAAAGTTGACTGAGTAAAAAGAGCTACTAGAAATTATGGCCACTGTTAGTGTCTGCTGTCTGATATAGGAAAGATCTATGAGTTATTTGGATTTTTTTTCCTCTCTGCTCTTGCATCCTGCTGATGAGATGACCTAAAATTGTTTAGCTCATGAGAGCTGACAAGATCAGAGACCATGGTAGTATGGCTGCAGGGTAGGGAATTATTCTTGTTGAATTCACTGAAGTCTTAGGAAGTAAAATAACAGAAATGGGACTGAAACTTAGGCATCCACCCAGACTTAAAAAAAAAAACAACCCAACACCTGGAAGGATAAGGTCATCTATGATCCCTGCACGAATACTTTTTTTGAACATTCATGCAAAATTAGATCTTACTGAGATAATTTGCAAAAATATTTGGAGCAACCATTCAGCATTCTTTTCTGCCACAGTTATCTGGAGGAATGATTATGGAATTAGTACCAGTTATGCTAATGGGGTCAGTCCAGGAAAAGTACGCCATGAATAAAAGCAAAAAATTGGGCCCTCATAGGTGAAAGCATCTTAAGATTCCAGTGTTCCAAGAGCCAGCAAATTTGATCTTGCTTAAACATGGAAAAAAACCTGGCTATTCAGAGCCTCAGGCTACAACACCTATTACTTATCTATTCCACGATGTATCACCCCACTTCTAGTATATCAGTTGGACAAGTGAAATTATCAATAACTTTAAAGTGTTACAAACTTTCTTGTAGATGTGAAGCTGAAAAGCTGGAGAAATATTACTATACAGCAAACAAACCTTTAACAGTGCTCTATTGATGCAAAAATTGTGAATTATTTAAAAGACAAAACAAAGATGCTGTAAAGGTGTGAAAATACAGAAATTTAGAGGGAGAGGACAGCTCTCTGCTTCTCAGTTTCCAGTGAGTCCACAAATTTCAAGGTTAACTGCGTTGCTCTTATTGAGATAGTTTTTCCCATTAGACTTGTAAGCACAAGACTAGCTCGTATGTAGAATATAATGGAACAGAATACTCCGTTGTCTTTGTTCCCATGCTGCCCTATCTACAGGACACAGGAATCCACACAGCATCCCGAATCCTCAGGAAGTATCAGGACTGGCAAAGCTGGATTTCCTCTCAGAGCCCTCAGCCAGTGATGGTGCAAAAAAGCACAAAGAAGCTCCACCATTCTCCAAGCTCTGCCTGTACCCAGGAGAGCATCATGCTTCTGTCTCCCTGCACATGCTGACTCTTGTGGAGAGACGGGAAGAAGCAGGTTAGATGGCAGTTAACCTCTGTGTCAAGACAGAGGAAGTTTTTCCCCTGTGCTATCATGAATCCATTTCACAAATACAGAAGAACACTTGGTCAGAATCTGCCTGTGTGATCAAGGAGATATTAGGAATTAGACTGTAAATGTCTTTTGCTCCCTGTCATTTCTTGCTGTGATGTGCCTCCAAACAGGTATCCATTTCTTTGCTTATGAGGTACAGAGAACTTTGGTTATAGATCACTGTTTGGAAATTAACCCAGCTTGCAAAAAGGATTTAAAAGCAGTACTCCACAGTGTGACTTTTGACTAAATGATTAACAAATATGGATAGACCAAAATGTAACATTTTCATTCTGAAATTCCATTTATTTGAGTAGAAGTTCTACTCTATACTGTTATCTGTTCCCTCGTATCCTTTTAGGAAGGTTTTTGAGTACCAGAACACCTTGTTTCCTTTCCTTTTTCCCCTTCAGCACTACTTAAAAGTGTACGCTATCTGTGTTCTCAGAAAGTGCATAAATAAGACAGGAAAAAATTAGTCCACCCTAGGTACCTCTTTGTTTTTAGAGCACTGCAGATTTTTACATACCTAGTCATTCTCTCCGTTTTGTCTAGATAGCTCAAACCAGTGGAAACCATAAAGGCACAGCTCAAAGTATGAAAGGTTGTGGAGCTTGCCTCGTGGCAGTGACATATTTAAAAGAAAGGTTGGCTTTTTATGGAACAGCCATAAGCCCGACACTGCTTCAAAAGAAAGAACTGACAGGGAAAGTAGAAACTAAATTTTCGCTTCTGGATGCTTTGGTAGTTTCAGATAGGAAAAAAACTTATTTAGACAATTAAAGGAATACAGTAATGACAATGATATGACTCATTTAAAAGTGAGGCTTATTGATATTAGAGTAAAAATTATTCCCCTCTGCTATTGTTCTCTGTAAAAATATATTCTAGCATACACAATTCCAGTGGTTTTTACACGTACAGCACCTGTCTTTTCCCCTTTAATTTGCAATATTAGATTTTTAACTTTTTCTGTGCTTATCTAAAGATACCTGTACATCCAAGCCTCCTCTGTATGACACATCAGATTAGTCATTATACTTCAGTAGATTTTTACACAGGTGAATTGAAATGCAGAAACATACTGATCAACACAGCAATGTAGAGCACAAAACTTGACCAAAAATTTAGGTTGTGGTGTGGGTTAGTTCTGTATTTTAATATGGTGAGTATTCTTTCATCAAAATGATATGTTAATATATTTTGGAAACACAGAGGGAAAAAAGTTCTTGAAAACAGGCTGAAGCACACTCCTGTTATGATGAACAAATACAGGAAGGGGTATCTATGAAAAAAAAAAAAAGTTCAAATTAGTATTGAATATGAGCTATTGAGTGTGAACCTCAGGTTAGTTCTTTCAGCCTTTTTCTTCACTTGTACACATGCTGAATGTGTACCCTTCTACCAGCTGGAATCTCACTGAATAACAGGTATCTTCTCTGTTGACCTCGGTCATGAAAACCACTAACAGTTACCAGGGCTGTATCAGAATTCTCTTATAATATTTTATTTCTTTCCAGGGTTCACCAGGGGAACGTGGAGCAGCAGGCACTGCTGGCCCAATTGGTCTACCAGGGCGTCCTGGACCTCAGGGTCCTCCAGGCCCCGCAGGCGAGAAGGGTGCTCCCGTAAGTAATCACAGAGTCACATAAAATTATCACAGCACAGACTTTTCAGTCCAGAATGTTACTATTTCCCACGCTAGTATTTGCCTGTTAAACATATCCTCGGAATACCTGACCTACTCCTTTTATATTTACAATTAAGTAAATAGTAAAACATTTATTGTCATACCGTCTAACACCCAAGAAGGGTTAAACCCGTTATTATCACAGCAGGGAGTGAATATAATAAAAAAGTTAGTCAAATCAGTCTTTCATTAAAACTTTGTACCCAGCCACAGTGCATTAGAGTACAAGTGTGTTTGTCATTGGCTTCCATTATTATTTAGCATAATTTTCTGATACATTCTCTTCTCTTTATAGTTTCCCTCCTGCTGGTTTGGGTTTTTTTAATTTTGTATTGGCAATGTGACTCCCTGTACTGAAATTTTCATTAGTCTCCTGTGATGACGTGGATCACTTCCTTTTCTTCAAAACCAGGGTGAAAAAGGTCCTCAAGGTCCAGCTGGACGTGATGGAGTGCAGGGTCCTGTAGGACTTCCTGGTCCTGCTGGTCCTAGTGGTTCTCCCGGAGAAGATGGTGACAAGGTGAATCATTATAATTGGTATTAGTGCATCTGTGAGAAGGTCTGTCGGTACAGTTCTCTGGTTGTAGCTTTTCTCACAGTAAATATGGCGACGAAGCAACTCTTAGCCCTGCCTCCCCCAAACTGCCTCCACCCACTGCAAAAAACCTAAACGACCCTTCTATAATCAGATGTCTGAGGGACAGACGCCATGGGACACTGGGACTTGTGTTCAAGAACTAGTAGACTATCATTTCTCCTGGCAAAGAAACAAGGATGAAAGTGAGGCAAAATAAATCAAGGCAGATGATGTCAAAATTGATTTTTGCCTATTTTAGAAACTTGGTTTGCTGAATGAGTAAGATAAAATGTTCTCAGTAATGTATAGTGATTTGGAACCAGTGTTGATAGGTTGAGCGTGTCAAAATAATATGTTCGCAGTAGAGATGTTCTGTTGACTTCTAGCAGAATTTAAGACACGGCACCTTTCAGGATCGTCTTGCATGTTTGCTTGATCCAGCACTGTTCTGTTAGTTAGCACAGGGTAAAGGTAAAGACTTTGAGGTTCATTTTTATGATGCATGAGTGTTATTTATCCCACAGAGAGTCTTTTCTGTGATTTAATTTAATTGTCTTTTATTATTGTATAAAGAAAACATTTTTTTTCTGACATGGTTTCCTGGTGATTTGAATAATTTTGAAGTTTTGAAATATTGTACGTTACAGTGAGAAGCAGTTGTTCAGTCACATACAGTTAGATGAGTCTGTAAATCAGGGTGCTTTCATTATAAGTTCATATTGAAGGTGACATGAGGAACACAATTTCCTTTATTTAGAGCTCAGTTGCACTATACTTCAAAGCCAGGTCTTGCAGTATAGCAATCAATATCTGGATTAATATGACATACTATTGATCGATGCAGAATTGCCCCCTTTAGGCCTTCACACTTGAAGCAGCAGCATAAAAACAGAATAATCATATCAAAAGGAACGTTTAAAGATACTGTGATACTGACATCAGCTAAGTGAAGGAGACCATTTTAAACAAGAAGTTTAACTTTTAACTTTCAATTACAGGGTGAAATTGGTGAACCGGGTCAGAAAGGTAGTAAAGGTGACAAGGGAGAAAACGTGAGTAGCAAAATCCTTTGTCCATTACATTCTTCATAAATAAGAAGTGTTCATGTATGAAGTCTGCAGGTAGCCTTGCTACATCAATGAACAGCAACAAAGACGCACTTCAAAAATGTTTCTTCAAAATACTGTCGAGTTTTAACGCAACACTAGAGGTTTGTACTTACAGAGCCATGCATATATTTAGTATTTCTCATATTTCTTGAGCTTACAGAATCATTAAAAAATAGATAGGTAAACTACATTCCTAAGCAGCCTTCCCATAACATTTTAATTCATCCATTCTACATTTGAACTGGGAGAGACCAAGACTATACATACACTCTCTTACTGTGTTTAAGTTAACTTCACTGACTGGATTGTGTGAACATGCCCAGCTTTAGCTTCTTAGCCGTAATGATGAAGAATATGAAGACTCAGTAGAGAAATCTACTAATATAGTTTTAAAATTTTTAAAGAATATCTAGTTCTTGGAGGGAACACTTAACTGATTGCAACATTTCAGAACAGCAAAGACCTCAGATGAAATGGCTTATATGAGTTTTCAAATATTAGCACTAGGCCTATTAGTGAACTTAGGACTAATCGGGCTTCTACTGATTTAATTTGAAATATTTCTGTCTTCAGAATTATTTCTAAAGTTCAAGCACTTCCTCTTTTGATTGAGGCCAGAAATATAAAAATAAGCTTTTTCCACTGTAAAAGTTGAAGCTAGAAAGAAAAAACTAGCATTTTTTTTTCTGTTTGATTTTGGTTTCTTTCCCAAAAATTCAGAAAAGGTTTGTTTCACTTCTGTTCAATTTCAAGATAAACTGGCATTTTATTTGAATGATTTTCCTTAAGAAAGATGGGGAAGTAATTGCAGAAAGATTTTTTTTATTATTACTATATTTCATCAATATTCACAGTTAGCGAAGTTCAGAACTCAACGTAGGGGTATTCATAACTAAGCATATTTACTTTCTCGATAACACTGTGTGCTTATTATGATTAACAACTTACAGAGCATCATAAAAGTAGATTGCTTCTAAAAATTGCACCAAATTTATGGCTTACACATAATCAGATGAAGTTTTATAGGAGGATACATACAAATTCAAGCAAATCACAGGTTTATGATAATTTCATAGAAAAAATGTGGAGACAAAAAGTGCAAAAAAAGGACGAGGGGTTTTTTTGTTTTTAAGGATAAGCATGTTCTTTTCAATTATTTTGTGAGAAAGATTTCTGCAGTTTCCAGTGCAGAAATGTATTTTTCACAATCCTATTTTAATAGATCAAATCACAAGTGCTATAATAAACTATTTGTAATGCCCTGTTAACACAAGGAATGTAACATTATACATATGGATGAGAGAGCACTTCTAGTATAAACCCCAGTTTTCCAAGAAACATACCTGCAACCAAGTTGTAAACAAATTCTGCTTCAGGCTAAAATTACTCTTGCATAATCTGAGCCGAATGCTTTGGTTAATTTGGTAAAATTAATTTATCAAATTAAAACATTTTTAAAAGTCAGTTTTAAAACTATGGACTTGTTCCCTGTTAACTGAAAATCAATCTTAATCTATTGGCTGTAGTAGTCGTAAACCAGCTGTGGGATACAGAGAGATACATGCAGCTCCTCTTTGCCCACCTGAAGAGGTTCATTACAGCACAGGCCCTGTGCACACAGAAAAACCTGGCGTTTAAAGGAAGGGGCAGAGGAAGCATATGAAGCAGGTCACGGTCCAGTTCTGCTTCGGGCTTTGCATGGGATAGCCTTCTGTTTTCCCCTTTGAGACACCTCTTCATTAGAAATGCTTCTGCGTCAGAGAAATTCAGAAAAAACACATGCTGCACTTCTCTACTTCAGACCATTTTAGCATAGCTAGTTACGCTGAGCATTAGACTGTGACCACAGTTCCCATAGTGAGTACTAATGTATTTGGGCATGTTCCAGCAGACCTGCTTTACAAATAAAGCGTCTGCAGCACGGTCGTTTGAGAATGTATCCCGTACTCTCAGTCTCAAGGTCTAAGGCATTTGGGAATGTAATATGTTTTCCTTGAAGTACAGGATTCAGTGTTCAGGCCTGCTTAGCTGAAGTGAATGTTACCCCGTTTGAAGTCATGTGTATTGAATCCTATTTGCGCTCAGTTGCAGTCATTCAACTCATTCAACCCTGACAATTTCAGAATGTGTTTATTTCAAATCTGCTTTCCTTTCAACATGCTGACAGATGTATATTGGGGCAGGGAGGAAAGGCCTTGTTGGTCACCTCTGAAAGATTCTGAAGAGGAAGTAAGTACCTAGTTCTGAAATCACAGGACATGAAGAACAGGTATTGACAGTACCTAGACACCCACAAAAGCCTTGGTGGGCATTTAGAGCCTAATCACAGCGAGGACCCTGAGCAAAGAAGAACTGATCCCTCTTTCCTGTTTAAGAAGAGCTGGAAACATCTTCGATTCCCGGTTGAAACTAACAAGGATTTATGTTTGGGGGTTTAACCATACTGTGCCTAACAAAAAGTACTATGTTGCCGTATCCTAGCTAGGGACAGCACAATTTTATTGCTGACGTACATCCTCTCTTGAGCTTCAAAACCTCCACTGCTACCACAGGTGCCTTTATTAACTGAAGATTCTCGCCTGATGATTCTGATCAGTCTCTCTCCATTTGCCCTCCAGAGCAATGGAAAAAAGAGTCTGGCCATGTGTCCAAATAACTTCCCATTAATCAATTGCAAAGTACCTTCCAACAATACTTTATATCAAAATGAGTATTCAAATGAGACTAAAACCGTTCTGGGCCCTATAAAATGAAGGAGCAGGTAGAAGCATCCTGCAGAGTGCAGAAGCAAGCCATTCCAATATGATTTTTTTTTAAATTCATGCATGCTAATTCCCTTTCTCATGGTAACCCCCCAGTCAACAGGAGCATTCCTAGGAGTCCTTTGATTTAGATATGTCGCCATAGAGGCTAAAAAGCTTTGCTTCACCTATTGCCATCAGGTATGTGATGAAAAGAAAATTATAAAAGAGAAGCAATATATAGCTTGACACTTCAAACTCCCTAGAAAATAAGATACTCTAAAATATATACAGAACCCAAAGAAAGAAATATACTACAAGACTTAAGTATTCCCTTTTCCTAATCTCCCTATAAAGGGCAGAATAATCTAATTTTAGCCCTAGCGAGGTCTTTAAATCCAAGCATTATTCTGCACTAAATTAGAATTCCCAGCCTAGAAACTGCAGACAACTTCTTTGTCATCTGAAATAGCAGACTAGAATTGATGCCCCGTCCCTGGAAACATTCCAGGTCAGGTTGGACGGGGCTC
This sequence comes from Pygoscelis adeliae, assembly GCF_000699105.1. Lineage (NCBI taxonomy): Eukaryota > Metazoa > Chordata > Aves > Sphenisciformes > Spheniscidae > Pygoscelis > Pygoscelis adeliae. The sequence continues at coordinate 950,875 of NW_008824053.1, forward strand.
TGAGCAACCTGCTCTAGTTGAAGATGTCCCTGCCCACGGCAGGGGGGTTGGACTAGATGGCCTTTAGAGGTCCCTTCCAACCCAAACTGTTCTATGAATTCAGCCGTTGCCAGGTGTAAGGTTTTATGCTTTCTTAGCTTCACTCTTTATCAGTCTAAATTCTCTAGCTGGTGCAAAAACCAGATTCAACCTAGCACATAATTTTAACCCCATCATAAAGTAGTATCTTGCATTCGCATACTCTCAGGGTTAGATATCTTCATTACATCACATCTGCATAACTGAATTCTAAATTATGCACAATATAACTTAAAAAGTTATTATTCTGTAAGGAGACTGAAAAGATTAAGAAGTTCCTCTCAGAGACATATTTTTTGCCATTCTGTTGAAAAGAAACTTAATATCAAAGAGAATGTGACTCCCCAGTGCTCAGCAAAACTTAGACTTTTTCATGTCTCCTGGAGGTCAAAATAAGCTTTGCGCTGTTGCAAAACCCATTTGCAATTTCATAAAAACTAATCCAAATAATAAGCATTCCATTTAAAGATAGGTTGTTAGATGATGCTTTAAAGGTTGGCTTTTTCTGCACAAATCTCATTGGAAGGTCTGATACTTTTAATTGTGGAAAAAATATTTTTCATTTTGATTCAAGTTTGTATGGGAATCCATTTTAAATAATCTGAAACATTATAAATGTGCTTTCAATAAATGCTAGTATTAAGTCTATTATAGATGTGCAAATCTGAGTCTTTGAGACATAAACAAACAATGATTGTTTGTACTGAATGGAAAAGACTTGTGAATAATGCTACATTCTCTATGGAGAAATGGAGAAATGCTTAATAGACCTTGATCGTGCAAATAGGGTTGTCTCTATATTTGCTTTTTAATCTCATTCCAGACGCCATAATCACTAACTTTTCCTTTTGGATGTTTGTTTGTTGCAGGGTCCCCCGGGTCCACCAGGTCTCCAGGGTCCTGTTGGTGCCCCTGGTATAGCTGTAAGTAGCTTATTCAGAGCAAACCTCAATCTTGCCATAACTCATCTGATACTTAGAAGTTCTTTGAACTGCATGCTCCTTACTCAGGAATGTATTTCAAATCACTACTAACAGTTCTATCATTGTCCTCTTATATGCAGTTGTTTATTGTAAACCAGCCTGCATAGGTGTTATTTTATTTCAGATTTACAGCAGCGCAATAATTTGGAAGGAATTATTAAAAATTGAATAGTGTAAATAGTGAATGGGGCCCATCCTTTCAGTGAACTTGTTTGATGGTTTGTATGACAGTCAGTGGTAAAATCAGCTCAGTACCAGATGCATTTAAAAGAGAGTATCTCTCTTCGAAATCCATCTGATACCAGGTGGATCGATTTTTATTTTTATTTAGAAGGCTTTGAATCTTCTACCATGAAGCTTGGTAGGACTATATGCTACTCATACTTACTAATGAATGTAGGTATTCAACAGCTAGAATGTTTATGCAGATGTGAAAGAGAAGAGGTATTCAGTGAAAATTTTTGAGAGATATGCAGTATTATTTGACCTACGTTAAATTAGGGCATATGCTGGTATTCTATTTGTATAACAGATTTCATTCAATCAAGGTGGTGTACATGCATTTGCAAAGACATCAGGAGTGATTCTGAGCCCTCTTGTAGTTGTTTTCCAGTGATTTCAGTGGAGCTTTTTCTGTTGTTACCAGACCTGTGATATTTTTGCTTTTCACTGTTTCCATGAGACTAAAACCATGTAGATCTCGTTCTGGGCCCTATAAAATGAAGGAGCAGGTAGAAGCATCCTGCAGAGTGCAGAAGCAAGCCATTCCAATATGATTTTTTTTTAAATTCATGCATGCTAATTCCCTTTCTCATGGTAACCCCCCAGTCAACAGGAGCATTCCTAGGAGTCCTTTGATTTAGATATGTCGCCATAGAGGCTAAAAAGCTTTGCTTCACCTATTGCCATCAGGTATGTGATGAAAAGAAAATTATAAAAGAGAAGCAATATATAGCTTGACACTTCAAACTCCCTAGAAAATAAGATACTCTAAAATATATACAGAACCCAAAGAAAGAAATATACTACAAGACTTAAGTATTCCCTTTTCCTAATCTCCCTATAAAGGGCAGAATAATCTAATTTTAGCCCTAGCGAGGTCTTTAAATCCAAGCATTATTCTGCACTAAATTAGAATTCCCAGCCTAGAAACTGCAGACAACTTCTTTGTCATCTGAAATAGCAGACTAGAATTGATGCCCCGTCCCTGGAAACATTCCAGGTCAGGTTGGACGGGGCTCTGAGCAACCTGCTCTAGTTGAAGATGTCCCTGCCCACGGCAGGGGGGTTGGACTAGATGGCCTTTAGAGGTCCCTTCCAACCCAAACTGTTCTATGAATTCAGCCGTTGCCAGGTGTAAGGTTTTATGCTTTCTTAGCTTCACTCTTTATCAGTCTAAATTCTCTAGCTGGTGCAAAAACCAGATTCAACCTAGCACATAATTTTAACCCCATCATAAAGTAGTATCTTGCATTCGCATACTCTCAGGGTTAGATATCTTCATTACATCACATCTGCATAACTGAATTCTAAATTATGCACAATATAACTTAAAAAGTTATTATTCTGTAAGGAGACTGAAAAGATTAAGAAGTTCCTCTCAGAGACATATTTTTTGCCATTCTGTTGAAAAGAAACTTAATATCAAAGAGAATGTGACTCCCCAGTGCTCAGCAAAACTTAGACTTTTTCATGTCTCCTGGAGGTCAAAATAAGCTTTGCGCTGTTGCAAAACCCATTTGCAATTTCATAAAAACTAATCCAAATAATAAGCATTCCATTTAAAGATAGGTTGTTAGATGATGCTTTAAAGGTTGGCTTTTTCTGCACAAATCTCATTGGAAGGTCTGATACTTTTAATTGTGGAAAAAATATTTTTCATTTTGATTCAAGTTTGCATGGGAATCTATTTTAAATAATCTGAAACATTATAAATGTGCTTTCAATAAATGCTAGTATTAAGTCTATTATAGATGTGCAAATCTGAGTCTTTGAGACATAAACAAACAATGATTGTTTGTACTGAATGGAAAAGACTTGTGAATAATGCTAATGGGAATCTAAAATAAACAGAAACATTATAAATGTGCTTTCAATAAATGCTAGTATTAAGTAAGTCTATTATAGATGTGCAAATCTGAGTCTTTGAGACATAAACAAACAATGATTGTTTGTACTGAATGGAAAAGACTTGTGAATAATGCTACATTCTCTATGGAGAAATGGAGAAATGCTTAATAGACCTTGATCGTGCAAATAGGGTTGTCTCTATATTTGCTTTTTAATCTCATTCCAGACGCCATAATCACTAACTTTTCCTTTTGGATGTTTGTTTGTTGCAGGGTCCCCCGGGTCCACCAGGTCTCCAGGGTCCTGTTGGTGCCCCTGGTATAGCTGTAAGTAGCTTATTCAGAGCAAACCTCAATCTTGCCATAACTCATCTGATACTTAGAAGTTCTTTGAACTGCATGCTCCTTACTCAGGAATGTATTTCAAATCACTACTAACAGTTCTATCATTGTCCTCTTATATGCAGTTGTTTATTGTAAACCAGCCTGCATAGGTGTTATTTTATTTCAGATTTACAGCAGCGCAATAATTTGGAAGGAATTATTAAAAATTGAATAGTGTAAATAGTGAATGGGGCCCATCCTTTCAGTGAACTTGTTTGATGGTTTGTATGACAGTCAGTGGTAAAATCAGCTCAGTACCAGATGCATTTAAAAGAGAGTATCTCTCTTCGAAATCCATCTGATACCAGGTGGATCGATTTTTATTTTTATTTAGAAGGCTTTGAATCTTCTACCATGAAGCTTGGTAGGACTATATGCTACTCATACTTACTAATGAATGTAGGTATTCAACAGCTAGAATGTTTATGCAGATGTGAAAGAGAAGAGGTATTCAGTGAAAATTTTTGAGAGATATGCAGTATTATTTGACCTACGTTAAATTAGGGCATATGCTGGTATTCTATTTGTATAACAGATTTCATTCAATCAAGGTGGTGTACATGCATTTGCAAAGACATCAGGAGTGATTCTGAGCCCTCTTGTAGTTGTTTTCCAGTGATTTCAGTGGAGCTTTTTCTGTTGTTACCAGACCTGTGATATTTTTGCTTTTCACTGTTTCCAAATAGGGAGGTGATGGGGAGCCAGGCCCAAGAGGTCAGCAAGGGATGTTTGGGCAAAAAGGTGATGAAGGTCCTCGAGGCTTCCCTGGCCCTCCAGGCCCTATTGGCTTACAGGTAAATTCCTTTATTATTTTTCTCTCCACTTACAAGAACCCTGATTTCTGTGTCAGAAACTGAGAGTATTGTCTTCTAGCAAATAAATGATAACATCAGTTAATAAGAACTGAAAGATCCCATATTCATAGAGCTCATGCATAAATAGCAGATTTAGTGCTGAAGGAGACTGGTAAGATGCTCTGGAACTGAACTCCTGGCTACCATAGGCTTTAGAATTTCATTCAGTAACTCATTCATTTATAGAGTCCAACAATTTCTGTTTGAACAAGAGCACTTCTTTTTACTGGAGATACACATTTTAAATAAAATATTCAACTTGGAGGAGTACTTAACATGTCCTAGTCATTTACTGTATTTTCACAATAGGTTTTGGCAACATAGTGTGTTTCTCAGTGATACCGTCACAGACACTACCTGTGTTCGGAAAGACTAGCACAACTCCGTGATGCTTATACATTGCTGCCATCGTTGGCAGGTTCCTATAGTTTCATGTTTCTTCCTCTTAAAAATGTTATTTTATGAGTCAAAAAACACAAAGCAAGCATACAGCAAAATGTAGGCTTCTCACTGCTGCATCCAGAGAATTACAGTTGAAAAATCCCGCTTTTTCAAAAATTTAATTTGCTGAAATATAACAAAACAAAGAACAAGACGTTGAGGACCTTTGATTCATTACATTGTAATTAACATTAGAGGACAGAGCACTTTGAAACTATTTCTAATCCATGCATTAAGCTGTAATATGACTCATATTACTCTCTTTTAAAAAATGGAAAGTTATAGCAATAGTGTTTGAATATATTAAACAGTATGTCTCCTTTCTATCCACCATGCGTGAAGTGACTCATCTCTTTCGCTAAGCCAAACCTTAACCTGTACCTATCGTTTTTTACGGTCTATTACATAATGCAGTTCACAAAACTTACAATGAAGTTTATAAAATATTGCAGACCTCCATGGAAGACAGACAGTTCATTACTGCACCGACACATATGTCTTGTGTAGATTCATATCACCTTTGAAATTGAAAACGTCTCTATTTTCAGAAATAATAACTCAGAAAAAAATTATTCCTAAATTTTATTATGAATAGTTAAGTTTTTTATTATTTTAAAGAGAGTGAAATAAAATTACCCTTGTTATTTTTCTCAGATCTAGCATACTCTTTCAATTGACGTTTTTCAATAAAGTCCACCTTCACATTTTAAATTTAATGAGCACTAAGCTACATAAATATAAAAACCAGTTAGGTTGAGACTTACGCAAATGAAATATTTCAAATGAGGGCTTTTATTTCTCTGATTAAGATTTTAATTTGAATATGTTGGTCCATGGACTAAGATCCCATATATGCTAATGGTATTGAAGTACCATTGAGAAATCAGGAGTTTCTTTTATTCAGTAATGCAGTTCTCATGGTGATTATGAACTGTTGGGGAGTAACAACTTTCTCTGTCTTATATACAATATTCCATGGTAGCTATGTCACACTTATTCCAGCTAAATTCTACTGATATTTCTTACATTGGACATTAAGGAAAAAGTATTTTTGTTCATAAAAGTGAACATTGGTAATTTTGAATATTCATTACCTTAATTGTGAATTTCCTTGCTATTTAATTTTGATAGTATCTTTAAAAATAAGGAAGTTTCTAACAAAAGGAGTTGAAAGTAAAGAAAATCTGAAAAACTCTGTGGGCCTATCTAGGTTATCTTATATCAATCTATGGCAATTTTACTCAATTACTTCTTGCCAAAAGGAACTGAAAGGACTCCCAAAATAACATGTCCAATAAGGCATGAAATACTGATTCAGTGAAATCAGTTGGAGTTTTTCAGTGTTGAAATACGAGTTCACTGAATGGCTTTGGAAAGTCTTTTCAAAGACGGAAATATCAAGTCAATGTTTAATTGCCTTTGAAGTTTCATGAATACCTCCTCTGCAAGCAGTTGAATGAGCTGTTTAGGTTTATCATGACCATGAATCATAATGGATAAGGCATTCAACTTTTTAAGCTAAATGTCTTTTTATGTTCACGGGGTAGAACTTAGTGGACTGTTGGCAAGTGGAAGATCTAGCTTATTTGAGGTGGGATTCATCTCTCTAAAGACTCGTCATCTAGTCCAAGTCTAGGCTTCTGCTCTAATCATGGTTTAGAACAATTAACTACAAAATTGTTATGTAAAACTCCTCACAGTGAAGGGAAAAGTTAAAGTCAATTCAAATTCCATTTGTTGAACTATTACAAGGTTACAAAAAGTAAACATGAAGAAAGTTAGAAAGTAAGAAAACTACCCGTTAGCATAACCCTGGCATTACTACTCAGCATGTACTGTAATCAATACGTGTTACTGAAGACAGTATTGTCAGCTATGGGCTTCCATTCTAATAGAATACAGTCTAGTATTTTTTAAAATAAGCAAGGATTATATAGAAAAACCCCTGTGTCACCACACGAACTAAAGCTGGCTTTTTTCATGCTGGTTATCTAATAGTAAACAGGCTTTCACAACAACCACAATGCACTGATGGGTCAGCCAAGTTTCCCCAGTAGTAGACAACAGAGGCATACATCATTTTTAGCAAAGGTATATCTCTGAATTTTGGCAGGTCTTTCTACTGTTCAGATTGTGTCCAAGTAGGAGGGCAGCTGAGGAATGGATATAGTGTTGGCTAAGTTTATACTTCATACTTTTTTTATGCAGCTTTGTAGCAAAGACGGCAAATTGTGCTTTCCAATCTGGTTAGCTATAGTTTGATACGTACTTTGAAAGTAGCAGGTCCCAGGAGGTGAAACTTAGAACCAGATCTTAATGTAATGTAAATGAATATAATGCTATTGACGCCAGATCCAGGGGATCTGCTTTTTATAGAAGCCAAGCTTTGATCCTACATTTAGGAATGCCCAGCTTAGTGGTGATAGTGCTGCTAGCCAGGGTAACATTATACTAGATATCAGTATTAGCATCAGCTACAGTTTCCTTCTCTTCGTGTTTGTTACTAAGTCAAACTTGGACACTTTGCTTCTGAGGATATGTTTGCATAACCCAATGCAATGCCTCTCAGCAGGATTTATTACCTCCACTAAACACCTTATTAAAGCAGTTATACAGCTTCCAGTACTCGGGTAGCTTAGACATCTTTGCGTACCACTTCATTGCGCTGCACTGATCATGTTTTCTTCACATACATACGGATCATAGCATAAATCAAATTATCCAAATGCCCACCTGGCCTCTGGATAATGATGGCTGTGTTTTTAAAGTCAGCCACCCCTAGCATTTCTGTGTCCGTTTTTTTTCCAAAATTTTCTACCTCACCTGGTTTAAACATCCTAGGATTACCTGTACATTTGCTGTAATATAAAGAACTCCTTTTTTTTTTGTTTTAATGCAAATAGGTTTTGTTTTCTCGTTCCCCCCTCCAAGTTTCCAAGTTTCACATGTAGATCTGATTCATATTGTTTCATATTGATTTATAACTCAGCATTCCAGGTACCCTACTAATAATTTTCTTTATTCTTCCATGTGTTTTAGGGTTTGCCTGGCCCACCAGGTGAAAAGGGTGAAAACGGTGATGTGGGTCCAATGGTAAGACTTCTTCCCCATTGGTCACTCTGGGGACATAAATATCATCCATGTATTATTGTCCTTTCTCTGTAGCTCACAATTTGATAAGCTACTCCTTAATTTGGTGCCTGAGTATGAAACATTTTGTGTAACATACACTCTCTCTGGGCTTTACTTTGCTTGCCCACATCTATCTCCTCATCTTTAATATCAAGATTTATGTAACTTAAGAAAATACTCTGAAGAGTAGGTAGCAAAGCAGAGCAAAGCAGATGCTATGTGTGTCTGAGACAGGACAGTGGCAAGCAGGTCCGGGAAAGAAAGAGAAAAAGGAGAGACTACTGCACCAGAGAGTTCGGAACTGCTTTTCTGAAATTCAGGGCATTGTACCTTAGCTTCAGGGAATTGCAGGCCAGAAGATGGTAAACACTACCTGGCTACGTTTACTCTGTTTCTCTGGGTAATCTTGAGACTACATTTTCCAACTGTTTATACTGTTGACAGAATGCCTTCTGGGCTGGTCCTGACTGAAATGCAAGCTATCGTCTACAGTGTCCATTTGCCTCCAACACCCTATGCCAAGCCTGGATGCTTTATTCTTGCCCATCTGTGGGCACCATGGTGCAGTACTGTCGCATGGCTGTTGCCAGACAGATAAGCTACTCCAGGGTCTTTGCACAGTGGAAGGGGTATGCAGGTAACCTGCAGGGAAAATACAATGCAGGAAACCAATCCTCAGGAGACCTAAGCATCAGATCGTTTCCAGCTCAGGTACTGTATAACATAGCCTGGATCCCCTGTCACCTTGTGAACTCATGCAATGGGCAGCAATCTGGCCCTGCTGTTTCTATAGCACTGTGAAGATTAAAAGTCCTCTACAGATTGAGTATATTATTTTTCATTGGCCAAAAAAGCCCCACTGAACTTACTCTATGATTATAACTATATCAAATTGTCTCTTTGATACAGGGTCCACCTGGCCCGCCAGGTCCAAGAGGTCCCCAGGGTCCTAATGGAGCTGATGTAAGAATTAACCTATTGTTTTTCTCTCAGTAATTCAGTAATAAGCACTATGTTTGGGATAACTAACATCTTTTATCATTGTAGGGTCCTCAAGGTCCCCCAGGCTCCATCGGCTCTGTTGGAGGTGTTGGTGAAAAGGTGAGTGTTGATAATATCCCCCCAGAAAGAGAAAACATTGGAATAGGAATATGAATATACATTTTGATTCTTCTTCAGAGCTATATAGATATATTACAGTTCCCAAATATCTTTCATTGATCCAGTAATTGTTAACAGTGATCTAGCTATACGCCTAATGGCTGACTTACCATGGTTGGTCTTTTTATTTCACATTTTACTTCACAAAAATATTTAACAATCAGAGGAAAGAGCTTTGGAGCAGAAGAGGTAGTTTTCAGGCCAAGGATTAAAGTAAGGTTATGGTGATTTCCTTAACTACATAGTTTGATCCCTACAGTAACACTACTGGCTTCAAGTGTTTTTCATTTTACACTGGTGTGGCCTAGAATATCACATAGCCCTCTATCTGGAACGTTAAGAATATAAGCTATTATCTAACATATCAGTGCTAAACATATCTGTGAGGTGAAGCAGACCCGAAGCATCAATATGTATCTGTTCCTCATACAGATAGATACAGTTCCAGTAAAGTCAAAGGCTTGAGGATGATTTACGCTGGTTGAAAACCTGACTTAAGACTGATGCTATGTAACATTCATTCATCAAAATGATTTTCATTGCTGTTTTCAGTTCTCTATTCAGAACATTTCCTACCAGGATATGGGGTGGGTTTTTTTTTACATTTCCTATCTTACCCAAAGAACATGTCAGATAATATCTTCCTTTTTCTTAAAGGAAAAATATTGTATGCAATAGACATAATGGCTTTTTTTTTAATTTATTTGAATTACCATTTTAAACTATTATAAAATGCTGAGCAAACACAAAATTCAAGAGAGTCTCTTAAAATTCCTATTTATTTTTATTTTAACAAGTTAGATCACCTCAGCCATATCATGCGTGTAAGCCTAAAAGCATTTTGCTGTAATGTTACAGATTTAATATGAATTTTTTCTTTAACTTTGGATTTGGAAAGAAGATTTTGAAAGGAGCATAAGGTGAAGGAAGCAGAATAGAAATGTATTCCAGGCCACTGTATAAATAACTTATTGAGAAACTAAGTCGATTGCTCTTGAGTATTTAAATAATTTGCCACAGAATATCGTATGTATTCAGTGAAATGCTGATGTCAATGAATCCTAGAAAAGACATCTCTAGGAATGTCAGTATTGGCAGTTTTTCAGAAAGCTCACAGTATTGATAACTTTTCAGAATGTGAAGCAAGTTTTCCCTTTTTCTTCCTGTCCCATCAGATAATTAAATGCAGAGGTACCTTTCCCCTCATCTTCCTCATACACCATTACTGAACTTCAGCTCTTCAGAAGTCTTAATTTCTACTCCCTTTCATTTATCCACATATTCTCTTTGACACAGTGTACCAGTGTTGTACCTTCAGGTACAAATCCATCAGATCTATGAATTTACAAATAATGACTCAAGTACCAGATCAGTCAAAATCACTTATATTTGTCATGATCCGCTTCTTGATCACTGTCCAAAAGCATGTCACTCTGCTTCGCAGAGCTTTTAGGTATTCTTTCTTTTCACAAGATAAGGAAGTTGCCATTGTTTTCCCAGGATCATTTGTATGACTAATAATAAAAAAAAAAATGAAAATCTGCAGCTCATGCTACAGTATCTCACAAGCTTCTTGTTCCTCTGTGATAACAGATCTTTCTTATGATGCTCTTCAACATTGTTGAAATCTACCATAAAATTTCAGTTATGTGTCTGGTCTTTTCACTAAAATGTCTTTTCGTTAAGTAACCCTTCACTTATATTAGGGCCATGTCAAAAGGAATCACCAACTTCTTATTAGTATGACCAAACTATTATTTTAATAGAATCTTCGGATGTTTCATGATTTTTTCTACATGCCCATCAAATAAATCACTTACCCATGCTCTGGGATGTGGTGAAGAGAGTACGAGAATAATGTAATGTAATAGATGGCTTGATGGAAAAATATCCTACTTTGTCTCCCTTCTTTGTCTTTTGAGATCAAAGGGTACTGAGCCCAAGCAGATGAAAATATTAACTTTATACTGTAGGTTTTTCATGCCTCAAGCTTACTGCTGCATTGCATTCCCTGTCTCTTAGGATATGGCTCTGAGCATCAGCACACCTCTTGGTAGCAGTGGCATTCTTGTGTCTTCAATCTTTTTTACCCATAATTGCATAAGACATACGAAACATGATGCCCTCCTGCTTGATTGCATTATTAACAAGGATATTCCCTCTAATCTCCCAATTTTGTGACGTTGGTCCTCCAGCCTATCTTAAGAGAGCTCGGCCTCATGAAGAGCTGCAGGATTTGGTTTTTCTCTCTGGGAAGGGTACCAAAAATGTGTCTGAATGTGAGAGCTGATAGACATGGCAAAAAAAGTTATTGGAAAAAGAGAGTCTGTATGTCAGCGGAATACAGAAAAAAATGGGCCTGTGGGAAGAAAAACTCTTCCTGTGACCACTAGGGTACTGAGAAAAATGTTTATTATGAGAACACTACATCCAGGGTAGCACCCATTATATTCACTGCTTTTAAAAAAAAAAAAACACCTTGTATAATATTGTGGCCCACTGAAGTCAATAGGAATTTTGCCACTAGTTTCAATCACCTCTTTAATTTTTACTGTTTGATGATCAAATTATATCCCAGTCATTTTGTAAAAACATTGACTTATATTGAACTCCTTACTCCTTTGTTTCTCCCTGGGACTCTTCTGTGTGATTTAGAATCCCTATTTGTGATAATCAGCCCACCAAATTTAATTCAAGAACATGAAATTCAGACTGTTTATCACTGGTTGTCATTTTTATTTCCTCTTGCTTATTTCCGATATTCTCTGCATTCACGCAGAGAAGCTTCCAAGTATATTATCTTGGAAGTTTTTATTTCTTCTAATTACTTTCCTCCTCCTTCTCAAGTTTTAGTACATGCCAGTTTTTCTCCTACTTAGGACATCGTCCTTCTGAATTTCAGTTCCATTTAATAAGTTCCGCAAGCTTAAATATCATAAAGAGTTGTTCTGGCAGGAGGAGTTCCCGCAACGGGAGGACAGTTCACACTTTTAAACAAAACACGCATTTTCTCTTTTCCTTTTCTTCCCACATATTTTTGCCCCGATGTTTTTCTTATTACATCAGCATGCTTTGGCCTCTGCATCCTTTTCAGGAAAGACATATCATACGACAGGTAATGCAATGCAGTGCTGATTGTAGAGTGTGGAAAAACATTTTGGCGTCCTCCCTGTCGTTGTTGGGGAGTGAAACAGATTTACTCACTTTCATATTTGAGTGGTTAGACTGGAGATGTTTTGTTATTAATACTGGGGTTTCGAAGCCCCCTTATCTTCTGGCAAGTTATAAATAATTTTTGTCACAATGCCATGTATTTTTAACTAGCTTATTTTTTCCTCTGCTGTACACACAAAGGCCTAAATGTTCAAAGACATCTGCAGTACAAATGTGCATGTAGCCTTGCATTATTAATGCCTGTAGCCTCCATGGAGCAGTCTGGAAGTCTTGAGACTTACACTCAATCAGAAGCACTTAAATCCAGCTTCCACCCAGAGGTTATTCTCTTTATTGTGCTTATAATTAACAAAAAGCAGAAAACCAAAATGTACCAAGACATGGTTATATCTAATTTGATATCGAAGGCCTAACATGCCGATATTCTAAACACCCGGTAAGTCGCTCATGACTTCTCAAAACTGGGCCTTAGATGTTCTACAACATCTAAGAATTTACAACACAGAAAGGAAACAGAACAAGTAACATTAACGTCACACTTCTCTTCCGCAAAGCCTAATAAAATAAATTTAGGCTAATCTGTGATAACTGCACCGAGTACTGTGCCATTCTTCCACCCTTTCTCCCTTCCACAGCACGTGTGAAACTGGCAGAGTCAATGAGTAATGCAAAATGAATGTCTGCAGAACGTAAGCATTCTTTCTGTAGCCTCTCAGAATTTAAATCTGGTTTACTATATGAAAAAGTCTGATGTTAGAAAACCACTACACTCATCTGGGTTTATACTCCTTCCTATTATAGCATTCTAAAATAATTTTTAAAATAGTATACTAATAAGGAGTCCAACACAGTAAACAAGTGAAATCAGTAGTTTATATGCTTGATCAGTCGTTGATTTATACTGCAGATGGAAGGGAGAGGACAAAATCAATTGAGTATTCTGGCCCTAAGTTTAAAAACATGTCTGATAAGGTTGCACAGACATCTTTATGTGTGCATATCATTTTTCCACACACCTGTGTGCAGACAATTGCTAAGGTACTCAATCAAGATGTGTCTATGACAGTTTATCCTACCCAAGTATCTGTCCTAACAAATTACTTCTAATAACTTTACATGGCTCACTGACTGTGATCTCTTCTCATCCTTCTCCAGCTCTCCAACATGCCTGTAAACATAAGCCCTCCCAGAAAATATAGCATAGCTTTATAATTTCTGTCTTGGTTAAATTTATCTCTCCACAGAGCAATAATATATATATATAACACAGTCACATACGCAGACCTATGTGAAAAGGGATTGTCTTCTCGAGTCACAATTTTTCTCTTTTTTTCTGTTTTGTGAGGATGGCAAAAAGGAGCAAAAGTGTAACTGAATCCTTTTCGCAACCCAGTCAGTTGCAGAGGTGCCTCTCATCCTTACAAAATCAATCGCCACGTCCCAGAATTTAACCAAAAGGTGGCAGCCTTCCATCCGCTATCTCTCTGTCCCTGTGCTTTGTGTGGGCGGTTCTGTAGACCTGGTCATAATAAGGAAAACAAAGGACTTCTAAACTACTGTCCTTAGCCTGATAGAAATCATTCTCCTTGCTTAGTCCAAAGAGGTTTTCAGAATTAAACACGTCCATGAAATGACATGACTCACTGTAGTTTAGAATTTCTGTCTTTGCCTGTTGAAATTCTGTCAGAGGAAGGCTTTGCCTAAGAAAGACCACACTCACTTTTAAAAGATCTGACCTTGTAACAAAAGAGGAAAAAAATTCCAGAGGTGGAATAAATCTCTTATTAGATCATAAAATCTATTTCCCAAAAGAACATGAGACATTTCTCATGGAGAAGGTACATCGGATTCTGAATTAATACCATCTTTGCCAAAATGCAAAGAAAGACGAGGGCAAACAATAAGCTACAGATTGCACAGTTTTTAGTAGCTCTAAATATGCGCTCTGTAAATATGTATCAGCTACAATCTTCCCTATCAAAACATTGTTTAACTCCCTTAACAGCTGTCTAAAACAAGTACAACCTTCCACAGTACCTAATATTTGGAATATAAAAATCAGCGTCAGAAAAAACAAGGACCGCATACAGGGAAGAGTCACATTTTTTAATAGAGCAATGATTTAGAAGTATGAATGTGAGATGAAACTTTAACTGGTCTCATCTTTCACAGATGCCCTTTAAGGGGAACATCTTGATGTTTAACTCCCTTAACAGCTGTCTAAAACAAGTACAACCTTCCACAGTACCTAATATTTGGAATATAAAAATCAGCGTCAGAAAAAACAAGGACCGCATACAGGGAAGAGTCACATTTTTTTAATAGAGCAATGATTTAGAAGTATTAATGTGAGATGAAACTTTAACTGGTCTCATCTTTCACAGATGCCCTTTAAGGGGAACATCTTGACATTTTCTTGCCCTTCCAATATTGCTGTCTTCCACACTGCTGCTTATTGGGGAGTTACTATGCGCAGAGCTCATATAGGCTGCCAGGATCTCCCAATTTCAACACGCGTGCTATAGCAGGGACCCCTGAGATCCCAGGAGCACAGCGTTCCCCCGTTGTCCCCAAGTATAGGTCAATATGTCGGAGAAAGCCCATCTTTGCTCTTGTTGCATGATATCATACAATGAAGATGTGTTTGTCAACGGGAAGGGTAAAGAGCGGATCACAAATCAAATGTGAATCATCATAAATTTCAGTATCATTTGGCAGAAAGGCAGAAAAAGAACTTACTCTCTGAGAAGCTGAGAAGGGGATTATACTGGCACAGGTGCTTGTCAGGCAAGACTTGGCACAATGAGTGTTCTTATGTCACTCAGTTAGTTAGTCCTGCAATGGGGACACCTGTTGAAGGGGTCTATATTGTGGATTCTGTTAGATATATCTACTGACTTGAATAACATCAGTTGGTTTGCTAATTCCAGACCTCATTCTCTGTTGCTACATAAATCTAATTTGATTGGTAGTAGACATGGACAAAAAACCAATACTAATGATGCTGCAGATTCAGTAACCCCTGTGCAGAGGATAAGGAAATGAAGATTATGAATTTTCCTAGAAAACCTATTTAATGCTTATTGACCTGAACTATCCACTAGACTTCTTTTAAAAAATAATGAATGCTGTATCACAGAAGCAAATGAACATTAAGTACTAAGAGGGATCATCAATTTTTAAGATTACTGCAAATTTAAGTATGTCTAATAAAACATACCACAGTTTCTAAAGGCAAATTGTCCCTTTAAAAGTGCCCTTTCTAAAGGACATTTTAATATTGCTCCTAAAGTTGTGGTAATCTGTTAATTATCCTATTCTGGAATTCATTTGGGTGCTCAGATCTTCTTCCATTCATCTAATGTAATATTTACATTGAGCCAAATTCTGGACCTGGTGAGGTCATTGTGCTGCCGTTAGCTTCTATGAAAAAAACTTAAGTATCTACACCATAAGATTTGTTTAAAATTCATATTTTATGATTTATACTTTTATACTGTCCACGTGGAAATGACAGACATGCATGTTGTATTAATTGAATTGTCATTGAATGAAGAGGGGCGTGCGGGTCATACAGGATATGAAGGATACACAAATTTATTCCAAATCTGTGTTTGAGTTCAGGAGAGGGGATTGGGTGAAATGCATTTTCAGCACTGAAGTACTCTCATTTATAGGCATAATTATTGGCAAGGTTCATTTGGTTTGGAAAAAGAATATATATGGGGCAAAAAAGTCCCCCCATTAGCAGTTACATTGAGAAATTCTTTGGAATAAAAATATATAGTTCTTGTCTCAGCACTCCATGACAATCACAAAGCAGATTCTGTTAGCCTTTCACAGTTTGTGTGTCTGTGATGCTAATAGCTAAATGTTCTACTAACACAGTAGTTCTCTATGAAGGTTTATTTATCAGACCACTGAGCTAGAAAATAATCAGTCATAATAAACTTTAAAATGAACGATTGCAAAGACAGTCTTTGAGCCAATACTGTGTATTGGTTCAGAAAGAGACTGAATTAACTTAAACATTCACTTAATATAATTCACTATGATCTTTGACTTGCACAGGTTTTCTTCATATGGTGTCCTCCTCAAAGCCATCTGCTTTACTAAACAGTTTCCATCACCAGTGACCACATAGCGTACACCTTTGTGGCCTGTGGTGAAAGTTCTACTAACTGTTATGCTATTATTTTACCCTTATGTTTTTCTGTATATAATTTTTCATTCTAACAGTAGCTATAGCAAAAATATCTTCGCTCCATTGGCATTCATTTCCAATTAGTATCATCTTATTTGTAGAAACTTGCTTCCAGGCAAAGTGTATCTTCTAGAGAAAAAAAACATACACAGTCAATACACTTCTTTGGCTTGTCTGTGACTAGAAAGAAAGATGACAAACAGGAAATTGGCAATATATGGGATAATAAAGGGGAAGATCTTCCAAAGCCCAAAGGGAAGGTTAGTCTCCCTGGCTCACTAAAAGCTTAGTTTGACATATTCTCTCTAAAATTTCAGATTCCAGTTCTGCAAAACCATATGTAACTCAACCCCCTTTAGGTAGACCAAATAAAAGAGTAAGCTGTTCACATGAAGAGAATGAGAAGAATATGTAATAACAGAAGTAAATTCATAGAAATATTCTCCCTAATGACTCATCAATTTATCCTCACACATTGACAGGGTGAACCTGGAGAAGCTGGTAACCCTGGACCTCCTGGAGAATCTGGAACATCTGTGAGTATTTTGGGTTTGTCTTACTGTTAACCTTTATTATGGTGAACTAAGTTATCTGGCAGTGCTTACTTTAGAAAGCATTTAGTCAGATTACTTAAGTACTTGTGTATGTTTTCTTTAAATTTTCAGTGAAGAACTTATACCTTTAAAATGCAATTTGTTTTCTTACGATTATAGCCACATCTTGTACTAACAGCTAGAGGACAGAGCTGAAGACTTCCTCAGAGAGTACCTATTTTTTCTTCCAAAAGTATTAACTTTGACACGCATGTTTTTCTCTCTGAAGACAGTTCATTGATGCAAACTGGGTGCAGATGTTGGCACCCAACCTGAAATTCACAGGTCTTCCAGTCTGAGGCTGAGGTCCTAATTTCCCATTCACATGCCAGCATTTATTGATGAGTAACGCTGCCCGGCTCTGAAAAACAGTTTTGCCATTGTAATCTTTCTTTTGCCATTCAATTTCCAGATGCCATTTTTGTATTCATATGTTTTCTACAGGGTCCAAAAGGTGAAAGGGGAGAAAAAGGTGAGGCTGGTCCACCTGGAGCAGCTGGACCACCAGGTGCTAAAGGACCTCCAGGTGATGATGGGCCTAAGGGTAACCCAGTAAGTGAGCTTAATAATTTTAACACAAAGCATTGTGAAGCACTGCTGAAGTTGTGCTACATGTAGAACTGTATATAATTTTCTACATTTGAACTAAATTCATTGTATGCTTCATAAAATATTTGTGATGATTGCTACCTGCTTGTCAATGGATGACACATTCCTTGAGTTTTTTCCTGATTTATCTAGGGCCCAGTTGGTTTTCCTGGAGATCCTGGTCCCCCCGGGGAACCCGGTCCGGCTGTAAGTATACTTAAAAAACAGTTTTAGATCCTAGTCTTGGTTTGCACTAAATCCTAGCTAACCCTGCCTCTTCCTTGTCTGGGGATGAGGTCTTGCCTGTAAGAGCTGTTGCTTTCCTGTTCATATAGTTCTTAAGGCTTAAAAAAGGTTTAGAAATCTTTAAAAAGTCTTGAAAACTAGTGTCCTTAGGAAAATGCTGTGTAGAAGAATAGTGCTCTTATATTTGTGTATGAAACTGAGTGACTTAATTTAGCTGAATTTTGTATTTTGTTTTTTTTCCCATGAATTCTGTAGGGTCAAGATGGTGTTGGTGGAGAGAAGGGTGAAGATGGTGATCCTGGTCAACCTGTGAGTTCGTTCTGTCATTTTACTTCAGCTGCATGTTCTCTCCTATGCTAAGAAAGTATCTTTTGCTGAATCAGTGGTTTCTATACAGTCGTACCCTTAATAATACTTGCTAAAGGGATGCTTTTTCTATTATACTGAAAAATATCTATTTATTTCCTTGTAAAGATAGAACTGCCCATATTATAGTCACAATCAGAAGCAAGAGCTCAATTTCTTTTAGAAATGGAAGCAAATGATGCGCTAAGGATTTGTGCTGGAGCTGCTGAGGAGCACTAAAAATAGAGCAACTCTGAGCATAAGAAAGGAATGCTGCAGCCAAATAATCTTCATTAGCTGACCTGATGAAATGAAGCAAAACCTTGATGTTTCTGCTTTAAGGAAGTTAAGAAGTATCTGAGCAATACCCATATTAAGCATCAAATTCTTATATTTCTGTAATTCCCGTATTAAAACATCATTAATTTAACTTTTTTATTGCAAAAAGAAAGGGGTTTCCATTTGGAAAGTCTCTTTCTAGCTCTGGAAGTTTTGATTATCAGGGAATTATCCTATAAAGTACAGTTTGAAAATAAAAAATGCTAGTAGATTGAACATAGGGTTGGAAGTAAGTTATAAACTGGGGTTTACCTGCAAACTTCAGGAAATTACTATCTGTATGGCTTACTTAACAGTACGTACTTTTAGAGCACTGTGTTCCTGAAGAAAAGCTTATCAAAGAAATATTTAAGAGTATCACAGCTGACCAAGATGGAGTAGCCAAATGGCTGTCAGTGCACAAAAGATTTTTCAAGAGAAAGCCACCCACAGGGCAGCTAACTCACAGACATAAGTGAAATATTTTAGCAAAAGTAACAACTTCAGCACCTGAGAAAGCAAGAAACTTCTTAACGGAGTTAGGCAGTAGGCAAAGACCATATGTTACTTCTGTGCCGCCGCTTCCTGGTCTGAAATGTTTTGCTGCAAACAGGGAGAGAAAAAAAGAATGATGGCATTTTGTACAGTAACAAAAGCTGTTAAAAATTTCAAAAGACCAACCTAAGAAAGGATTTGTTGAATCAGCAGGTATACTTCTCTGCGTGTATTTATGGTACTTACTTTCTGTCCGTTGAAAGGGGCCAACATATTGCAGATGTTTGTTGCGTTTAATAAAGATGATATCTTTATCCATAGTTACCACTGAGCTTATCATTTTCCGTTGCAGGGTCCACCAGGTCCTTCAGGTGAAGCTGGCCCACCTGGTCCACCTGGAAAGAGAGTAAGTAATTTCCCATTTTCTCTTGTACACTTCTCTTCCTGAGGTACTACGTTCTAGAGAATTTCAGCTACTTGTTTTCCATGTTGTGACGCTCATATATGATGTTTAAAGTTTCTTTTAAGTAATGTAATGGGAGAAATGAAAAAGTAGAAACAGCAGAGAAAACCCTTTAACATGGGTTACATGGACCATGGGAACAAAAATACATAGGGAAGAATGTATTCCTTATCCATAAATGCGCTTTTTCTTCTCACCCAGGTGAATTCGGTGTCTGCTGAATTAGTCTGCTGATAGGAGTGAGTGATTATGAGAGTAATACAAGACATCATCCTTAGGGACATGACTGCTGGCAGGGAGCAGGAAGAATATGTCTGCTTTGGTGTCTTTAGCCTCTGAAATAAAATAATTTCAGTGCAGCTTTTGTGCAAACCTGTGTCATCCCCTCTGCATACAAAATTAACAAGCAGACATTTCTGTAACTTATGAAGCCATTCCATTATTTTTAAAGTCTTTGAAGCTTCACAGGCTTTACAAATATAGCTAATCAAAACCAGTAAATAACATTACACTTACAGAACTGATGCATCAACCTTTAAGTCTGCTTCAGAGAGCAATTAGGTGCAGTTTTTACACTTCAAAAAACAAGGGAGGGGGCATCATTAAATGTAAGCTGAGAGCTATTTAACAAAATGTGTTAAATTGCTGTATTTAATAGGCTTGAGTGAACTGACATGCCTAATTAGTTTTATCTGTTTTACACAATAATCTATTTGCTCCACCAACTTGCAAAACATTTATAATACTGTAAATGATGATGGTAGCATTAGCAACCTTATCACTAGAACTGAAATACGGCTCGATTGAATATTAGCAATTAGAATGTTTGTTCAACATCAAATTAGAACTTCGTACTTTATTATACAGAAAGGCGGTAGCTCATTCCTAACAGATCGGATATATTGCATCTGGTTGTACCTAGACAGAAAACACTTTAGAAACACAAATATCATGTCACCCGTGGTTTGACACATTTCCAATTTAGGGAAAATGGCTAAATATTGCCATGTAATCCCATTCCTGAATTCCAAAGAAAATATTTTGTAGAACCAGATTCTACATTACTCGAGTACCTGAATGTTTCAAGCTTGTATAGAGTCGGTATTGTATTGATATTATACCAGAGAGAAACAGTGAAGGACTGAAAGCTTCATACTTTTCTGGCAGAATGAACATACAACTGATGAAAACTAATGAAGAGCATTTTTCGCGGTAGAACGATTTCAACAAAAAGCCCTAACAAGTGTCCTTTCATCCAGATTAAGAAGGACGTACCATTTCAGTAGTAATACCGCTGACTATGGAGGTGCAGCTCTGGCTATACTACTAGAAAGCAACATCCCACCCCATTTTTTGTTTTTCTGTCTCTGAAACGACACACTAGCAGAGCTCAGGATTCATACTTTTAAATCTAGTCCCTTGAACTCCTCAATTGTACAGTCTCCTTGTTTATTCTGTCATTCATTTCCATTCCTCTCCTTCCCCTGTATTTTGGAACTGACCTGAACTCAGTTTCACTGCCCGGTCATACGAAATTATGTTTATTACCAGGTTTCAGAGTTTTGAGCGATCTGTGTCTAGTATTGCCAGTTACAAAGAGGTTCCCCCAGCTTTCCCTGGGAAGCAAATTCTAGTGAAAGACATGGACGTAAATAGAGTTTTCCCATTGTATCTAAGAGACTTCAGCTACACATACATACTTACAGTGACATTCAACTATCAAGTGAAGGCCAAGAATAAACTATTTTTCCTAGTTATTGATGGGTAACAGTAATAGGATTATTATTAGTTGGCGAGATAAGCAAATACCAAAACTGTTTTACTGTGGTGCTCTAAAGGCTTTGACAATAAGTACCAGAGCCTTGCAGACTGAGCAAGGGTCTCACGGACAAGCAGCATGGCGAATTTCTCTTAAGAAATACCACTTAGGAAGTACATGTCTGAACAATAAGCCTGTTCCAGATTCCTACTCTGAAGAGGTAAAATTGACTAGCATGCTAATGACCACTTAGCTCAAATCTAAATCAAAATAAAAGGTTACATCTATGTATGAAACAAAAATGGATCATTAGAGCATCCACAAAATGCATACCCTAATTAATACATGACTTTTCAGACCGAACAATTGCTCCTCCAAAAAATATTTCCACCGCTGCCTTTCAGAAAGTCCTAATACCACAGGTACACTGGTCTCTGCCTTATAAAACTGCAAGTATCTTCAGAAAGAAGTCTTATATTCAGATGAAAAACTAGATTAAATATATAGAATCATAGAATCATAGAATCATTAAGGTTGGAAGAGACCTCCAAGATAATCAAGTCCAACCGTCAACCCAACACCACCATGCCCACTAAACCATGTCCCTAAGCGCCTCATCTACACGTCTTTTAAACACCTCTGGGGATGGTGACTCCACCACTTCCCTGGGCAGCCTGTTCCAATGTTTAACCACTCTTTCAGTAAAGAAATTTTTCCTTACATCCAATCTAAACCTCCCCTGGCGCAACTTGAGGCCATTTCCTCTCGTCCTATCGCTTGTTACTTGGGAGAAGAGACCAACACCCACCTCGCTACAGCCTCCTTTCAGGTAGTTGTAGAGAGCGATGAGGTCTCCCCTCAGCCTCCTTTTCTCCAGGCTAAACAACCCCAGCTCCCTCAGCCGCTCCTCATCAGACTTGTTCTCCAGACCCCTCACCAGCCTCGTTGCCCTTCTCTGGACACGCTCCAGCACCTCAACGTCTTTCTTGTAGTGAGGATGCTGTGTTTACATATATATATATTTACATATATATGTGTAATATATATGTTTTATATATATTTATATTATTATATTTACATATACACATATATTTACATATATATAAAAAAATATATATGTATAGGCTAAAAACATAATCTGCGAAGGTCAAACCTTGTGACATAGTCCCTGATAGTCTCTCAAAGTGATTACATTTATTCTTGATTATTTTTAATTTTCATTAAATCATAATTAGTATTTTACAGCTCCTGACTTCTGAAACGATCTCTGCATGTACCAGATCAGATAAATACATGCGCAGAAGGCTTTATACATCTATGTAGTTATGGTGCAAGTAATCACAGTAACTGTGCGTGCAAATCTAGCATGGATTTGTGCACATGCTGTTTAGAAAATTAGAGCTATGAAATCTATCAAGGGAAACGTATAGCTGAAGTAATTTTTTTTCATTAACAAATGGAAGGCCAGATTCTCTACTTCAATGCGAGAAAGGATCAACACCCAAAACGCCAACTGATATAAAAATACATATTCACTGGATCAGTCTTTCAGGGACTAGTTTAGTATTGACTAAACTCTATTTTTAAATTCAGTGATAAAATGCCCTGTAATGAATTCAGAAAATAGGAATTCTTTTGAAGAGTATCTTGTCAATGAAGTAAAAGACTATGCTCAGTATTTCCTATATGCAAGAATATATACATACACCTTGCTTTACTTGGATAGTCAGGACAGGTTTTTATTCTGTATAAATTCTATCTTGGTTTATAACTTTTAATAAGAAAAGATACTAACAATAAAAATACAGGAGTAAATGTTGGAAGTATTTGGGGAAAACATATTTCCTTTGGTTTAAAAAAGTTTTCTTATACTTGATAACCCCCAAAAAGGATATAGTTCTAAAATAAAAGGAATGTACATAGAAGCATTTGCTACTCTTTCTTAGGCAGGAATAGTCAAGTAATGGAATACTGATTGCAGAATGTGGATGAGAACAGCGTAGAAGTAAAAGCATGTCATAACTGTTATTGAAGTCAAACAGAAAATTAAGTTCTCAATTGCCTAATATAATATGTGTTCTTTCATAACTATAGATGGGAAAACTTCAGCAATTAAACTACAATATTTTAGTACTAAACTTAGCATTCTAGCTGGCCAATGCTAGCAGTTTTGTATCATCTTTCTGAAGAATGCTCAGCAGCAGTTAAATATATATTTTGTTTCCAAAATTATACTTTTATGTTAAGCCAGCAAAGCCTTATGATGCAAATGAAAGAACTTTTAAAGTAAACTTATACTATTTAAAGAAACATGTTATAGCTACTTGAAAAATTGATCAACTTGCCTAGTATTCCTGATTCAACATAGCATACAAGCTTGCTAGGAAAACATGCATTTGTTTCAGCTTGCAGATTTCAGCGCCCATTTAAGCATCTTGCCAAATCAAGACCTAGACACAGTGGCTACCACTTCCTCGGCTGTCGTATTTACTTTACATTTATAAAAATATCCAGCACAATAGGCTTTTTGGTAGAGGTAGCCCACAGCAGATAGCTGGCTTGACTTCTTAGCTATCCAGGACCCAGCTCGAGCCTTACCAGTTCTGTCTGATTTGAGAATGGCTGCTCTTCATCAGGACACCTTCCTCTCACTGTGGGCTTTCCATCATCAAATCCCATGACGAGTTCTCCGCTGATGGAAGTCAGCCTAGATTCTCTAGAAAACTTGAGGCATTACATGTATATATATTACATTCCAAGCTGAACAGACAAATATTCTAGTACAGCTTTGGACTAGCAACCCCTTTTCTAATCCTTTCCCCCTTATATGTGTGTTAAACATTTGTGATGTTGCTCCCTGAATTTCTCTATCTGCAAAAAGAGAAGAATGAAACTTGCCAACCTCACAGAAGGATGTGGCTTCTGAAGTGTTCTTAAATGTTCTGAAGACAAAAACTGCGTTATGAAGTTAACTTTATTGTTGGAGCAATCTAAGGCAACCAAGGAGTTCACAAACCGCTATGGGCTTGTCAGTGAAGAGTTCTCAGCTGTACAGCTTTCCTGTTGCTCATACCAGCATCAGCATTGACCTACAGCATACTGTGTGAAGGTTGTGCTTCTGAAGAGGTGTAATGGTTTCCAGCTTCTCCTTCCAATGTAGGGGATGAGTGAGTTGTGATCAATGAGAAGTGGAACATCTCAAAAGGCCTCCTGATCCAATGCCTGCTTATCTAGAAATGTCTACATTCAGTCTACGAAGACTGAATCGCTCTACAGTTATGTTGCTACTTTTTTTTTCTGAAATTTAATTCTTTGCACATACTTTTGGGAATTTTTTTTCTTTTGTTTTGCCATGGAGTACTGGGCAAATCTCTATTACTCATGGAGTAATTCAAATGTGTAATTACATGGAGTAATTACTCATGGAGTAATTCAAATCTCTAGTTTGAATTAATTGAAAAGACACCGTCAAACAACATTCATTCTTAAAACAAATAACATACACAATCAATAAAAATCAACTCAGGATAGTACTTCTTGCTTAAGTTCCTCTCAGTTTTTCAGTGTGCTAGGCCCTTCAGCTGTGTTTTCTGCTGTTTGGCTGTTTTCTTATAAGGGTCAATTAGATGTCTACATCACATACCCATAAGGCTCCATATATCAATCTGAAACTGTTAGAATTTAAAGTGCAAGACTAAGATATGTTTTTGTTTTAAACTGGAGGGTATACTGTCTGCTTTCAATAAAAGAACAGATGTCAATACTGCAACAAAACCAGCCTCTAAATTTTGAGAAGCAAAAGTTTATTTGGTTAGTTGCCTTTATATACAAAGTTGAATAACTTAGGAAAAAAACAAGTGTTTCTAGGAATGAGATTTTTTTCCATTTTGGCTACAGCATCACGCTGCCTCAGCAGGGTGCACACACCACTTAAAAATTAAGTCGATTTTCTCTCTTTGTTGAAAATGCACAGAACAACTAACAATACGCCAGGTTCCTACCTTAACTGACTGATGAAATGTGGTAATGGTTTTCTGTGTTGGAAATCATGGTTTTAGTCAGATGACAGACAGCTATAAACAACAGTTTAAATTATTTTAATTAAATTATGAAATACGGAAGAGCAGACAAAAACGTCCAATGGGTTCATGTAACAAACATCGAGGACAAGTTTGTTTCTGTACGAGTTCTTTTGTCTTCTCCGTTCTGCATGAAACGTATCAGGCAGCGTGTCCAAACTTGAAGCGTACTGATCATAAAAATCACCGTGGTAGCTGGGGTGGTGAGGGTGGGGAGCCGTGCATTACTTTAAAATTATTGTTCTTGAGATCTTTTCTGTCAGTTAAAATTTACCAGACACTCCAACTGAAGTGTAGGAAGGGAAGATAAATAATAATTAGCAGTCTATCTCTGTGGAAGCACCATCTGTGCCATGCCAGCAATCACAGCCTGTTAGAAGCAGCAGTTCATTAGCTGCTTTGCGCTTGGTGCAGCATCGGCCCTGCTTGATAACGAATGCACCCCCTTTGTTTAGCAATCGTGATTCATTGTATTTGTAATTTCGCGATCACAGTGGTTTTAGCCCTGCTAATTCATGTTGCAGCTGCATTTCTAGATTATGCAGAGACCATATTTCCCAAATACAAACTGCTACACTCAACCCTTTTCAGTTGCTTAGGTAGGGTAGGTTATCATCCATAAGGGAACTTGAGTAAAAGGAATTTTCATGCAGTAAAGACAGTGGGCGTGTAAATTAATTCATGTAAGAAAAAAAAAAAAAAAGTCCTGTTTCCAAAATGTTCCTGAGTTTATTTATATACCTGCTAATAATTTTTCCTTTTATCGCTGCGAACTTCGATCCCCCAACCAATTGCAACCTACACAAAGGGGTATATACATCAGAGATTATTATTGGAACAGTAGTGATTTAAATTATTCTTCCTGTTTTAGAGAGTCAGCAATT
Source organism: Pygoscelis adeliae (assembly GCF_000699105.1). Classification (NCBI taxonomy): domain Eukaryota; kingdom Metazoa; phylum Chordata; class Aves; order Sphenisciformes; family Spheniscidae; genus Pygoscelis; species Pygoscelis adeliae. The sequence continues at coordinate 977,125 of NW_008824053.1, forward strand.
GGACCAGACTGCCCAGGGCTCTTTAGCTTCTCTGTATTTTGAAGAGGTAAAACTAAGTCCTTTACCACTTACAGCTCTTAAAAATACCAAAGAGAACAACCTGTTGATACCCACAACAAATGACCAAATTCCACTGTGGGTAATTTAATTCATTTTGCATTACCTTTGATGGAAAGCCTGAACCATCTCTGCTGGCCAAAAGGTTCACACAGTACTGCAGATGTTCAGTTCCACCCTGGAGAAAGCTTAATTTCAGAAGCAAATGAATGTTCTTAATATACTTCTATGTAAATAGTTATAAAATGAATGTTATTTTAATTCCTGGAAAATTAAACTGGTGGCGTTGCTCAAGGTATGTGCCAATAGTAGTGGATGGTGAAATATATCAGGCTATAAAAAGTTTGGGCTAATTTCAGCTCTAGTATAAAAAATCGCTGTTAGGTCAAACTGTGGTCTAAAGCCCTGAGCTGACAAAGCATACGGGTAGGTGCTTGACTGGAAGAACAGTTCTCGTCTGTAAAATTAAGGATGTGTTTTAGTGCTTTACTTCTAGGGGCCTGCATTTTTTTGGTTATTGTTATGAAGTAAAGAGCAGTAAATAAATGGAAACGAGTGGATTTTTCTCGTTGCTGGTCCTTAGAGCACTTTTTTTTTTTAAATTTCTACATAACAAACTGCTTGTTGCATTAATGAACAGGTGAATCTTAGGGAGTATGTTTTATAGATTCAGAAAATGTATTGGATCATAGTCACTGTTCTTTGCTTTTGCTTTAAGCTGCTCATTGATTGGCAAGAAATAGCAACTTGTAATAAAGACATTTCCCAGGCTGAAAATTAACCTTGTAGGAAAACAGTTGGTCCATTATCTTGAGTGCCTCTTTTCTAAACTAAGTGTATATATGAGAACCCTTTTCAAAGGGTACATTAGATTCTAGATACCGCTTCTGTTCATAACTGAAGCTATGAATATTAATTCCCTGACCTGAAAATCCGCCCTTCATGTTCTGGAGGAGAAAAACACCTTTTTATTTTTCGCTGAAACCTTAAGAAAATGAAAGATGGGTGACATCAGCAATAGGTAGTCACCATGCTGCCAGACGACTGCGACTCCTCTTTTGTGGCCTTCACCTGAACCTTATCCCATCTTTACATCCTCTCGCAGTACCGAGCTCTATCTTCCTAGTCAAACAGAGCTTTTGGAGGGCAATAGCAGGAGACCTGATACTAAGAGCTATTTGTAGTCAGTGTCTTCATTTCATTCCTTACAACCTCTAGTCATGTGATTATTGTTTTTTTCCCCTTCCGTATTTACTGGATAATATTAAAGCGTGTATCGATTTTTGGCTGTCCAAATGTAATCAAAAGGCTTACCGAGCCCATCCCTGACTTAGAGAATAAAGAAGTATATGCCATTCTGTGCACTGTAGAATGACAGGCCCTTTTGGAATCAGTGGATAAACGACAGTGAATAGATAGAAGCCAGTGCAAAGCAAGTTTAAAACTGTTACTGTATATGTAAACTAGCATTGTTCTTTTCCTTTTGCTTTTATATCCTCTTTTGAATTTTTCCAAGCTATTCATTTGTTGTTAACCTCATCATATCAGAGGTGTTAGGTGATGTATATTCTCTTTAGATATTCTAAAATGCCAGAAAATTTTATAAAGGGAAAAAGAGCTGATATGACAGATTGGGATTTTTATCCTGTGAATACAATGTCAAGAAAGAAATTTCATGTTCTTTTGTTAGCATTTACTACTTATTAATACAGCGGAAATTGTACTTGCAGAATTTTTTCACTGGTAATATTTTAGAAAACTGAGATTATGAGCTCAGTCTCTGTCTTTTACAGGGACCTCCTGGAGCAACGGGTGCTGAAGGCAGACAAGGTGAAAAAGGTGCAAAGGTAATACATTCAAGATATTTTTTCAGGAGCATGGAAATGTAAACTATATATAAACGAAAAGTAAATTGCTTATCATGCACTGAGTGTGAAACTTATCAAAGTTATAATAGGTAAACCGTAAAATCCAAATTAAGACCCAGAATTGGTAGCAATATATAATGGAGTACCTGGTGGATTCTCACCAGTGCGGGCCCAACTTGGCTCACCCCTGCGGAAAAGCGAGATGAGCATGCTTTGCTGGCACCGCATCTTCATATGAAGCTATCAAAATTTTGTTCAGGAAACTGTCCTGTGCAGAGCACTGCTTTAGAATAGCTTTTAAAAAATGGAGCGAGGAAACTTTGCTCTCGCTTTGCAGCTTGTCTATCCCTACGGTGCCAAGCTTAGTCCTCTCTTCCTCTCTGACCTGTTGCTTACGTTCTTTCTAGGGTGAACCTGGTGCAGAAGGGGCTCCTGGAAAAACAGGTCCAGTTGGGCCACAGGGACCTGCAGGAAAACCATGGTCTCCGGGTCATTCCTGGAGCTGTGGTGAGTAAGCGGAGCGTGTAATAATATTTTAAATGTTGCATTTCTTGTATATCCTCTGGTAAAGCAAACTTTGTTTTTTCTAGGGAGAACAAGGTCTACCTGGAGCGCCAGGTCAGGATGGCCCTCCTGGGCCTCTGGTGAGTACCCTTTCTTTCAGTGCCAAAACAGAAAAAGCACCCTTTAAAATATACCATTAACGTGTTTGTGCATTCACAGAAAAATGAATGTACAAGTCAGTTCTTAGCACAAAGTCACTATTTTTCTGTGCTGGTAAAATCTGATACACAACTGCCATCATTTTACTGCTCTACTTTAGTAGGCAGCTGTGCTGATTTATACCAGGTAAAAAGTGGAATAAGGCAGTGTAAAACCAAATGCTTGAAATCCCCTGAATAGAATTAAAAATAAAAATAAAATGAATGAAGATTATAATAAAAAAATTTACTTCTGTCCCCACATCAGCAAAGCTTAATACCTTAAATCATTTTGTTTCCTTAGCAGTGGTAAATTTTGTACATCTATTGATTTTAATGACTGCTAGTTTAGGAAAACATTATTCATAGGGTAGAAGTTTAGATCATATCTATTCCTTAGAGAAAGAAAAAATTAAATCAGAAGTAGGGCCAAAAGGGGACTTCTAGCAAAGAAGAAAACACGCTAGTTTTATAAAAATGAACAGCAGCATCGTGTCTGTTGCTCGTTGTGGCAGTCCCAGGAAATATAATCCATGACCAAAGTGTTTAAAAGGGTCTGAATGAACCAGGCTCCCAGTTTCTAGGGCATCTAGGGCATAGCACGGTTCTGCTCTGCGTTAATAATATGATTAAAGCAAGGGAAGCTTATAGATGACATATCAAATTATATCATTGCTTCTATTTACACTTGCTATTTTAGCGTATCTTTTCTAACAAGCTGAAAAAACAACACTGTGAGCACAAACTGCACAATATTGGTGTTCTTATTCAGCATTATGTGCAGAAATTCAAATCTAAACTATATGGCCAGCAGGTTAACTCTTCGCATGTCAAGCAAAGGTGATCCAATTTAGTGGAAAGATCTCATATCTCTTGCTCTCCAAACTCACTGAAGTAGAGTTCACCTCTGTCATCACAGTTGAGTGACACATTGGGAATGAAAAGCTTCGAAACAAAACATGGACTGTTACAGTTTAGTGGAAAAAAACAAATAAGTGTTACACTTTCAAGGCATTTTACAGTTTGCAAGCAGTGTTATCACATCCTAAGTAAAATCCACTCTGTTATTTTGACCAGGTTAACTATGCCAACATACACAATCAGATTACTTTAGGAGAATAGGGCAATAAGGAGCTATCATCTACTTCAGAAATGATGTGGTTCTTAAAGGGGAAAAGGGAGGCTGTGAGTAGGAAGTGTGAAGGAAATCCTCTGTTCCTTTCCTATATGGGTTTAGAGGATACGAAGGATACAGGTCCTTGGGTAGCCTTAATACTGAAAGGTTTTGCGCTTAAGCTATATATGTGAACTCAAAATCTTTCCAAAGTTCTCACTGCCTCCCCAGTGAGAACTCGGGGTCTGAACACCAGCTATAAAATTTCCATATCAGACTTTTCCAGTATATAAAAATGAAAGTGGAAAAAATGGGGACATTAAACTGAAATGCTGCATAAATTAAGACATTTACCCTAAACCAATCTTTCACGTTCATGTGCCTCTGTGAACATGAGCAATTGCCTTTTCTTTCATTGAGTGAAAATGCTTTAATGGGTGAAAGTATTTGGGTAACCATTTACATTTCCAAAAATGTTCCAAACACGCAACTTTTTAACCTATAAGCAAAGAGTTTCAGAACATTACGCCTCACACACTAGAAAGATTGCACACACACACCCCCCCGGCAATGAACAGCGATCTGGTGCGTAGGTGCATCTATCGATCACTTCTGTGTATGTAATTATAGATGCTATTACAATGGCACCTACATATAATTTCATTTTTCTCTGTCCCTTAGAAAACAATAATGAGCAAATAATGTGCTGAGGGAAGCTTACACTATAGCTCTTTGTTGCCCTTCATTTTAACATTGTAATTTTGTCTGAAGTCTCATGGATAACATATCGCTTATAAGTCAGAGGTTGGGAACAATGAATGAGAAGCTGCAAGGGAAAGGACTCCCCTGTGCTAAACCCTCTTCTCTCCAAAGAGTTTATGATGAGGCCACCACCATAGTTTTTAAATGATGTGCCCCATCACATTTATTTACAAATAAAATGCATGGGGGACAAATCAGGGAACTGAAAACTGATCTCCTCAGTTACAATTCTGTCCCGAAATCTAAAAGCCAGTGAACAATTATTCAGCAATAATAAACATCCCTTTCCCACATGTCAGTCACCAGAAGCCTCCAAATACATCATCAGAAGAGCTCTCTTCCAACATTTGAGCACTTAAATATTCAATTCAAATCTGAAGCTGAGTGTATTAATGAACCATATACTCCCAAATGCCCAGGCTTCCTGTCAGCTCAACAAGAACTTTTCTTAGATGCATTGCTGCAACTTAAACTTTATTTTGGATTTTGAGAAAGTGAAGTTTATATGTAAAAGTTGCTGAGGTTAAGTCTCCCTCCTTCCCCTCCCTCCCTCTGCAGTAGATTGCTATCAGGAGAAGAATATGAAAGCAGATTTGCAGTAGAGCACAACACACTGCAGGTGAAAATGTCTGATTCTGTATTCCAAAAGCTTAAAAATTACACTTTCCATTCATGAATTATGTATTTGCCTAGGCTTTTGCATCTAATGATATCCTGAAGTAGAGATGGAAAGGATACGCACAGAATAATATTTTATATGTGAAGTGTTATGGCACTTTTGAATCTGTGCCAGGTTGAAAAGGTCGCTTATTACTGCTAGCCATATCGTAACTTCACAGATGTCCACTGCCAGCAGGAGACTAGTAGTGATGAGATACTGACTTGGTCTAGCAGCTCTTCCCCTAATGCATGCATGTTCAGTGTGAGATCAACAGCCTCTGAGAAATGAATGCCTTTTCTGTGCTTGCATATGCACTGCGGGGCCTGAATTTCTCACCTCATTCTGTACGGATTACACAAAACCAGCACTGTCATTCTTATGAACCTCAGAAGATTTCTCAAATCCCTCAAAATTCTTCTAAAATTATAAATCAGGATTAAAATAATTTATAAAAAAAAAGCTAGAGAAAAAACAAACCAAGGACATTTTGACAAACTCTTTCTGTGCCATCTATGCAGTTGTATTTTTGACTATTGGTAGAGCAGTGTCTTTAATGGATTGCTCTTATGACCCCAGTAAAGATAAAAAAAAGCACTGTCAGGGAAAAGAAGCTCGTGTCAAGTTATAACAAGATTATTCAGTGGTTTTTGCAAGGGATGTGCAGAAAATGAGACCTATCCATGTGAATGTGTTTATCCTTTGCAATAGTTTCCCAGGTAGCAAGACTGCAATGGAGTTTTCCGACAGATTCTCTAAGCTTCAGCTTACATTGGAACCACCTGAAAAAAATGAGTGTTTTGGGTTGTGCCCTCCCCACATCCACCCCAAAAATATGGAAGGGCCTGTAGAATGGCTCTGTTGACCCTATATTGGTTGCTCACAGCTCTGTCTCCTGCCCCAGCATATTTCTGTTTACAGAAATCTAGCTGCATGGAGTAATGCTTAGGGACAACTGCAAATAAAACAATAAAGAGGATTTCTTACTCAGTTTTGTAAAGTAACGTATGTCTTTACTGTGCTGCAGAAAGGATGGCTTGTAAATACAAATTAAAAATTGTAAGCTGCTTATACGATGTGAACCATGCAAGTACCTAACAAGGTATCAGTTTAACACCTCTGTAAAGTAGGGGCATTATCCCTGTCCAACAAACGAGGAGTGGAGGCCCAAAGAGACTAAGGCAGTTCCTAAAAGCATTTAGGATTGCCCAGACCAGTATTGCAAAACCTAAGTAATTTGTGTAACTAATCACACTTACAAAAGTGACGAAGGACCACAAGCTTGTACGTGTCGGTGGACCTAGCACACCTAGATCACATTAAGTAAGCTTGCAATGTTGAGTAGAAAAGACTTGAACATTTAGAAAATACGGATTTAAATGCACTATTCATGGTCATACGGGAATTTCAGGTGGCAAGTCAAGGAAACCATAATCCCAAGATAACACCCTGAGTGCTGAAACAAAATATGAGGTAGTTCTCCAACAAAACAATATTGAGGAGCAGTTATTATAAGCAACCTGATTTATATTCTGTAGAAATCTTACTGAGCTGTAGTAAACTGGGAGAAAATACCAGGATATTTTCTGGTAAGAGGATACCTTCCACTGTCTTATGAAAGAAAGGGCTAAAATAAGCAACTAAAATAAGGTACAGCAATTAAGGTGGAAGTAATAATTGAAAGCATGTAATGTAACCACAATCAAAATTAGGCTTAGGCTAATCAACAAAAAATTATTTGAATATTTTTTTAAATATCACTTGCTTCACTGGATGCTTTCAGTGCTCTTTAAGAGTTTAGTTGACCCTCTGCTTCATAGATTTCTAATCATACAAACCTTTATAGATTTCTAATTATAAAGTAATTTAAATGCTACAGTAGCATCATTATGCCTTTTTAAACATACATTTCATCTTGGGCCCTAAATCACATGCCATCAATCACAACCATCAACCACTGAATGACTCTGCGCTTTGACTTACACTGCCTTTAATAATATTTCAAGAAAACATGATCTGTGCCGCATGTTAAAACTTATTTTAACATTATTTCCCTTGATTTATTTAGGGTCCACCTGGCTTGCCTGGCCTGAAAGGAGACCCAGGTTCCAAAGGAGAGAAGGTATACTTTATTCATTGTTTGTGCCTTTGTAATTTTGATCCAGTCTGAAAGTCTGTATAAAATTAACAGAAAGAAATACTAGGGTGTTTGTATCAGAAAGCAAGACAATTTACCACGTCTGTCAATCGGCTTCCCATAGCCTTAACAGTAATCGTGAAGTTTTAAGCCACATCTGATAGCCTGGAGATACATAGAAAGAAAAAAATTGCTGCCTGTGTGGTAATCTATTGACCACACGATTCTTCCTTGCAATGAAAATCCCAAAGACGTTGATGGAAAGAGAACTGTTGGTTTTACAAAAACAAAGTAAGTAGAAATAAAAAGTATTTGAGATTTTTATTTTAAAACAACAAAATGTAAATATTTAACAGCTGTAATACTTTCTTTTTAACTAATGGATTGAGACATCTGGGATAGCATTTTCTAATGGAGTCCCAACAATTGCTTGCTTGTGTATCAGAGAAAAACTGTATAGAGAAGGGGATATGAATATGATTATATTATGTGAATTTCAGGTTTTGTTTATGTGCTTGGATCAGCTGTTTATACAGCTATATTACATGTGGGAAAAAATGTGCAACTCTATATACGATTATAGCATCTAAATGTGAAAGTTGGTATGAAATTTGTACCCACAGGTATTGTTATTCCTGTATCAGTTTCAGTAAGGACTGCGTTGCACTTAGGTCTCTTTCACTGAATAAGCGGTCACAGCTTGCAAATAATCTCCAAGTCTAAATGCCAACTAACAACAATTAATATGCTTTCAGAATAATTTGTTTTGAGGTTATTTGTTGTCTATCAACAGTGATGACATTTGAAAGCTCTAATTTCATAGACTCATAGAACAGTTTGGGTTGGAAGGGACCTCTAAAGGTCATCTAGTCCAACCCCCCTGCCGCGGGCAGGGACATCTTCAACTAGATCAGGTTGCTCAGAGCCCCGTCCAACCTGACCTGGAATGTTTCCAGGGATGGGGCATCCACCACCTCTCTGGGCAACCTGGGCCAGTGCTTCACTACCCTCAGCGTGAAAAATTCCTTCCTTATCTCTAGTCTGAATCTACCCCCCTTTAGTTTAAAGCCATTCCCCCTTGTCCTGTAGCAACAGGCCCTGCTAAAAAGTCTGTCGCCATCTTTCTTATAAGCCCCTTTTAAGTACTGACGGGCTGCAATAAGGTCTCCCTGAAGCCTTCTCTTCTCCAGGCTGACCAACCCCAACTCCCTCAGCCTTTCTTCACAGGAGAGATGTTCCACCCCCCCTGATCATTTTCGTGGCCCTCTTCTTCCTCTTTGTGTTTGCAGAGCACATTTACTTTATATATATTGAGTTTTAACTATATTTTCTTCTGTCTTGTTTAGGGACATCCTGGTTTGATTGGCCTGATTGGACCTCCAGGAGAGCAAGGTGAAAAGGGCGATAGGGGTCTTCCTGGCCCACAGGGATCTCCTGGAGCCAAGGGTGATGCAGTGAGTAAAACATACTTGTGTTTTCACTCAGGTTTCGTGCAAGCAAAGAGTACATATTCCAGTCTTTCTTTCAAGAGACATAAAGTTGCTCTAAACATGTAACAGCCAGAGCCTCCTGCTAGAGGTTAAAACTTTCCTTGGCATTGTACAAACACAGTGAAGTTAAACACCTTAAAACGAGATCATAGAGTTTTTCAGAAGATGAAGGAAACACATACACCTAAGTTAGGGACGAGATAAAACTAGCAGCACCGATCTCATCATGCTTATTAACTGCACTACCCAAAGTAGCTTCCTTTCTCCTAGCTATTAAGCCATTTTGTAAGGTACTATGTAAAAGGTCAGGTTTCCAGGCCAATCTGAAGGGGAGCACAGTCGTGACTATAAGTACTGCAGCGTAAGAACTACAAGCAACTCAAACTGTCAGATAATATTTTAAACTTACAAACTATTTTGGACCCTAGCAAATGGCCTAAATCAAAATTCATCAGGGTTGGACGCTTAGTAGGACTGCCTTTTTCATAGATATGCATTTTTTAATCCAGTCCAATATGTAGAATACATTTGTTCTGTACTTATTCTTTTATTCTTTCTTAGGGAATTTCTGGTCCTGCTGGTCCACTCGGACCCCCTGGTCCTCCTGGTTTACCTGTAAGTATTTTCGTCCAGTCCTCCTGTTCAAAACACTCTTGTGTTGTGTGGAATATACTCCAACTATAGTTATATGTTCTTGCCCGTAGGGTCCCCAAGGTCCAAAAGGTTCCAAAGGATCCAGCGTGAGTAATTCTCCTCCATATTTTTTGTTCTTTTACTTAACTTTTGTGTGTGCTATTTTTTAACATTGTGTAGCATGGTCAACACTGCATTTCTTTCATTGCTTTATAGGGTCCTGCTGGTCAAAAGGGTGACAGTGGGTTACCTGGTCCACCTGGTCCTCCAGTAAGTAAGAACTCTTATTTGACATGCATGCACATTACACTGACATGATGACCCTGTCTTGACAAGGGTAGAAAACACCATTTGTGAACTTGCAGATAAGGAAAATATTAATGATTGTTTGAAAATTCATTTTCCAGGAAAGACAGATCCACCAGACACAGAAATACATTGTCTGCACTGAAAAAGCCATTAGAAACTTAAAAGAAAAACCAAAACAAAAACCCCCACAAACAAACAAAAAAAACCCCTTGCAGTAATTATTTAGTATCTGTCCTGGTTTTGGCTGGGATAGAGTTAATTTCCTTCCTAGTGGCTGGTACAGTGCTGTGGTTTGGATTTAGGATGAGAATGATGTTGATAACACACCGATGTTTTAGTTGTTGCTGAGCAGTGCTGAAGCTGGGAGGGGGCACAGCCAGGACAGCCGACCCAAACTGGCCAAAGGGCTATTCCATACCATGTGATGTCATGCTCAGTATATAAACTGGGGGGAGTTGGCCAGGGGGGGGTGGCGACCACTGCTTGGGAACTGGCTGGGCATCAGTCAGTGGGTGGTGAGCAATTGCATTGTGCATCACTTATTTTGTATATTCTATTATTATTATTAATAATAATAATAATAATTTTCCCTTCCTTTTCTGTCCTATTAAACTGTCTTTATCTCAACCCACAAATTCTACTTTTTTTTCCTGATTCTTGCCCCCATCCCACTGTCGGGGGGAGCGAGCAAATGGCTGTGTGGTGTTTAGCTGCCTGCTGGGTTAAACCACGACAATGTGTTATACTGAAGCACAGGAAATTGAATTATTTCGGTTTCCCCCTGTTAATACTCTTCTGATTCTACTATTTCTTTTTCATATCCTAACAATCTAAAATGAAAACAGTCCAAATCTGATTGAAATGTCTCAATGTCTTGAAATGAAATGTTGCTTTATAGACCCCGAGTGGAATTTTAAAGTTTTATCATAGGAAACATCCACAGTTTTCATTTGTCATAGACTATGCCTGTACTTGAGGGAATTGCCAGGGATAAAGAGACAATCGCAAGTCAGTTCTGCACACTTAACTTATGTGAGGGCAGCACACTCTTCCCCAAAGAGCAACGTAGTGGGAAGAGTGTAGAGCACAACAATGGTTTGGCCTTCTACAATCATCTTTTTCTGCAAGTAAATCCAAGCACCTAGGCATAAATCTGAAGGAAATAAGTGAAATAAAGAATTTGAAGAAAGCCTATTCAAAGCATCTCCAAGCCACGTTCTATGGTCTTCCTCTGTGTATTTATGCAGCTGAAAAACAAACAGAAAAGGTAACCAGATATGTTGTTTTCCACTCAGGGTCCTCCGGGTGAGGTAATCCAGCCGCTGCCAATCCAGTCACCCAAAAAGACAAGAAGATCTCCTGATTACATGTTATCTGATGCTGGTGATAATATTCTGGATTATTCCGATGGCATGGAAGAGATCTTTGGTTCATTGAATTCCCTGAAGCAAGACATTGAGCATATGAAGTATCCAATGGGCACTCAGAATAACCCAGCCCGAACTTGCAAAGACTTGCAACTCTGCCACCCAGACTTCCCAGATGGTATGTTAATATTGCATGACAAAGGCAAACAAGGCTGAAGTTATGATCTGCTAAGGTACTTTGGCAGAATAATTAATTATTGGTTAATGGTTAATACAGTTGCTCAATAAATACAGTCTCATTAAATCCATTTTTGCAGGTATAAAAGTTTATAAAGTGTAAGTAAGAGACGTTGTCTTGGTAAAAGCCAAACTTCTTCAACTACACAACCCGATCTGGTTTTAGATTTAAAACTTTAAAAAGTGCGAAATAAAAAACAGTTATTGTTTTGAAAGGTGGGCCTTGCATTTCCAGAACTATCCAAACGGGAGAGAGATGAAAGATCGATGCTATTTAGATCAATGGAAAGTAAAATCACAAATGTCAGCATGCTGGGATAGCTAATAGCCTCTTTTAAAAGAAACGAGAATTATTTTAGTAGCTGTATCCTTTAGCTTAGCATAATAATAAAAAATAGCTTTATCAGATTTATTATTGATTATGAGTCTCAAAAAATTACTATTCTTTTACCCTTAGAAACAATAATTTGTCCTACTGCGTGACCACTGTTTGTTCTATATCATTCAGCAAATAGACATGCAAGTTTCTCTGATACTGTTTAACGCTACTAAGTACTAGCTTAATAAAATGCAGAGCAGTATGAACAAGACACTGTGTTCTGAAGAACTATCTTGATTTAATGATTCTTTGTTGTTTTCTTCTTTTTTTTTTCCTAACTGAGTTTACCCCTCTGGAAAGGTTTAAATGAAAGCCAGCCTTCACAGAGTTTTCATCCTTTCAGATTTTTTTCGATTGCACTGGATATTTTTCCCAGTTCAAAGCAATACTTTTCTGGTTTTAAATGGGAGGAAAAATAGATTTTGACAGTTAATAATATTTTATTGCTTTCATTCTAGATAGATAAAAACAGATGGTTGCCTTGAGGAATAGTTAAGCAGTGTATGTGCTATATGAAAAGTACATATTTTACAATTCAGTACCTCCATAATAATGAATGTTTTTTATAGAACACATTCACCTTCTTCATTTGCCAGTATTTGCTTATTATTTGGAGCTTTCTTCATTTCAAAGTAATCTTATTTTGGTTAAAATAAAAGTAAATGCATTCATTAAAATACGGAATTCTCCAGGGACAAGGCTCACAGGTAGGAAAGGCTGTTTTCAATAAATACAGCCTTAATCAATAGAATTTTAAAGTACTATAAATGCTTTGTCTATGCCCTGTATTCAGAAGACAGAACTGGTGAAAGGATTTGTCATGCCTCTCTGAAACCTCCGCTATTTGCTTGAAACTGGATTAGAACGGTAGTGTCAGAAAATCATTCGCTGTCCTGCTGTGAAACCAGCTGGAGATAAGGACCCACATCACAGAAATCATCATTATAACTAGAACGGTAGATTTTAAAAAGCGCTGATTTTTAATGGACTTCGGATTGACTTGCGGCGCTCTTTCGTCCCCGGCCTTCATTCACCCTAGCATTGTAGGGCCTGAATTCTCAATCACGCCAGTCTGGTAGGACTGCTGAAACTACGGGAAGCCTCATGCAAGTTTTAACTGTCTTTCCCACAATGTCACCTAACCAAGCATTAGTTAAGGTGTTTTTATCAACTAAAGCAGCCTGAAGTTTCACTAGCGTTGCAGCTTCGTAACCCGGTGGTTAAAAACGTCTTTGCTTGAGGTATATCTCCTTCGATGGAAGCTTTAGGTACTTGTGCCAGCTACAACCTCACCAAGCCCTGTGCGACCGCCTTTTTATGTAGATAGGTATGCAGCTGACTCCGGATTTTGCTCTCTGACCTAAGACATAGCTTATTTCTGCCTAAGGCTGCCTCTGCTCTGTTTTTGAGAGTGCTGTCACCCCAGGCACAAATTATCCTAGCTGAAATACTGAAATGGCCAAATTGTTGAGACCTGCGATGTACGTTTCACCCATGTCCTTCCTCCTCTAGACTGAGGTCTCTGCAGTTCCTCCAAAACCTCAGCAGTATCCTGCAATAGTCATGGTTTGAAGTAAAATGAGACAAAAACAAAAGGACGCAGATAAAACCAGACTTTGATCCTGGTGTTATCTCTCATAAACAACAACAGCAGCAACAAATCATGAGGCAGAAAAGAAAGGGTTGCTTTCTCATCGTTCAGATAAAATAACTTTCCTACAAACTTTGGAGGACCGTTAGGTAGCAGTAAAACCTGGATCTTCCAATCACCGTTTCTGCTATATAAGGCAAATATTTTCTCATTTGTTTTAGGGGAATATTGGATTGATCCTAACCAGGGCTGCTCTGGAGACTCCTTCAAAGTATACTGCAATTTCACAGCAGGCGGGGAAACTTGCATCTACCCAGATAAGAAATCTGAAGGAGTAAGTACCAATCTGTGTCTTCAGTTGGCTGTTGACAGATCCTACTATGCTGTTGCGATGTTGAACTAAACAGGAAAATTGCACTGTCACATTTTCATATATCCGTCTTTCTGATTACATTGAAATTTGCGTAAATCTGAATGAAGTGGTAAAATGGCACATAGAGCTAACAAACAGCATTTGCACTCTTTTGCTTAGATAGGGAAATCTATGCACCTGCTTGCTAACCTTTCACTGCATTTCAGAATGCAACGTAGCTGTGCAGCCAGTTAAAGGGCATAATCTAGTGTTTGACACCTAAAAGCTAAACTCTTACTGTGTTTCTCTTGTGGGTTCATTTATATCTATGCATTTATACCTACGCAAAGAAGATGTGAAACGCTATGTATTAACAGCGTCCTCGCTCATTGTTATAAATTACCTCTGATGGGGCATATGGTGTAGAGGAAGGCTTTCTAAAAGCTTGCCTCAATGAGAGAGATCTATCAGCATCAACACCAGTGAAAACTCTAATTTAGACACTCTTCACAGGAACAATTTATACCAGCAGTTTACCTGAATCTTAACAGATGACAACAGTCTCCCTTAAATAGAACTAGCTCTCCTTATAAGTGATCACCTTGGGTTCCATTTAAAGTCACTAATTTGAAGGCATTCTATACAAGAAAAACATCCTATTTTAGAGATTTAAAGAGGCTGAGATCTCAGAAAGAAGAACCATTCTTTACTATCTGATGTGAAATTTGTCCCAGGTAATGTTAAACCTTCATATCTGTTAACATATGTTTTAAATACTTCTATCTCTGCTGTTTTACCACACAGGTTAGAATTTCATCATGGCCAAAGGAGAATCCAGGATCTTGGTTTAGTGAATTTAAGCGAGGCAAACTTGTAAGTTGTAACTGCAACATAACAGTTATTCACAAATCAAGTACATGTTAACAGCGGTCAACAGACCCCAAGGAATTCTATAAATATGTAGATAATGAAAAGACTTTTCAGCCCCAGCCTTTTTGCCCTAAATATTAGAGCAGCTATATGGCCTCTTGCCACCGGACAGCAGGAGCCCGCTCTGTATTGTCCCACAATGATCCCAGTGGTCGCCTGCACAGCTGATGGTGAGGATCTGGCTTCTGGCAGACCACACATCACGGCTGAACCTTAGTAAGGCGGCTGGAGCACAGATCCGCTGCCCCGTTCTAGGTAACCGGAAAGATACTGAGTATGCGAAGATGAGACTGCAGGCTGACATAGCTTTATAATTAACTAAAAACAGATTCCCAAAGAGATTCTGCTGTTTTACACTATATGGTAGGAGCAATTCCCTGTCTTTCCCATTAGAATGAAGCTAAAATATGTAGCTCTTCATCCTAAATATGTTGCTACAACATGAAAATCTATTTACTGAGTCATAGCTTTATTGAACTTTAAAACTCCATAAAATGTTATATGTTGGTTCATTTTCCATTAAGGACAGTTAAGAAACAAATCCGGTTCTTTTGTCAACAATAATTTTGTTTTGCATTTTAACAAAGGAAATAGATAAATATTCATGTGACTACTTGTATTTTCCAGCTTTCCTATTTGGATGTTGAAGGCAATTCCATTAATATGGTCCAAATGACATTCCTTAAACTACTGAGTGCCTCTGCCAGACAAAATTTCACTTACAACTGTCATCAGTCCGTAGCTTGGCATGATGCATCATCTGACAGCTATGACAAAGCGCTAAGGTTCTTAGGATCGAATGATGAAGAAATGTCTTATGACAACAACCCTTACATCAAAGCTCTTCACGACGGCTGTGCAGTAAGTAGAGGTTCAGAAGAGTCTTTACGAAACCAACCTGTCAAATAAAGTAGAAATCAAACAAATTCATTTTTTCACAGCTTTCTTCTGCGAAAAGCTTTCTAAACACTTTATTTTTAATAGACTACCTTTTAGTAGATTTTTAACTACAGTACACTAGTCCCTTATTTAAATATTTTCATATATGTACCAAAAAAAAATACCGTAAGCCAAGGAACAGAAATGGAACAAACCTGGCATGGATACAGGCTGTCAGCACCAATGTGCTAAAACTAGACTATCTGCTAGTATGAGCACAGAATAAGAGAACAGAAGCAAAAAAGCATAATCAGGGGAGGCAACCCATCAGGAGAATATATTTATACTCAAAATCGAGGCATACGCAGACAGACTATTTAGTGAATACAGTCAAAACATGCATGAATTAAGCCATATGTATGTACCCAAACACAGTGAATTAATTGCATAGTTTGATACATGACTTTGTATTTCCTTTTCTCATTCTTTTTGGTAGTCAAAGCCAGGCGAAGTTTGTGGATTGTACCTTTCACAATCCTCTTTAGCTCGGCTAAAATCCCCGGAGCTGTCCAGACATGCATCAGCTCCCTGACCACCTCTCCAGCAGGGTCTTTGTAGGCATAGCAACTGTTGCCTCTTTTCAGAAACAGGATGGTTAGTACTGAACACTTTGAAACAAAGACATCGAAGGAGCAAGTGACAGTTGAAGCCTCATTAATTATTTTGGGGTTTGATACGCGAGCATTTTGAAGGCAGTTCCTGAGAAGTCAGTGATAGAGAATCAGAGACCTGCAAGTGCCGGGATACGCGCCTGGCTGTGAGACAGAGATGCAGCTCGGGTAGATGCAGAGTCTCCTCCCCTCAGTAATGAGATTCTAGTACAGAACTGCTTCATGTCAGCCTTTCTGCATGTCCTGTATATTTGTTTTGCTTTTGTTATCCGCAGCAGGTGAGTGTAGAGCTCCAGAGAGAGCTGGAAGTGATTTAGGGTGTAACTCCATCACTAAACTGAGAACACTCAGATCTACCAACTTGGATGCTCATCTAAACTCCAAGACCCCGGCATAGCTGCAAGGGGTCTCAGCAAGATACGAGAGACCATCTGAACAAAGTGCAGTCCTGATAACTAGCGTGATGGCTTGGCCGGATGATATTTAGAGGAGGGAGAGAGCCTTTGTTAGGAAGTAAGGGTGTGCCTTCAGACCTGGTTTCTACATGCATCAGTTGGCAGTCCTGTCAGACTGCTACTTTCTTTCATGTCCGAACAGCTGCTGTAATATTTTGTGAGACGGTTACAGTCTTTCTTCTCAGAAGTGGATCTTTCTTCTGTCTTTCAGAACTAATTAGTGATTTCTTCACAAGGAAGACATGCGCACTGCTATGAGAATATTGTTGTTGTTTATTAAAGAGTATAGATGTGAACTCAGAATTCTCTACGAAACATTAAATGTCTGAGAGGAGATAATTTTTCATTTGTAGGCCTGTTTTAGCAAGTTAAAAAGCTACGGGCCGATCTCTTTCTAAAACAGATCAAAACCATTCCATGTCACATTTTTAAAATAAAATCCTAACGTAGACTTTAGAGCTTGTAATATCTGGTGCATGAGGGGGCAATAATTTATGAATTATAATTCATAATTTATGAATTGTGAAGGTTATCACTTCAGAGATAACCTGTGAAGATCTGCAGCACGTGCTTACTGCTCTGATACATAACCATGTTTGCTTTTTTTTTTTTGCATCTTTTTTAACAGTCACGAAAGGGCTATGCAAAGACAGTGATCGAAATCAACACACCCAAAATAGACCAAGTGCCTATAGTTGATGTGATGATCAATGACTTTGGCGATCAGAACCAGAAGTTTGGATTTGAGGTCGGTCCTGTCTGCTTCCTCGGTTAAGCTTAAGACAAAATCAGATCAACAAAAATGTTGCACTTTGGTGCTACCAACCCACTTCATGCCACATGCAAGTTTTGAATAAGGATGGCATAGAAAATACGTCTTGCTGTGTGTGTATGTCTTATCTAGAAAGTAATTGTTGCCCTTGTAGGGCCAGAATCACATGACTTAAACTTATTTTGCAAAGATGCTGTAGCACAGACAGACAACGTAGGGCTCGCTTTAGGAACACCCCCCTTTGGATTCCTTTGGTGCTGTAAAAAAACGAACGACATGGTGCTCCTTCCATTACAACAAAGAGGTGTTAAGAAAGTGTTTAATAAACTGTAATTATTCTATGTACAGTACTATACTGTTATTTCTCTGTCCACTTCCAAAACTTGCATGTGTCTCTGAATTGCACCTGGCTCTTATTTTATAATTACAAAACTACATTGTCAATACTGTGTATGTATTCTGAAAAAATAAAGCTGTAATTGCCAGTGAAGCCAATTCCATTTCTGATTAATAATAAAATCCCTTTGTATATATTGTTGTTGAAGAGCTTTGTTATTTGAAGTCGCCAACAAAACTTAAGGTGGCAAAACTGGAAGATCTTGAGCAGCACACTCGGACAACTCTTTTCTGCTGATATCACTCTGTGACGGTGAATTTCAATATTGAAAGCACCTTCAAAGGTGCTGTGTTCCATGGTGCTATACCTCAGACTTTTTATATTCTTCTAATTCCAGAATTTCATGAGATACCTGTATATACCTAAAATAAACAAGTTTATATTTTTGGGTGGGGAAAATATGTAAGAAAAAAACCAGCTTCTGTGTAAGAGAACTGTTAAAAATCTCTGTGAAATAAATTAGTCATATAGCTTTCCTTTTTTTTTTAATCTCATCTGAATTTGTTTCCATTGTGCTTATTTGGTCTGCATAAATATTAAAACTGGATTCTAAACAGTTATTTATGGATTTTTGCAGTGTTTACTTAGATTTTAACGTAAGCAGTGATGGATGTTTGCTTCCTGAACTGGGTACTAAAAGTTCCACAGAATGGTCCTATACAATATTTGCCCACCCCATTAATATGAATTATTTTCCCTGTTATTTCACCTGAAGGCCAGGGATGCAATATGTCTAGGTCATGTGATTCTACATAGTTGCTAAGCAACATACGAGGGGACTGCTTCCTACAGAGCTGTCTTTGACCCAAACTGTTACAATTTGCTATTCAAATCTCACCAAAAAAAAGTTGGTTTGGCCTTCCCTCTGAACATTTTATTCAGGTAGTTGGAAGTAGAAATTACATTTTAGCTTTACAACACAAATCCTTTTGTAATTATTTTTCATAATATATGTAAGACTTGAAAAGAAATGTTTGTTTCTATTTCTTATAAATTGTTAAATTAAATAGTACTAGTTTCTGCTGGCTCATTTCCAACTGGTATTTTCTTATGCACGTTTATACATGTAAAAGTGAGATTTCAAAAGTCAACTTCTTGCTGTTCATATTTTCTTTTATTTTTGAACCAAAGTTTGTAACTGTCACCTCAAAGAGGAAAATACAAATTTTATTAATAAAATCAAGTCTTGTCTACCTGGATTGGTCATTCTCTTTTTTCAATGTCCAAAACTCACCCACCGTTATTACTGTAAGTTTGCTCTGCTTCCAGACCATCCAGACTCCAAAAAAAAAGTAATCTTACTGCACGTCCTGGCGAGCACTGGGCAGCAGCACTGGGAAGAGAAGTGTTAATAGAAAAGGTGCTGATCTGGCCATTGGCGGTACGCAGCGAGGCTGATAATTTCGCATTTAGTTTGTATGGCTTTGTAGCTGCAGCAGTCCATATAATACTATCAAACAGAAGACATGAACCCGATATTCTGTCCCCAGCTGCTCTCTTACACCCTCAATGTCTGAGTACTCCACAGTCTCAGGTATCCTTGTAGGATCCCATAAGGTAGACAAATGATCCTGTTTATTGGTGGGAAGCGGAAGAGAAGAACTAGACCATGACCTAGCAACTATTGGAACACAAAATTTCCAGTACCTTGTTTTAGATAGTGGAACCAGAACTGGTGATGGGTCCAAGCTAAGACACATGACATATGTCACCTGGAGCCTCCTCCAAAACAGTTTATATTTTTGTAACCTGCTAACTGGTCTTTATGAACTCTGGTTACACCCACGATAGCTGTGAAAGAAGCTCCAGTAAGTTTGGCAGAGGAGCAGCTACTTTCTGCTGCTCAAGTGGGCTAGGTTAAGTTAGGTGCTGAGCTGTTCAACCCTATCTAAAAAAAAAAAAAACAACCAAAAAAACCCAACACTTTTGGGTCACGTGCTTTAGGGTGAGCCGGGTAAAAAAATAAAGATGGTTGTGATTTGGCAGAGTCAGGATTAGGCTGCAGGAGACTGGTGTTTCTAGGGGCGCAATGGCGTATGGAAGAAGCCAAATGAACACAGACCTTTTCCAGAATTAGCCAAAGTATCTTGCCAAGGTTCACACTGACGACATCCCAACGGAGGACATGAACATGAGTCTTCTACAGCGCTCAGGCAAGAAGTCATCAGGTTTATTTTTTTAGCCCTTCTTAAGGCCTTAACCAGGTACCTTAGTATTTAGCCTTGTCATGAAAGCAACTCACCACCGCTAGTTATTCTAACTCCTCTTTGTCCTTTCTCTGCTTCAATGCGCTGTTCTTGTTCTCCCAAAGTTTCTGATTAAAGGGGAAAAATTGCCATTATATAGTCTTGCCTTCAAGCAAAAATTATGCTATTTATTTTTCCGTCGACAGGCGTCTCATAGTAGCAATGCTTAAAAAAAAAACAAAAAAAAAACCTGAGCACGCTTCAGAACAGAAAGAAAATTCACATCAAAACTCACACATTAGCCTTTGTAGGAAATAAACTTCAGCTTCTGTAGTCAAATCCTACTAGGCATAAAAACATAAAACTTCAGATTCATCATACAGTGTTATAAAAAAGAATACCCACTCCAAAACTATGCCAGCTAAATTCCTTACTCAACCAAGCCCATAAGAAAACAAGGATCAATATTTTTCACACCGCAAATTACAAAAAAGAAAAAAACACCAAAAAACCCCTGTGTAATCACAAAAAGATTGAAATTGCTATATGACATCTGTATTTCCACCTCTAGAAACTGACAAAACAGAACTTGGATGGGCTGCGATCTCGAGGTTTCGCCCTACCTCAGAGCAGACTGGCCAGTTTTTCTTGAAAGTTTGCTTCGAGTCTCTCTAAGCAGAGACAAGCCACACTGGAGATGGCCTACGGTTTCTTCACTGCAAATGCAAATGTTGCCGTCATGTTGCATGGAAATGGAGTAGGCACGCAGCAAACACAAGCCAACAAATATTACAGCCTGAGGCAATGTTCTGTCCAGAATAACATGGACATACCGTGGGGATTTAAATGATAAGCTACGACTAGAGAGGTATCAACTGTCCTCTGTGTGTAGGTGTAGAGTTTCTTCTCCTCTCTCTCTCTCTCCCCCCCCCCCCCCCCCCTTTCCTCTTTCTAATCCAGGGTAGGGCAATATAAATTCATCATGATCAGCACATCTCTTGGCAAACTTCATAAAATGTCATGAAGGTTTTTTTTTTTCAGTCTAAGAGGGCAGTCATTATGGCTAACATCAACAGTCACCTTGTCACACAAAAAGCTACCATCTGTTTCAAAAAATAAGCACGGTTATTTGCTTAAGATTCTTCCCCCTGGGAACAGCTTTGTTAATTTTAAAATGAAGCTTCACATGCTAATGACTGGTAGGAGATGCCTTAATAGCAATTGATTCCCTATTACAAGCACACTCATTTTTCTGTGAATGAACATCTTCTATTGTACACGCACCAAAAATAACCTGAAAATGACAAAGGCAGGATATTAAATGTCATGTCTATTATATTTATCTGGGAAGGTGTCTTATTTGTGTGCCTTTTCTAGGCACATAAATTATCAGAGGCTCTTTGTTAATTCGGTAAGAAGCAATGCCAAGATTATTGCAAAGGAGCAGACTGCTCTAAAGCTATTTATTCATTTTGTTTTCAATAAGGACATCGGAAGATTATTACCATGAAGGAGGCTGCAAGCATACAGATATTCAGACATGCTGCTCTAGCCAACATTGGGCTTGTTTTATTCTCAGCTATGTGAATGAAGGCTCTGTCCAAATGAGAGAGGATGGAGCCAAAGCCTGCAATGCTACCACGGACATGTTTTGTCTAGGTTCTCACGGGAGCTTTGCCAGACCTTGACTTTGTTTCCAGTTTCTCAAGGGTGGAGAAGTGATCTCCGTCAAAACGCGTCTAACCTCAATAAGACAGACAGGAGTTGTTAAGAATTCAGCAGCGGGACTGGGATCTAAGTGTCTTCTCTGCGCGCTGGTATGATCTAAGAGTTTTTTTTTTTTAAGACCAAAAAGACATTGTAGTGGGTTATGATAAAATCCACAAATAAGAAGTCAATGCATCTGTTTTCTCTTCCCCTTCCTGATGGTGCCAGTTGTTCTGTTCAAGTCCAGAGTCTACTCTCCAGGAAAAACCTTGAGTCTGTTATCTGATTTCCTTTCATCAGCATTTGGTAATTTGCATTTTGGTGGGTGATGCTGACTATTTGATTGCCTTTCAATGTCTAGTATACATTTGATGAGCTATTACAATCCGATAGTAGCAGTAGTTTTCAATTTCCTGATTGTCAGCCATTCTACACCCAAGGGACTAACGTTATTGCTTTTTCTCATACTCAGCTGGTATTTTCAGAGCAACATAAGGCTCAGCAAGGATAATCACTCAACCTCCTTCACGATTTTAAAACAAAAAACATCTGCCACAAACAGTGCCAATAAGCCCTCAACAGATAACAAGAAAATGGGAAATTAATCACTTTCCAAACGATACAGTAAGAAGAATAGCTGATGGAACATTTATCATCGTTTCTTCTTCTGTGTACATTAAAGAAGATTGGATGTAAGTACCTGTCAGAGTTCTTTAACAGCTTGCAAAGCCATCTTCTAATTTCGTGCTCTGGCCTTCACTTTGTGCCTTAAATGGTGGTAAGTAAAATTATTTGCAAGAAGAAAACCAAATTAATTCTCCTCTCGCCCCAGAAGTTTTCTAAACTGGATCTTCTGCTGTGTTTTCACTATAGTGAGGATGTAATGGGTAACTAAAAGAACCTTTCTGAGCGCACAGGGCTGGGACAACAAGGCTGCCCAGAGTCCCAAGGTCATCCTAATGACCAGGCATGAACACAGAAGTCTCCCGCTCGGTCCCCATCTCACCCTGAAATATCTCATAGCCAGAGATCTTGCAAATGGCCACAGCACACCATGTGCTGCAGCAACGCTAGGCCGTAGCGTTGTGCGGCCCGCGGACGCCCAGCCCGCAAGCTCTGCAGTTCCCTAACACAAGTAGAAAGTAACCACAGCTAGAGCAGAGCCATAAACCTGTGTTTTTAAATGGAAAATATTGACTAAATGTTGAAATTGCGAACTGAACTCAGGATCTGACTAACAAATAACAATAACAACATCCCAACACAATTAGTGTTTCTGAAACGGAGCTACTAATTTGTTAGCTTACTCGGAATCTTACACAGAAAGCCCAGCGAAGTCAGCTAGGGTATTATCACTGACCTGAACGACTGCTAGAGCAGGCACTGTTCGTTACAGCACTTAAAGTACATTAAGTGAATGAGAAGTGGAGAGATTTAGAGTGAAGTTATTTTTATTGACATAAAAGCTTCTTTCTGTCAAATATTAACAAAAAAAAAAAAGGTAAAGTTTTATATTCTATTCATACAGTCTCTCGAGCCTATGCCTTTTTTTATTAGAATATCATCTCAGTGGCAGCTCAGGTGAGAAAGTAGCTCTGCTTTGTGGTCCTGTTGCCCAAATTGGCTCACAAGATAACACAGCACGATGCGAAGGCTCAGGCTCTGGAGAATGCATAAATAGATAATCTTCATAACATTCACTATTCAGTAACTTTCTGATTTGGATGTATAGGGATCACTTATCCCTTTGTTATTCCTCAGAAGGATTTTAGAAATATCCACTTTGCTCTAGGCCTGCAGACTTACTCAACGCACAGATATTAAGATCAAAGCTGTTTACTGTCAGAGAGGCCCCAAAATGGAATTTTAGTTCATAAAAAATTTCCACAGCCCTCCCACTTCTGAACAGAGCAAAGTATGTTGCACCCCCCCTGCCTCTCCCCTTTTTTTTAATTGTCATGTTTCCATTTGATATTATAAGGTGTTTTTCTTCAAACTGACTGAAAAATATTTGATTGGTAGGAGGAAGTCCACTGGTATCCCCACTGAGATTGGTTCCCCGAGTGCTGGGGGACAGGAGGTGACTACAATACTGACAGTTGAGCAAAGGCTTCTCTGTAAAAGAAAGGCACAGTAAAACCAAGCAGAAATAGTTCTCAGTGTACAACAGAAAGGAGAAAAACGTAGGGGGGAAAAAAGGAAATAAGGAAGCAGTGGGGAAATACATGGGAAAAGGATGATGGGAGCAGAACCCGGCTCCCTCCTCTCCTCAACCCAGGGCAGGAGGGCGAGAAATCTTTATGGCCCGGTCTGGGAGCATCCCATGTGATTGCTGGTACACAGCAGTGGTCAAGGTTTGTTTCTCATAGTCACTGCAAAAGAGGGGGGGGGGGGGGGCCCCCTAGTTAGAAGGCAGCAGCAAAACTGGTTTATAAAAACAGCACCTAAAACGAGTAGCAAACACTGCAGGCCCCTGTGGGAAACACGGTGCCACTAATACCTGCAGCACTGGCTACGGCCACGTCCCTGTCCCTTGCTCTCCCTCCCCAAGCACACCTCTCTCTTAAACAGACATGCCTGAAGTTGCTTCCTCTGCAGGAGCTCTCTTCTCATGGGGCAGCCCCATTTTATTGTGGCACTGAAAAGTACGGGACATCTGAAAAGGGGAATGGGAAGCTTAACCTTTAAGGCCAGGTACTTGAAGGAGGGAGAAAGGACGATGCGGGAGGGTGAGCAGGCTGGGAAATCAACACACAGCCACACTAACATGCTGCCAGACTCACAAAACGTAAAGCCTGCCTGGGCCGCCCAGACGTTTTTTTATTAGGAATAGGCCATGACAAGGGCTGCTCAATTTCTGTGTCCTTTTCCTGCCACAGAGAAGCATATGGGCCAGGCAGCGCTACAGTCCTCCTGAGGACTGTCTCTACAGCAAAAAGTCAGATGAAAACAGCAGGGAGATCAGTTCACGTTGATGACCGTGTGAAAATTCCCTCTGCACCTTAACGCTGGTCCGTTTCATTTTCTAAACGTATCAACCTCAAAACGAAGCCATAATATCTTGAGGAACCATTTGAACTAGTGTCGCATCTTTCCATGACAATTTTCCTGAAGAAAGCAGTAACAAAACTAAAAAAAGAACTGATGATACCTGAAAAATTTCCTGATTAAATGATTCTTGACTATTTCAAGGCATTATGCAGTTTTGCATGTGTGCATTCATTTCTCATGTTTTGCATGATCTGTCTGATGACTGTACGCACAAGCGTATCATGTAGAAACAGCAGCTAGCCGGTGTGATTACTCATTAACTTTAATGAGTAGGTTAGAATTATCTACTATAAAACTAAGATGAAAGCGAAATCACAAATTCGAAAGCCAACTAAGGGCTGAAACATATGCAAGCACAGTTAGTTAATACCTTCTTAATATGCACAACGATAAATACTTCATATAGATATACAGCAAATTTGGATGCACGTTACCTAAGCGGAACTCAGCTGTGATGGTGTATGAAATGATACGTTTAACTCTAATGAGACGCATAACTCAGAGGAAGCAAAACGACCAAAGTACTTTAGGGCTCTCTTGCTCTTGCAGCACTGGAATATTCTCATTACGCAAGTAGTGATAGGCAGATAGCATTCAGCCCTTTTCTCTTTAATCACAATGAAGGAATACAGAGCTTGATGCGTGCTTTCAAATCTCACTGAATAAACGTGGGCTAACCCCACACACGGAGGACAGGGCTGTAACAAGGCAAAAAAGCAGAAAAGGGTAAAGCCCAGGGCCCGCAAACACTAGGCACGTGACAAAAAAGGAAGAGAAAGTAAGTACAGCTGAGGAAATATTTACACTAAAGCCCTCTTTTAACAGGCGGTAGTAAGGACACTTACTTGGATGGTTTTTCTGAGCAAAACTTTCACCTCCACCGAGGAGGCAGTTTGGGTTGAAAGCCAGCAGAGAGGGCTCGTTGTGGGCCAAGCAGCCGGCCGCCTTGGCTCGGCCCCGGCAGGAGGGGAGAGGCAGC